>NC_042968.1:1800000-2139032 GCF_901001165.1 Salmo trutta
AGTGCGTCAGAAGTTTACATACACTAAGTTGACTGTGCCTTTAAACAGCTTGGGAAATTCCAGAAAATTATTTCACGGCTTTAGAAGCTTCTGATAGACTAATTGACATCATTTGTGTCAATTTGAGGTGTACCTGTGGATGTATTTCAAGACCTACCTTCAAACTCAGTGCCTCTTTGCATGACATCATGGGAAAATCAAAAGAAATCAGCTAAGACCTCAGAAATAAAATTGCAGACCTCCACGAGTGTGGTTCATCCTTGGGAGCAATTTCCAAACACCTGAAGGTACCACTTTCATCTGTACAAACAATAGTACGCAAGTATCAACACCATGGGACCACACGGCCGTCATACCGCTCAGGAAGGAGACGAGTTCTGTCTCTTAGAGATGAACATTCTTTGGTGTGCGAAAAGTGCAAATCAATCCCAGAACAACAGCAAAGGACCTTGTTCAGATGCTGGAGGAAACAGGTACAAAAGTGTATATATAGCCACAGTAAAATTTGTCCTATTTCGACATAACCTGAAAGGCCGCTCAGCAAGGAAGAAGCTACTCCTCCAAAACCGCCATAGAAAAGCCAGACTACGGTTTGCAACTGCACATGGGGGCAAAGATCGTACTTTTTGGAGAAATGTCCTCTGGTCTGATGAAACAAAAATAGAACTGTTTGGATTAATGACCATCGTTATGTTTGGAGGAAAAAGGGGGAGGCTTGCAAGCTGAAGACCACCATCCCAACTGTGAAGCACGGGGGTGGCAGCATCATGTTGTGGGGGTGCTTTGCTGCAGGAGGGACTGGTGCACTTCACAAAATAGATGGCATCATGAGGCAAGAAAAATATGTGGTTATATTGAAGCAACATCTCAAGACGTCAGTCAGGAAGTTAAAGCTTGGTCGCAAATGGGTCTTCCAAATGGACAATGACCCCAAGCACACTTCCAAAGTTGTGGCAAAATGGCTTATTAAGGACAACAAAGTCAAGGTATTGGAGTGGTCATCACAAAGCCCTGACCTCATTCCTATAGAAAATTTGTGGGCAGAACTGAAAAGGTGTGTGCGAGCAAGGAGGCCTACAAACCTGACTCAGTTACACCAGCTCTGTCAGGAGGAATGGGCCAAAATTCACCCAACTTATTGTGGGAAGCTTGTGGAAGGCTACCCAAAACGTTTGACCCAAGTTAAACAATTTAAAGGCTATGCTACCAAATACTAATTGAGTGTATGTAAACTTCTAACCCACTGGGAATGTGATGAAAGGAATAAAAGCTGAAATAAATCATTCTCTCTACTATTATTCTGACATTTCACATTCTTAAAATAAAGTGGTGATCCTAACTGACCTAAAACAGTGAATTTTTACTAGGATTAAATGTCAGGAATTGTGAAAAACTGAGTATAAATGTATTTGGCTTAGGTGTATGTAATCTTCCGACTTCAACTGTATGGAATAATAGTTTTGATATCTTCACTTTTATTCTATAATGTAGAAAATTCTATAATAAAGAAAAACCATGGAATGAGTTGGTGTGTCCAACATTTGTAGGTTTTTGTACAGTACCCAATACCAATCTGTGAGTTAATCTGGCCATTGGAAATAGAGCTACTGCATAAAGATTGCAATGCATGTTGGATTGAGCACCTACTATTAATTTTCAAGGTGATAATTGCACTTTTCTTCTCAACACAATACCGCAATAAATGTGAGTCGACATTTCAAATATTTTTTGGGTGCCCCATGGGGGATTCAAACTTACACCTTGTCATGACTGTCTCTCCCTGGTGAGGAGCAAAGGTGCTGGATCAGCTAGGCCAATGGCTGACATATAGCCAAACTCTCTCTCTCTCTCTCCTGGGGAGTTGGCCCGGTTTTATAACTTAACAACCAGATCGTAAATACCTGGCAGAAACTCTCCCTTTGGCTCTGCTGTATTGAGAATGGAATGTCTGTGTGTTACAGAAGAGAGACTCTTGCTAAAAACTTTAACATAAAAAGATTGGACATTGGAACATTAGTTTTGAAATCCAAACATTTGGAATGGTTGGTGGGGATCCAAACAATTATCATGTCATATCATTTAGTATTTTGTGATGTCATTAAGGATGGTATAACAAGATACCTGTAACTGAGTGTACACATCCTTGTTGTCAGGTTTGCATCTAAATGTTGTATAAAATACATTAAGTACAGTGAGGGAAAAAAGTATTTGATCCCCTGCTGATGTTGTGCGTTTGCCCACTGACAAAGAAATGATCAGTCTATAATTTTAATGGTAGGTTTATTTGAACAGTGAGAGACAGAATAACAACAAAAAATGCAGAAAAACGCAAGTCAAAAATGTTATGAATTGATTTGCATTTTAATGAGGGAAATAAGTATTTGACCCCTTTGCAAAACATGACTTAGTACTTGGTGGCAAAAACCTTGTTAGCAATCACAGAGGTCAGACATTCCTTGTAGTTGGCCACCAGGTTTGCACACATCTCAGGAGGGATTTTGTCCCACTCCTCTTTGCAGATCTTCTCCAAGTCATTAAGGTTTCGAGGCTGACGTTTGGCAACTCGAACCTTCAGCTCCCTCCACAGATTTTCTATGGGATTAAGGTCTGGAGACTGGTTAGGCCACTCCAGGACCTTAATGTGCTTCTTCTTGAGCCCACTCCTTTGTTGCCTTGGCCATGTGTTTTGGGTCATTGTCATGCTGGATGATGAGAGGGGAAGTACATTTCCCTCTCACCCCCATGTGGTACTCTGATGTACCCATTCTAATGAAAGAAGCCTACAAATACAAAGAACATGGTGACCTCTGGTGGACAAACCAGAGTCTTACATTCCTTGAACTGCTCGCCATAGACAGACGAGTGATTTCAACAGAGAGGCGACAGAGAAAGACATCTAAGGATAAATATATGTTGCATTTCTAAATCCGAATGAGCGGTTAGAGTGCTAAATATCCATATTTACGATGAGCGTATTTTTCCAAATGCATGTACGATAAGTCCACTCTCTTTGTCTCTCCGGCTCTCTTTTTTCCCACCCCCTTCATTGTGTAACAAGCCGTCATATCGGGTTAGTCCAGTAGGGACTTTTCATTGCATTATGTTAGTAATCAATATAATCTATACTGTGTGTGTGTGTTTATGTATTTCTGTGTGATTATTTAGTTAGTTTGTAAATAAATAATTAAGCCAATTTGTGTATCGCTGAATCATCACTAAGGCTAGGGTTCGTGCAGATTTATGAGGTCAACGACTTTCAGAATGAGACTGATATGAGGAAATTATTAATTGATGACTGGTATGATATCGATATATTCTGATATATTCTTGAATGAATTGGGGAAACGGTAACTGATTAACCTGATGTGGCATAGGGGCAGTATTTCCACGGCCGGATGAAAAACGTACCTAAATTAAACAGCCTACTACTCGGGCCAAGAGTCAAATATTTGCATATTATTAGTAGATTTGGATAGAAAACACTCTGAAGTTTCAAAAACTGTTTGAATGGTGTCTGTGAGTATAACAGAACTCATGTGGCAGGCATAAATCTGAGAAAAATTGAATCAGGAAGTGGGAGAAATTAGAAATGTAGTTTTTCTTTTGAATCCCTTGAAAAACTACAGTGACATAGGATTTACGTTGCACCTCCTAACTCTTCCATTGGCTGTCAACAATCTTTAGGAACTGGTTTCTTCCGTCACCTGTTACCGGGCAGAAAATTATGGCTCAGTCATTCAGTGGCCAGTCTGAGGACAGGTGTCTCGTGACGCACATGCATGTGACTTCGCTGTCCGTTATTTTTGTTCTGGGATGAATACCTATTGCCCAGTTGTAAAATTATTGCAATTTTACGTAAAAAAATACCCTAAAGGATTGATTGTAAACATCGTTTGACGTGTTTCTACAAACGTATCTGGTTTTGTGACGGCTATCCGTGCTTGGAAAATGCCTTTTTTTTGCTAAGGTGCTATGCTAAAATAATCTAATGTTTTGCTTTCACCGTAAAGCCTTTTTGAATCGGACAATGTGATTGGATTAACGAGTAGAGTATCTTTAAAATGCCGTATAATACTTGAATTTTAATTTTGAGATAATTTATTTTTTGAATTTCGCGCCGTGCTATCTCACTGGTTGTTGTCCAACCAATCCCGTTAACGGGATTTTATCTCGAAGGGGTCGTCAAGAGGTTAATGACTCCAACCTAAGTATATGTAAACTTCCGACTTCAACTGTATGTGTTATTTCATACTTTGTAGAGAATGTAGAAAATAGTAAAAATTAAGAAAAACCTTGGAATGAGTAGGTGTGTCCAAACCCCTCCCCACACAATCAATGAAATCTGTCATGCCAATTTTCCTTACACCCCTGCCTCCCATAATGGCTTATTTGCTCCTTGCTCACAGAGCTATTATAGACACTCTGTGTTATTGGAAATCAGAGGATTTTGGAAATCAAGCTTCCTCCTCAGGCGATTGGAGACAGCAGAGGTCACACTGTGTTACATGATTAGAAAGAGTGCCCCCTGACCTCTGTCTGTCTCTCTCTCCCTTGCTTTATTTCTTTCCCCTCTCTCTCTCTCTCTAGTTAGCTGCATCCTGATTCTCCACACAACATCCCTCTTTCTCTTTCTCCCATCCTCCCTCCATTGTCTCTCTCTTTCCTCCCCTCTCTCTCCTTATTATCCTGTCTTGCTTCCTTTCCATCATTCCCTCCTTCCCTTCTCCCTCTTCTGGTCCTCTGGCAGTGGCAAATTAACTCTGAATTGACTGCAGCATAGCTCAGTGTAGAGACGAGTCACCCCTAGACACTGGTCTTAATGTCAGTTTTACCTTTAATTGTTAAAGTGATGCTCTGGAACTTTTGTATAATTGTAGCCAGAAGTTTTGAAAGTGTTGCTCACGAGCCAAAATGGATCCCTGTTTTTTTGTGTACTACATCATCCATTTCGTATGTTACGTCCTTCAATAAATAATATATATATACATTATACACTGCCAATTTTGCAGGTTTTCCTACTTACAAAGCATGTAGAGGTCTGTAATTTTTATCATAGGTACACTTCAACTGCGAGAGACAGAATCTAAAACAAAAATCCAGAAAATCACATTGTATGATTTTTAAGTAATTCATTTGCATTTTAAGGTCCGGAAGGGGGCAAACAAGTGTAAAAGGTAAATACAGACTGGAAGAAACACCTGGGTCATTCGCAGGAGGTACAAAGCATCTTTATTTTTTTCAGAGTGAAATGTGAGTGGTGCTGTACTACCCTGAATATCATTAGAATTTTTACTTTTGCAAAACGATTTGTTATGTTGTGCCCTACTAAATACAACCTAGGCAAACAGGGCCTCTGCTCCCTTTCCCCCCTCCCGCTCCCCTTCCCTTTGCAGCCCCTCAGTGGTGCCCACTTTGCCCCGAGCACCCAGATTGCCCTGTTTTTTCCAGGGACCAAGGCTCGCTGAGAGTGCCAGGACAGGGACATTTCCTTTGATTCATGCCCAATACTGGGGACCACCGCTGTGGTAACCGTTTCAGCATGTGCCCTGGTGTTTGCTTTGTTCAAAGAGGTGGTGTTAGAATGGATTGGAGGCACTTAACTAGACTGCTTTTACACTATATATACACAAACGTTTATGGACACCCCTTCAAATTAGTGGATTCGACTATTTCAGCCACACCCGTTGATGACAGGTGTATAAAAATCGAGAATACAGCCATGCAATCTCCATAGACAAAAACATTACGCTACAGCATACAATGACATTCTAGATGATTCTGTGCTTCCAACTTTGCGGCAACAGTTTGGGGAAGGCCCTTTCCTGTTTCAGCATGACAATGCCCCTGTGCACAAAGCGAGGTCCACACAGAAATTATTTTTTGAGATCGGTGTGGAAGAACTTGACTGGCCTGCACAGAGCCCTAACCTCAACCCCATCGAACACCTTTGGGATGAATTGTAACACCGACTGCGAGCCAGACCTAATCGCCCAACATCAGTGCCCGACCTCATTAATGCTCTTGTGGCTGAATGGAACCAAGTCCCCTCAGAAATGTTTCAACATCTAGTGGAAAGCCTTCCCAGAAGAGTGTAGGCTGTTATTGCAGCAAAGAGGGGACCAACTCTATATTTAAAGCCATGATTTTGGAATGAGATGTTCAACAGAGAGAGTTTTGACTTTCTCTATTACTTTTTCTCCCCGTTTGCCCCAGTTTACCCTAGCCAAAGACGCCCCCTTGTACACCCTCAAACTAGTCTCCAGGGCCTGTACATTAGGTCCTGCTCATCCCTAACTATCACTGAGACGTCATCAGCGTATGCTGACACTACTACTGTATCCCTGTCCCCAACCCTATGACAGGCAAACATACCCCCTGGAGCCTCTTGCATAACATGCCCAGAAGAAGGGGCTCAATTAAAAGATTGTATAGCTGCCCCGACAAACAGAATCCCAGGCAAATGCCCCGCCCTACCCAGACTGGCCTACTGAGCTTCCCCCACCTTGACCATGCATGAAGCCCCATACAGCATTTTAACACAGGCCACTGCATTCTCTCCACAACCAAAAAGAGACAATACATTAAACAGATATTAAGGTCCACCCTATCAAAGTATTTCTCTTGGTATAAGGAAACCAATGTTCACATTTGAAAGCCTTGACAGGTCCAGCATTTACTGTATGTCCTTGATTATGAACAGATTGTCTGTGATTAATCGTCCAGGTACACAGTGCATTTGGTCCTTGTGCACAACAGTGTCCAGGTGAGACTTGAGTCTGTTAGCGAGGACCTTCGCAAAAACCCTATAGTCCACAGAGAGCAATGCCACAGGCCTTCAGTTGTTTCGGTCACTCAAGTCCCCTTTTTTGGGCAGGAGAGTTAATACAGCCTGCCAACAGCTTAGCGGCAAGTCCCCTACCCCGACACATGTACGCAACACAAGTCATGTCCAATAATTCCCCAGAACGTCCGAAGGCAGACTGTGAAGCCCCGGGGTGTGGTCGGGGGCCATCTGAGAGATGGCGATAGAGAAAGTTTAGGAAGGTCCAAGAGCAAAGCCTGAGAAAACCCAAGATAACAGAGTTCTGCACTTTACAAATTAGAGTACAACTCCACAGCCTGCTCCCGCATCTCCCCCACAACAGAAGTTACACACACGCCCATCAGACAAATGAAAACAATGCATTTGCTTGGTTTCCCCACTATGATTTTCCAACCCAAAGAATAAAAGAGCTGGGAGCGTCCATCTCTTTCAACATAGAAAATCTAGCTCTTACAAGTGATCCTTTTGCTTTCATCTGAAAGAAATCACCCAGGTCCCTGTGTAGTTCAGATAGATTCACTTGAAGCCTCACCCTACCTTGCCCCACCAGCTCTGCCTCGCCTCATTTATGCTACGCTTAACTGTACTCTCCTGGGGCCTAATTTATGAATCATGCATAGGCACAAATTTGTGCGTAAACCATGCATGTGTTGGATCATTTCCATGCAAAGTGTGAGATTTATCAGTATGAACGTTTGCTTGAGTGTGCGTAAATTTACTCACAGCCATGACCATGTCTACGCACAGTGCCAAGTGGTGGAATAAGGGAACTGTTGATCAAGCTTAGAACGGGAAAAATATATTTAAAAATCTGAAATTGAGAGAGGAATAATTCAATAATTTATGAATACAACAGGTACAACAAATAATAATACAACAAATAATTAAAGAGTAGCAGTAAAATAACAATAGCGAGGCTATATACAGGGGGTACCGGTACAGAGTCAATGAGCGGGGGCACCGGTTAGTCGAGGTAATATATACATGTGGGTAGAGTTCTTATTAAAGTGACTTATGCATAGATAACAGTAGCGGCAGCGTAACAGAGGGGGGGCAATGCAAATAGTCTGGGTAGCCATTTGATTAGATGTTCAGTAGTCTTATGGCTTGGGGGTAGAAGCTGTTTAGAAGCCTCTTGGACCTAGACTTGGCACTCCGGTACCGCTTGCCATGCGGTAGCAGAGAGAAAAATCTATGACTAGTGTGGCTGCAGTCTTTGACAATTTTTAGGGCCTTCCTCTGACACCACCTAGTATAGAGGTCCTGGATGGTAGGAAGATTGCCCAAGTGATGTACTGGGCCATACACACTATCCTCTGTAGTGCTTTGCGGTTGGAGGGCGAGTAGTTGCCATACCAGGCAGTGATGCAACCAGTCAGGATGCTCTAGATGGTGCTGCTGTCTTTCAGTATCCTGAGGGGGAGTAAGTTTTGTCATGCCCTCTTCACAACTGTCTTGGTGTGCTTTGGACCATGTTAGTTTGTTGGTGATGTGGACACCAAGGAACATGAAGCTCTCAACCTGCTCCACAACAACCTCGACGATGAGAATGCTCGGTCATCCTTTTCCTGTAGTCCATAATGATCTCCTAAGTCTTGATCACATTGAGGGAGAGGTTGTTGTCCTGGCACCACACGGCCAGGTCTCTGACCTCCTCCCTATATGCTGTCTAGTTATTGTTGGTGATCAGGCCTACCACTGTTGTGTCATTGGCACACTTAATGATGGTGTTGGAGTCGTGCTTGGCCGTGCAGTCATGAGTGAACAGAGAGTACAGGAGGGGACTGAGCACTCAATCTTGAGGGGCCCGTGTTGAGGATCAGCGTGGCGGATGTGTTGTTTTACCCTTACCACCTGGGGTCGGCCAGTCAGGAAGTCCAGGATCCAGTGGCAAAGGGAAGTGTTTAGTCCCAGGGTCCTTAGCTTATTGAGGACACTAAGGTGTTGAACACTGAGCTGTAGTCAATGAATAGCATTCTCACATAGGTGTTCCTTTTGTCTGGGTGTGAAACGGCAGTGTGGAGTGCAATAGAGATTGCATCATCTGTTTGGGCTGTATGCAAATTGGAGTGTCTCTAGTGTTTCTGGGATAATTGTGTTGATGTGAGCCACGACTAGCCTTTCAAAGCACTTCATGGCTACAGACGTCGAGTGTTACGGGTCGGTAGTCATTTAGGCAGGTTACGTTAGTGTTCTTGGGCACAGGGACTATGGTGGTCTGCTTGAGACATGTTGGCATTACAGACAGGGAGAGGTTGAAAATGTCAGTGAAGACACTTGCCAGTTGGTCAGCGCATGCTCGGAGTACAGGTCCTGGTAATCCGTCTCGTCCTGCGCCTTGTGAATGTTAACCTGTTTAAAGGTCTTACTCACATCGGCTGCTGAGAACGTGATCACACAGTCTTCCAGAACAGCTGATGCTCTCATGCATGTTTCAGTGTTATTTGCCTCGAAGTGAGCAAAGAAGTAGTTTAGCTCGTCCGATAGGCTCGTGTCACTGGGCAGCGCTCGGCTGTGCTTCCCTTTGTAGTCTGTAATAGTTTGCAAGCCCTGCCACATCCGACGAGCGTCAGAGCCAGTGTAGTACGATTCGATCTTTGTCCTGTATTGATGCGTGGCCTGTTTGATGGTTCGTCGGCGGGCATAGAGGGATTTATTTTAAGATTCCGGGTTAGAGTCCCGCTCCTTGAAAGCGGCAGCTCTAGCCTTTAGCTCAGTGCGGATGTTGCTTGTAATCCATAGCTTCTGGTTGGGGTATGTACGTACAGTCACTGTGGGGACGACGTCATCGATGCACTTATTGATGAAGCCAATGACTGATGTGGTGTACTCCTAAATGCCATCGGAGGAATCCCGGAACATATTCCAGTCTGTGCTGGCAAAACAGTCCTGTAGCTTAACATCTGCTTCATCTGACCACTTTTTTATTGACCGAGTCACTAGTGCTTCCTGTTTTATTTTTGCTTGTAAGCAGGAATCAGGAGGATAGAATTATGGTCAGATTTGCCAAATGGAGTGTGAGGGAGAGCTTTGTACACGTCTCTGTGTGTGGAGTATAGGTGGTCTAGAGTTTTTTTTTTCCTCTGGTTGCACATTTAACATGCTGGTAGAAGTTAGGTAAAACAGATTTAAGTTTCCCTGCATTAACGTCCCAGAGCATTTTCCTCTTTGCTTATGGCTGTATACAGCTCATTGAGTGTGGTCTTAGCGCCAGCATTGGTCTGTGGTGTTATGTAGACAGCTACGAAAAATACAGATAAACTCTCTAGGTAGATAGTTTAAAGTTATTTATAGTAACCATAGGTGTAAAATAGTAAATAATGGCTACTTCTCAGAAAGGTTTAGACTGTCAAGAGGAGTAAAACAAGGTTGTCTACTAACAGCATATCTATTTATTATCGGCATCGAAATGTTAGCTGTTAAAATCAGATCCAACAATAAAAAAAATCAAGGGGTTTGAAATCCAGGGCTTAAAATCAAAGGTGTCATTGTACAGTCGTGGCCAAAAGTTTTAAGAATGGCACAAATATAAATTTTCACAAAGTTTGCTGCTTTATTTTTGTCAATGTTACGATGGAATACTGAAGTATAATTACAAGCATTTCATAAGTGTCAAAGGCTTTTATTGACAATTACATGAAGTTGATGCAGAGAGTCAATATTTGCAGTGTTGACCCTTCTTTTGAAAGACCTCTGCAATCCGCGCTGGCATGCTGTCAATTAACTTCTGGGCCACATCCTGACTGATGGCAGCCCATTCTTGCATAATCAATGGATGTCAAATGTCAGAATCTGTGGGTTTTTGTTTGTCCACCTGCCTCTTGAGGATTGACCACAAGTTCTCAATGGGATTAAGGTCTGGGGAGTTTCCTGTCCATGGTCCTAAATATCGATGTTTTGTTCCCCGAGCCACTTAGTTATCACTTTTGCCTTATGGCAAGGTGCTCCATCATGCTGGAAAAGGCCTTGTTCGTCACCAAACTGTTCCTTGATGGTTAGGAGAAGTTGCTCTCGGAGGATGTGTTGGTACCATTCTTTATTCATGGCTGTGTTCTTAGGCACAATTGTGAGTGAGCCCACTTCCTTGGCTGAGAAGCAACCTCACACATGAATGGTCTCAGGATGCTTTATTGTTCGCCTTACACAGGACTGATGGTAGTGCGCACCTTGTCTTCTCCGGACAAGCTTTTTTCCGTATGCCCCAAACAATCAGAAAGGGGATTCATCAGATAATGACTTTACCCCAGTCCTCAGCAGTCCACTCCCTGTACCTTTAGCAGAATATCAGTCTGTCCCTGATGTTTTTTCTGGAGAGAAGTGGCTTCTTTGCTGCCCTTCTTGACACCAGGCCATCCTCCAAAATTCTTTGCCTCACTGTGCGTGCAGATGCACTCACACCTGCCTGCTGCCATTCCTGAGCAAGCTCTGTACTGGTGGTGCCCCGATCCCGCAGCTGAATCAACTTTAGAAGACGGTCCTGTCGCTTGCTAGACTTTCTTGGGCGCCCTGAAGCCTACTTCACAACAATTAAACCGCTCTCCTTGAAGTTCTTGATGATCCAATAAATGGTTGATTTAGGTGCAATCTTACTGGCAGCAATATCCTTGCCTGTGAAGCCCTTTTTCAGCAAAGCAATGATGACGGCACGCGTTTCCTTGCAGGTGACCATGGTTGAAGGAGGAATAACAATGATTCCAATGCACCACCCTCCTTTTGAAGCTTCCAGTCTGTTATTCAAACTCAATCAGCAAGACAGAGTGATCTCCAGCCTTGTCTTTGTCAACACTCACACCTGTGTTAACGAGATAATCCCTGACATGATGTCAGCTGGTCCTTTTGTGGCAGGGCTGAAATGCAGTGGAAATGTTTTTGGGGGATTCAGTTCATTTGCATTGCAATTAATTGCAATTCATCTGATCACTATTCACAACATTATGGAGTATATGCAAATTGCCATCATACAAACTGAGGCAGCAGACTGTGAAAATTAATATTTGTGTCATTCTCAAAACGTTTGGCCACGACTGTACGCTGATGATTCATGGTTAATTTTGAATCCACAATTTGGATCCCTCAGAGGATCTAGATACTTTTTTTAACCTCTGGATTACAACGAAATTATGATAAATACTATATTATGTAGGTTACCAATAAAATGGTCTGACGGTGAGTTGGTATTTGATTAGGAGGGGGAAGAAAGCATTAGCTTCTCTTCCTGGGGTCCACACAAAACATGACATACATACAGTGCATTCAGAAAGTATTTTAACCCCATGACTTTTCCCACATTTTGTTACATTAGCCTTATTCTAAAATGGATTAACTATTTTTTTCCCCCTCATCAATTTACACACAACACCCCAAAATGCAAAGCAAAAACAGGTTTGTAGAAATCTTTGCAAATGTATAAAAATAACATGGAAATATCACATTTACATAAGTATTCAGCCTCTTTACTCAGTACTTTTTTGAAGCACCTTTGGCACCGAATACAGCCTCAAGTATTTTGGGGTACGATGCTACAAGCCTGGCCCAGCTGTATTTGGGGAGTTTCTCCCATTCTTTTCTGCAGCTCCTCTCAATGTCTGTCAGGTTGGATGGGGAGCATTGCTGCACAGCTATTTTTAGGTCTCTCGAGAAATGTTCAAGTCTGGGTTCTGGCTGGGCCACTCAAGGAGATTCAGAGACTTCAGGTCAAATAGTTCCATCTTGGTTTCATCAGACCAGAGAATCTTGTTTCTCATGGTCTGAGTCCTTTAAGTGCCTTTTAACAAACTCCAAGCGACCTGTCATGTTCCTTCCACTGAGGAGATGGTTGTCCTTCTGGAAGGTTATCCCATCTCAGCAGAGGAACTCTGGAGCTCTGTCAGAGTTACCATCGGGTTCTTGGTCACCTCCCTGACCAAGGCCCTTTTTTAAAATTTTATTTCACCTTTATTTAACCAGGTAGGCTAGTTGAGAACAAGTTCTCATTTGCAACTGCGACCTGGCCAAGACAAAGCGTAGCAATTCGACACATACAACAACACAGAGTTACACATGGAATAAACAAAACATACATTCAATAATACAGTAGAACAAAATAAAACAAAAAGTCTATATACAGTGAGTGCAAATGAGGTAAGTTAAGACAACAAATTGGCCATGGTGGCGAAGTAATTACAATATAGCAATTAAACACTGGAATAGTAGATGTGCAGAAGATGAATGTGCAAGTAGAGATACTGGCGTGCAAAGGAGGAAGATAAATAAATAAATACAGTATGGGGATGAGGTAGGTAGATAGATGGGCTGTTTACAGATGGGCTATGTACAGGTGCAGTGATCTGTGAGCTGCTCTGACAGCTGGTGCTTAAAGCTAGTGAGGGAGATATGAGTCTCCAGCTTCAGAGATTTTTGCAGTTCGTTCCAGTCATTGGCAGCAGAGAACTTGAAGGAAAGGCGGCCAAAGGAGGAATTGGCTTTGGGGGTGACCAGGCCCTCCAATTTGACACACTGAACTCTATCAGAGAAGTAGTTGGTGAACCAGACGAGGCAATCATTTGAGAAACCAAGGCTGTCGAGTCTGCCAATAAGAATGTGGTGATTGACAGAGTCGAAAGCCTTGGCCAGGTCGATGAATACGGCTGCACAGTAATGTCTCTTATGGATGTCGTTTAGGACCTTGAGTGTGGCTGACGTGCACCCATGACCAGCTCTGAAACCAGATTGCATAGCGGAGAAGGTACGGTGGGATTCAAAATGGTCGGTAATCTGTTTGTTATTAAAGCTTTCCACCTTCTTCACTGCGGTCCCGTCGATGTGGATAGGGGCATGCTCCCTCTGCTGTTTCCTGAAGTCCACGATCAGCTCCTTTTGTTTTGTCGACATTGAGTGAGAGGTTATTTTCCTGGCACCACACTCCCGGCCTCACCTCATATCTGTAGGCTGTCTTGTCATTGTTGGTAATCAGGCCTACTACTGTTGTGTCATCTGCAAACTTGATGATTAAGTTGGAGGCATGCGTGGCCACGCCGTCATGGGTGAACAGGGAATACAGGAGGGGGCTGAGAAATGACTCTTGTGGGTACCCTGTGTTGAGGATCAGCGAAGTGGAGGTGTTGTTTCCTATCTTCACCACCTGGAGGGAAACCCGTCAGGACGTCCAGGACCCAGTTGCGCAAGGCGTGGTTCAGACCCAGGCCCCCCAGCTTAATGATGAGCATGGAGGGTACTATGGTATTGAATGCTGAGCTATAGTCAATGAATAGCATTCCTACATAGGTATTCCTCTTGTCCAGATGGGATAGGGCAGTGTGCAGTGCGATGGCGATTGTATCATCTGTGGATCTAAACAAATTGAAGTGGGTAAGGTAGAGGTGATGTGATCCTCAACTAGCCTCTCAAAGCACTTCATGATGACAGAAGTGAGTCTTACGGGTCGATAGTAATTTAGTTCAGTTATCTTTGCTTTTCTTGGGTACAGGAACAATGGTGGACATCTTGAAGCAAGTGGTAAACACTCCAACCAGCTGGTCTACATATGCTCTGAGGACGTGGCTATGGATGCCGTCTGGGCCAGCAGCCTTGCGAGGGTTAACACGCTTAAATGTCTTACGTAGGTCGGCCACGGAGCAGGAGAGCCCAGCGTGGCACTGTGTTATCCTCAAAGCGGGCGATGAAAGTGTTTATCTTGTCCGGAAGCAAGACGTCGGTGTCCGCGACGTGGCTGGTTTTCCCTTTGTAGTCCGTGAATGTCTGTAGACCCTGCCACATACGTCTCTTGTCTGAGCCGTTGAATAGCGACTTCACTTTGTCTCTATACTGACGTTTTGCCTGTTTGATTGCCTTACGGGGGAAATAACTACTCTGTTGTTATTCTGCAATATTCAAAGTCACCTTGCCATGGTTAAATGCAGTGGTCGACATTTAACCTCTATTGGGTAGGGGGCATTATTTGGACATCCAGATGAAAAGCGTGCACAAAGTAAACTGCCTGTTGCTCAGGCCCAGAAGCTAGGATTTGCATATAATTGGTAGATTTGGATAGAAACGCCTGCCAAATCAGTTCTGTTATACTCACAGATATTATGTTAACAGTTTTAGAAACTTTAGAGTGTTGTCTATCCAAATCTACCAATTATACGCCTATCCTAGCTTCTGGGCCTGAGTAACAGGCAGTTTACTTTGTGCACACTTTTCATCCTGACGTGAAAATACTGCCCCATATCCCTAAGAAGTTTTAATCATGAAACATACACCCCCGCTTTTCTTCTTCCCAGAAAGTTCTTTATTCCTGTCTGCGCGATATACTGAGAACGCAGCTGGCTGTATGGACAAAGACAGTATATCCTGAGAGAGCCATGTTTCCGTGAAACAAAGTATGTACAATCCCTGATGTTTCTCTGGAAGGAGATTCTCGCCCTGAGCTCGTCTTTATTATCTAGAGACTGAACATTAAGAAGTAATATACACGGACGTGGTGGATGGTGTGCGCGGACTAGAAGTCCACTCCTAATACCTCTTCTCTGTCAGCGGTGATTTGGATCAGCCTCTGGAATCAGTTCAATTGCCCATGGGGGGTATGAACAAAGGATCCAATTCCGGAAAGTTGTATTCCCAGTCGTAATGCTGGTGAGTTACCACTCTGATATCTAAAAGTTATTTCTGGCTGTATGTAATAATGCAAAATATTTCCTGGGCTAATAATGTAAGAAATACAATTCTGCAAAGTTGCTTCGGAGCGAGAAGCAGAGCTGCCCCATCTGTCGGCGCCATCTTGCTAGTCTGTACATAGTCAAAGCTTTCCTTATTTTTGGGTCAGTCACACAGGTATATTGGGATGCAGACCGCGAGCAGCACTTCTCCATTTTGACACCATTCTCCGGGATGCACCTGAACCCATTTCGAAGTTACAGCGTCCCCTCCCCACTCGGTTGAGATGCCACTCAGCCCCCCTCCCGGAACTCTAAAATAATACACCTGACCACTGTGACTGACTCAAACTTAAGGAAAGCTTTGACTATGTACAGTGAGCATAGCCTTGCTGTTGAGAGAGGCCACTGTAGAGAAGACAGGCTATGTACACACCGCCCACAAAACGAGGTGGAAACTGAGCTGCACTTCCTAACCTCCTGCCAAATGTATGGCCATATTCGAGACACATATTTCCCTCGGATTACACAGACCCCCAAAGTATTTGAAATAATCTGACATTTTGAAATGTCTTATTCTTTTGGAACTTTTGTGAGTGTAATGTTTACTGTTTCCTTTTTGTTTATTTAACTTTTGTTGTTATCTGCTTCACTTGCTTTTGCAATGTTAACATATGTTTCCCTTGCCAATGAAGCCCAGAGAGAGAGAGAGAGGTCCAGAAAGTGGGACAGAGAAATAATTAAAGTGTGTGGACAGTGGTTGCATTACAGAAAACAACCAAGTCTGCTGATATTGAACCATTTCGGACTTTGTCCATATTCAGACTTGAGTCCAAGCTTCAGACTCACCGTTCCCCTTTCCATCCTCCTCTTTCCCATGATCCCAGGGTGCAGAAGCAGAAGTTTCAGAGCCTCAGAAAAGCTGCTGATCCTGACTTTGTTTATGCCCCAAGTCTCCCGCTTCTGTCAGATCCTTCCAGCAATGCTCCACAACACAGGACACACACACACACACAATGGATAAATGCTCACAATTACAATAAAATAAAATACACCAAACCACAGGCATATCAAGGCAAAATATTCCTAGTCCATTCTCATGCAGGTGCATCAAGCCAAAACATTCCCAGTCCATTCTCAAATACATAGTACTACAGTGTCTACAGACAGGAGAAGCCTATAGCCCACAGATGATCCAGATTACCTGATTAGCTATCCTCTCCATCTCTGTTTCCTGTCAGTGCCACCTGCCAACAGAAGAGAGAAAGGGAGGGAGAGGAAGAGGGTGACAGGGAAAAGAGGATAGAAGGTGCAGAGGTGTAGGGGAGCTGCACCGGAGTAGGTGGCAGTTAGATAGTGTCTCAGTGACTGAGCACGTCGTCAATGTGCCAATTAAGCTGGCAGCAAGTTGGCAGGAAACGCACACACACATATATATATATATATATATATATATATATATATATATGTGTGTGTGTGTGTGTGTGTGTGTGTGTGTGTGTGTGTGTGTGTATGTATATATATATATATGTGTGTGTGTGTGTGTGTGTGTGTGTGTGTGTGTGTGTGTGTGTGTGTGTGTGTGTGTGTGTGTGTATATATATATACACACACACACACACACACATACACATATATATATATATACACACACAAACCTGTAACTTCCCCAGTCCTCTTCAAATGAGCCCAATGACACCATATAGTTCATATCTTAATTTGATCATCCTGTTGTTGCAATAATTTTCCTGCACAGTTTGTATCGTATTCAAGGTTTAAAAAGGCTTCTGAAGTTTGTAATTTCTAGTTTAAAGTTTCAGACTTGATTTGCCCTCAGAATAAATGTATCAACCCCTACAAAAAATGTCCATTAATTATAATCAACATAATAATTCACATTTCCTGTTGCTACGGGATTATTTTCCTGCTGTGAGAAACTGGGTCAAATTAAGATACTGTGGTAGTGGGTGCGATGGAGGGATATAGAGGAAAGACTCTTTCATGGACGTGAAAGCTGTTGAAATTATAACCACACTGGAAATAGGGAGATTACACTGACAGGGAGAAATGCAGAGATAAGATAAAAAAGTAAGAAATGACATATTGAAAGAGATAGAGAGAGAGAGAAGTCAGTGGAAAAAGAGGAAGAAAGACAGACAGAGAAGGAAAGACAAGAAAAATTAAGTAGGCTTGTCAAAATCTCTCTCCCTCTAACTTTCCCGTTAGACAGCATAATATGACATTTGACTGCAGCCTCACAATGTAACATTAGTGGCAGTTAGACACATTTTAAGAATCAGAGTTTGTGAGATTCTGTTGTGCCTACAATAGTATGTTGGCTCATAACCACCAGTAGTCAGATGTCTAGGTCCTTGCTAGCTGGGCTACACATGTACTGTACCTTGCCTTGCAAAAGTATTCACCCCCATTTGCGTTTTTCCTATTTTGTTGTATTACAACCTGTAATTTAAATTGATTTTTACTTGGATGTCATGTAATGTACATAAACAAAATAGTTTTTTCACTTCACCAATTTGGACTAACTTCTTTAAAAAAATAAAATAAAATGGAACAGTGGTGCGTGCATATGTATTCACCCCCTCTGCTATGAAGCCCCTAAATAAGATCTGGTGCAGACCAATTACCTGCAGAAATCACATAGTTAAATAAAGTCCACCTGTGTGCAATCTAAGTGTCACATGATCTGTCATATAATCTCAGTATATATACGCCTGTTCTGAAAGGCCCCATAGTCTGCAACACCACTAAGCAAGGGGCACCACCAAGGAAGTGGCACCATGAAGACCAAGGAGCTCTCCAAACAGGTCAGGGACAAAGTTGTGGAGAAGTACAGATCAGGGTTGGGTTATAAAAAATATCAAAAACTTTGAACATCCCACAGAGCACCATTAAATCCATTATTCAAAAATTTAAAGAATATGGCACCACAACAAACCTGCCAACAGAGGGCCGCCCACCAAAACTCACGGACCAGGAATGGAGGGCATTAATCAGAGGCAACAAAGAGACCAAAGATAACCCTGAAGGAGCTGCAAACCTCCACAGCGAAGATTGGAGTATCTGTCCATAGGACCACTTTAAGCCGTACACTGGGCTTTACGGAAGAGTGGCCAGAAAAAGCCATTGCTTCAAGAAAAAAAATAAGCAAACACATTTTGGTGTTCGCCAAAAGGAATGTGGGAGACTCCCCAAACATTTGAGCTTTTTAGTAATCAAGAAAAACACTATGTCTGGCGCAAACCTAAAATCTCCCATCACCCTGAGAATACCATCCCCACATTGAAGCATGGTGGTGGCAGCATCATGCTGTGGGGATGTTTTTCATCGGCAGTGGTATGACTTAAAGATTGCTGTGCACCAGCGGAACCCATCCAACTTGAAGGAGCTGGAGCAGTTTTGCCTTGAATAATGGGCAAAAATCTCAGTGGCTAGATGTGCCAAGCTTATAGAGACATACCCCAAGAGACGTGCAGCTGTAATTGCTGCAAAGTATTGACTTTGGGGGGGTGAATAGTTATGCATGCTCAAGTTCAGTTTTTTTGTCTTATTTCTTGTTTGTTTCACAATAAATATATTTTGCATCTTCAAAGTGGTATGCATGTTGTGTAAATCAAATGACACATCCCCCCCAAATATCAAGTTTAATTCCAGGTTGTAAGGCAACAAAATAGGAAAAATGCCAAGAGTATGAATACTTTTGCAAGCCACTGTAGGATCTTTATTTTAGCCATTTTACTACAGCAGGAAAATAATAAAAAATGTTTAGTGGTTGATACATTTTTCTTAATTGAAAATCAAGTCTGAAATTTGAAAGTGGAATGATAACTTTCTAAACCTGAAATACACTACAAGTTTTACATTTCCTGGTTGATCAAATTAAGATCCTACACCTTTATGTCCAGTTGTTCCAATGAAACAAGTCTGGACCAGGTAAGGCATTGGTCACCTAGCCGGAATCTCAAAGACAGCTATTAGAGGAAAACGAACAGCCTTACGTCACACACTGTTGAGTAGCCTTTGTGTAGAAAGACGGGTTAGGGTGCGTGTGTGTGCGTGTGTGTGCGTGTGTGTGCGTGTGTGTGTGTGTGTGTGTGAAAGAGAGAGAATGCATTGTATTCTGTACTCTTCGATCTCTTGAAGAAGAGAAGATATCTAACCATACAATCTTTCCTGGAATAGTGGTCTGAAACCAGCGTGTTTATTCTCGGGATAACAGTAAGGCTAATAATTAATAGCCATTTTTTTGTAGGGGTTGATGAATGTTTTGTTATGGAAAATTAAGTCTGATATTTTTGGGTGGAAATTACAAACTTTAGAAGCATTTGTAAACGGGTGGAATGATTTTTAGTGTGAAAAATTATTAATACCTGGCTAATAATGGGGGCCTCAAGGAAAAACATTGACCAATGTCAGGGCCTTGAGGAAAAATGGTCCGGTATGTTCGGTGGGCCGCCCCAATTTCTAAACCTTGAATACACTACAATCTTGCATTTCCTACAGTGCAGAAAAATTCCTGCAACAACAGGATGATCAAATTAAGATCTGGCATCTGTAGAGGACTGCTCCTACAGTACATAACACAGGAAGGTAGACAAAATTACCTGAGTCATGCACGGAAACACACACACACACATTTTCCTGCTGCACCTATATGGGCAAACCCTGTAGTGTAGATATTTTCCTGATTCATTTGTGGAGTGTCTTAGTAATGTATAAGGTACGGTAGGTGGAGACTACATAGTACAGTGTAACCACTGTGAAGAAGGTCTTTACATAAACTTGATGTTTTGTATAGTATTTGGATAAACATATTCTTGATATTGACAAAGTGTGTGTATGTGTGTGTGTTTCTAGACCTCGACAAACCCGTGCTGACAGTGCACCAGACAATCAGTGATGTGCGCGGGAGCTATTACCAGGAGAAGACGGTGTTCCTGCGCTGTACGGTCAACTCCAACCCCCCAGCCCGCTTCATCTGGAAACGTGGCAACACGCCCATAGAGCAGAGCAAGGATACCGGAGTGGACATCTACGAACCGCTCTACACACAGGTACTGTAAGAGGACCAAACACAAGCACACAAGTTGACACTCCAAATTCACCACAACCCATAGAACAGTATAGACAGAGGCTCACGGCATACACATAAAGATGCACACACAAATGAACCACAACCATTGAAATAGATATAGGACTCATCTTTGTACCTGTGCCATTATGGCGTCTGTGACCTCTCCATTTTTAACCTCTCTGGGGTATGTGGGACGCTAGCGGGACCCGCGGGACACACTATTCAACAGCCAGTGAAATAGCAGGGCGGCAAATTCAAAACCAACAAAAATCACATAATTCAAATTTCTCAAACATACAACTTTTATATCCCATTTTAAAGATACACTTCTCATTAATCCAACCACATTGTCCGATTTCAAAAAGGCTTTACGGCGAAAGCATAACATTAGATTATGTTAGGACAGCGCCGAGACAAGAAAAACCACACAGCCATTTTCCAAGCAAGGAGAGGCGTCACAAAAACCAGGAGTACAGCTAAAATTAATCACTAACCTTTGATGATCTTCATCAGATGGCACTCATAGGACTTCATGTTACACAATACATGTATGTTTTGCTCGATAAAGTTCATATTTATATCCAAAAACCCCATTTTACATTGGCGTGTAATGTTCAGAAATGTTTTGCCTCCCAAAACCACCGGTGAATGAGCACATCAATTTACAGAAATACTCATTATAAACGTTGATAAAATATTCAACAGTTATTCAAAGAATTATAGATACACTTCTCCTTAATGCAACCGCTGTGTCAGATTTCAAAAAAGCTTTACAGCGAAAGCAAATTTTGCAATAATCTGAGTACAGCGCTCAGATATCAAAACAAGCCATACAGATACCCGCAATTTTGAAGTCAACAGAAATTACAAATTACATTATAAATATTCACTTACCTTTGATGATCTTCATCAGAATGCACTCCCAGGAATCCCAGTTCCACAATAAATGTTTGTTTTGTTCGATAAAGTCCATTTATGTCCAAATACCTCCTTTTAGTCCATTACTCCAAATACAGGAAGCACACGCAAAATGTCACGACGAAAAATCAAATAAAGTTATATTTACGTTCGTAGAAACATGTCAAACGATGTATAGCATCAATCTTTAGGATGTTTTTATCATAAATCTTCAGTAATATTCCAACCGGACAATTCCAATGTCTTCAAAAAAGAAAAAGAACACAGCTAACTCTCACGTGAAGTGCGCCACTGAGCTCATGTCATTTTCTCACTCATCTACTTCCAGGAGCTCTTATTCTCTCCCTATTCACAGTAGAAGCATGAAACAATGTTCTAAAGACTGTTGACATCTAGTGGAAGCCCTAGGAAGTGCAAAATGAACCCTAAGTCACTGTATAGGCAATCACTTGAAAAACTACAAACCTCAGATTTCAACTCTTCCTGGTTGGATTTTTCTCAGGTTTTTGCCTGCCATATGAGTTCTGTTATACTCACAGACATCATTCAAACAGTTTTAGAAACTCCAGAGTGTTTTCTATCCAAATCTACTAATACTATGCATATCCTACCTTCTGAGCCTGAGTAGCAGGCAGTTTACTACGGGCATGCCTTTCATCCGGACATCAAAATACTGCCCCCTACCTTAGAGAAGTTAAGTAGTCAATTTTCTTATTTTGTGTTTGAAATAAGTGTAAAGCTAATATTGGTTATTTACCTCCACCTGCAGTACTGGGGTCCTGAACTAAATCTTATCATTAATTTATTGTGGCCACTAGATGGCGGTGAAATAGCTTAAAGCCATTTACCAGCTATGGGCAACCCAATTTACAATTTGAAGAAGATGGTGCTCTGATCATTGGCTGATCGCTCCCAACAAATAAGAATCGCCACCCTGTTGACTACTTTAAAATGGTGGAGGTCTTAGGTCTTCAATAGCAATGCCCGTGCTTAAATGGGTTATATCCATCTAGTCCTTTATATATCTCTATGACCACAACCCATAAGAGAGAGCAAGCATAACAGTGTGCTTCTACGAGCCACTTTACACACAGGTATTGGATGTATGAGGAAAACACACAGCTTATACACCATATGTAACTGGGTAAAACCGTCAACCTATTGTGACTGCACCGTAGTTGTTCTGCCAGCGTGGTTAAGTTCATACTTCACCTCAACCCATAGAACAGCACAGGGATACAGCCTCCCATAGATGGGCCTAATCACAAACATACACATGCTCACTCATCATATCATATTGGACAAAGCAAGGATATTGGAGTGAAATTCTTTGAACCGCCATACAGACAAGTATAGGCACACACACTAACATTCCAGACTAAACGTAACAAACAGTACAGCAAGGATAACATAGTAAAATATACTTCGTATACCAAACACAGACCTTAGCCATGTGATTCATCCTTGAACACTTCACACTATGCGCACATACATGCAAGTTGAACTGTCATGGTCAAAAAATATTGATACAACAGTAGCTGAGATGGGGAGAAGTCTGTCCATAATAAAGTGTTACTCTACCTTCTTAACAGCACTATCAACAAGGCAGGTCCTACAGGCTCTAGTTTTGTCGCACCTGGACTACTGTTCAGTCGTGTGGTCAGGTGCCACAAAGAGAGACTTAGGAAAATTGCAGTTGGCTCAAAACAGAGCAGGACGGCTGGCCCTTGGATGTACACAGAGAGCAAACATAAATAATATGCATGTCAGTCTTTCCTGGCTCAAAGTAGAGGAGAGATTAACTTTATCACTACTTGTATTTGTAAGAGGTAACATGTTGAATGCACCGAGCTGTCTGTTTTAAACGACTAGCTCACAGCTCAGGCACCCATGCATACCCCACAAGACATGCCACCAGAGGTCTCTTCACAGTCCCCAAGTCCAGAACAGACTGGGAGGCGCACAGTACTGCATAAAGCCATGACAACATGGAACTCTATTCCACATCAGGTAACTGATGCAAGCAGTAGAATCAGATTTAAAGAACAGATAAAAAATAATCCTGATGGAACAGCGGGGACTTTGAAAAAACACAAACATAGGCACAGACACATGCATACACACACACAATAACATTTCCACATACATACACATGGATTTTGTGTTGTAGATATGTGGTAGTGGAGTATGGGCCTGAGGGCACACACTTTGTGTGTTGTGAATTATGTAATGAATGTCTTGTAATGTTTTTAAAATTGTATAAATACCTTAATTTTGCTGGACCCCAGGAAGACTAGATGCTGTCTTGGCAGCAGCTAATGGGGATCCATAATACAAATACAAATGTATACGTGTGTGTGTGTGTGTATATATATACGTATGTGTATGTGTGTGTGTATAAAAATCACCTTTGACTCACATTCCACTGTCATAGCTGAGCGTCTCGTCTCAAATCACAAGGCAGCAATATGTGGAATATGTCACGTTAGTACAACAATTGAAAAGCATCCAACAACATAGTATTGTGGAAAATATTGACTCAAATACTTCTCCGATACCGGAGCCTGTGAATTCAAATAGACTTTATTACAGAGTGTAACAAAGCCGAGCAATTCCATGGAAGAACTGACTCTTCATTCTTAGTGCTTGGATTTTATATAGTCTTACCCTTACATAACATCGTCTCTCCACTTAATGAATCTAGTTGTCTTACTTAGTTTCCATTCTCTTATTGGCTCAGACATTGGGGCATAGATTGTATTGGTGGTGTGACATGCATACTCCTACTGTTGCCTATCATGTATTACCTAATGTACCTGCCCAAAGGTCTTCACAAGTTCAGACTGATGTTGTCCATGTATGATTAACCCATGTGCGTGTCCAGTAGCTTTCACAAGATCAGACATGACCCAGACCAGACATGTCTTGTTGGTTTACCTTGCCTAATCCACACAGATTCTGCTTACGTTCTGTTTTTTACATGTACAATGGTCAATTCGATGTTGATCCAGCTTAGTACACTCACATGGGCTCAGCCTTCATTCTGTTTCCACATGTCTAATATTTAAACATATATTGATTATTCTTTCTACATCAAAGAGAACAGTATAGTTACTGAGAATCACCAGATGACTGGTAAATACTCGCACATAATCCCTGTTATGGAACTGTCACAGTTCCACACAAAAAAAATGTCCAGGAAGGGGAGCACCTTCTGTAATGCTATTGAGGCAATCTACCTCTCATTCATTTCAACAACCTTAGCTCCAGTTCTTCATTCACACTGGTGAGTCAGGACCAAACATCTTGTACGTATAGTGTTAACCTTTTAGTGACAGACGTTCCGCTAGCGGAACGCCTCACCAATATCCAATGGTAGAGCGTGGCGCGAAATACAAATACCTCAAAAATGCTATAACTTCAATTTCTCAAACATATGACTATTTTACACCATTTTAAAGAGAAGACTCGTTAATCTAACCACATTGTCCAATTTAAAAAAAGGCTTTACAGCGAAAGCAAAACATTAGATTATGTCAGGAGAGTACCCTGCCAAAAATAATCACACAGCCATTTTCAAAGCAAGCATATATGTCACAAAAACCAAAACCACAGCTAAATGCAGCACTAACCTTTGATGATCTTCATCAGATGACACTCCTAGGACATTATGTTATACAATACATGCATGTTTTGTTCAACCAAGTTTATATTTACATCAAAAACCAGCTTTTTACATGTGATGTTCAGAACTAGCATACACACCAAAAACTTCCGGTGAATTTACTAAATTACTCATGATAAACGTTCACAAAAAACATAACATTTTTAAAGAATTATAGATACAGAACTCCTTTATGCAATCGCGGTGTCAGAATTTAAAAAAGCTTTTCGGCGAAAGCACATTTTGCAATATTCTGAGTAGATAGCTCGGCCATCACAGGCTAGCTAATTTGACACCCACCAAGTTTGGTCCTCACTAAACTCAGAATTACTATAAGAAAAGTTGGATTACCTTTGCTGTTCTTCATCAGAATGCACTCCCAGGACTTCTACTTCAACAACAAATGTTGTTTAGGGTCCAAATAATCCACAGTTATATTCAAATAGCTCCGTTTTGTTTGTGCGTTGAGGTCACTATCCGAAGGGTGACGCGCGAGCACATTTCGTGACAAAACATTTCAAAATATTCCATTACCGTACTTCGAAGCATGTCAAATGCTGTTTAAAATCCATTTTTATGCAATTTTTCTCGTAAAATAGCGATAATATTCCAACCGGGCGACGTTGTATTCATTCAAAGGCTGAAAGAAAAAAATGGAGTAGTCTCGTGGACGCGCATCTCCAGTGTCACTGTTCCCAGCCTGACCACTAACAAATACTCCTGCTGTTCTTCGCCCAGAGACTACAGACACCCCATTACACTTTCTGGCGCCTTCTGAGAGCCAATGGAAGCCTCAGAAAATGTCACGTTTCAGCACAGATGCTGTATTTTCGATAGAGATGCTTATACCAGCCATTTGTTATTGCTTTTCAACATTTTTGGTCAATGTTTGAATCTGGGGTAGTTTCTTCATTGTGGCTACACCAGTTGGTAATAACAGATGTCCAGATTTTCTGCATCAACCCAATTTCTTGTGGTTTTGACATTGTCTTAGTTGGTGTACTAGTAAATGTGGAAGGTGAGTTTACAATTTCTTCTAGGTTTGTCGCTGTTGCTGTCAAGGCCATTCTACATCTGTCCTTGTTTTCACTCTGTTAGAAAGACCATGTGAGGGCAGAGAAGTCGATGGTAAGAAAGTCTCCTTCCCATTCTCCTGTCGTTGTTTCTCCGTCACCTCGGAAGCGCCTCTGTTAGGGGTATCTGCCAGAGTAGGTATGTCATCAGGAGCAACCAGCATGTCACTCCTCCCCATCCCTGTACTCTCTGGATATTCAGGCGAGAGCATCTGTTGGCTGTTAGAAGATGCTCCTTGATCCGCCTCTCCTTCGGCTTCTTCCTGGTTCCTGCCTGGTGCATCGACATCTTGGCTCCTACCTGGTGCACTAACCTCCTCTGCTCTCGTTCCCTCCGGACACCCACCTGGTTTATCAGCATCCTCATGGCTCGGTGGTCACCTCCTTCTCCCCGCTGGGACTCTGGTGCAGTGGTTTAGATGGTACCAGATGTTGCTTCCTTTCACCTGGACAACTGTTGATGTTGCTAGGACCACTCTGTAGGGACCCTCTCACCTTGGCTTGTTCTACTTCCTCCGGAGCACTCGGATGTAGTCCTGGTCCCCTGGGATCACCGGATGTGGAACCTCTGGTCCTGGTTCAGGCTGTTTCTGTGAGGTTTTCAAATTCAGAGACTTATGGCCTCTGTGCTATGATTACACCATACACCATCTTATTTCCATCTCTCATCACAGAACAAAATGACATTCCAGCTGAAGCTGGTGACATCCTTCACTTCAGCTGAGCTGCTTTTAGTCTCTCCACTTTCTCCTTCTGACTCCTAAGAGTGATAGCATAAGACTTGCAAAGCAACAAAAAACACAAAACATAACAGTATTAATAACAATGTGGTAAGTTATGCATAAGAATATTCATGAAAACCGAAGTCTGAGACCATGACAATTCCCACTCCCTCGTCACCTGACTCTATGCCTCCAGGATACTTTTCTGCTGGACTCCACAAAAATAAAAGCCCTACAGAAGCTTCCTCATGCTTTCGCCCAGTCTTCCCCTTTCGGCCGCAGGTTCTGAGAGGTGTCAACAACAGGTGAAATATCAAGAGCGCCAAATTTGAAAACAATTAAATGTCATAATTCAAATTTCTCAAACATACAACTATCTTACACCCTTTGAAAGATAAACATCTCCTTAATCTAACCACGTTGTCCGATTTCAAAAAGGCTTTACGGCGAAAGCATAAAGTTAGATTATGTTAGGACAGTACATTGAAAATAGCTGTGTGTAATGTTTTGTCAATGCAAAGACACGCGTCACCAAAAGCAGAAAACCAGCTAAAATTATGCACTAACCTTTGACAATCTCCATTAGATGACACTCCTAGGACATTATGTTAGACAATACATGCATTTTTTGTTCTATCAAGTTCATATTTATATCCAAAAACAGCGTTTTACTATGGCGTTGATGTTGAGGAAATCTTTTCCCTCCAATATCGCCAGTCAAATCAGCACAACAAATTAAATAATTACTATTCGAAAACATTGGTAAAATATTATATTGTCATTCAAAGAATTATAGATTTACATCTCTTGAACGCAACCGGATTGCCAGATTTAAAAATAACCTTACTGGGAAATCCCACTTTGCAATAATCTGAGCACTGCGCCTAGAAAAATACTCTTTGCGATACAGACTAACCGCCATGTTGGAGAGATCTAAAATCGAAAATACTATGTAAATAATCCATTACCTTTGATTCTCTTCATCAGATGTCACTTCCAGGAATCCCAGGTCCATAACAAATGTAGTTTTGTTCGTGAAAAGCTCATAATTTATGTCCAAAAAGCTCCGTGTTGTTAGCACATGATCTATGCCCGCCGGACTTGTCTTCATGAACGAGGGGAAAAAAAATATTTACGTTCGTTCAAACATGTCAAACGTTGTATAGCATAAATCATCAGTGCCTTTTTCAACCAGAACATGAATAATATTCAAGGCGGACGATTGCATTCTCTTTTAAAACGTATTGGAACGAGAGTACCCAACATGAACTCGCGCGCCAGAGTCTTATCGGCCACCACCGTTCCAAGGCTCTTGTTCGGTCAGATCTCACAGTAGCAGATTCAAACCACTTTGTAAAGACTGGTGACATCTAGTGGAAGCCATAGGAAGTGCTCAACGATTAATAAGCCCCTGTGTGTTTCAATGGCATAGGCTTAAAGGTAATTCAACACATCAGGTATCCACTTCCTGTCAGAATTTGTCTCAGGGTTTTGACTGCCTTATAAGTTCTGTTATACTTACAGACACCATTCAAACAGTTTTAGAAAATTCAGTGTTTTCTATCCAAACCTGAACAATAATATGCATATTCTAGCTTCTGAGTTGGTGTAGGAGGCAGTTAAAAATGGGCACATATTTTTTTCAAAATTCTCAATACTGCCCCCTAGCCCCAAGAGGTTTAATAGGCACATCACCTGATAGGCAAGTGCGTATCCCTAATCAATGTTACATTCTCTTGAGGTAACTCAGCATTGTATATGCTTTCACATTATTAATGCCTTCAACATGTTGTTTAGAGCACAATTACCCTAACATCTATTCTTTTTCATATGATGCATTAATCTCTCTAGGGGGTGTGGGATGCTACTGTCCCACCTGGCCAACATCCAGTGAAATTGCAGAGCTCCAAATTCAAAAACAGAAATACTCATTATAAAAATGTATGAAACATACAAGTGTTACACATCGGTTTAAATATTAACTTCTTGTTAATCCAACCATGGTGTCAGATTTCAAAAAGGCTTTACGGCGAAAGCAAACCATGTGATTATCTGAGAACAGCACCCAGCAGACAAATCATTACAAATAGTAACCAGCCAAGTAGACGAGTAACAAAAGTTACAAATAGCGATAAAATGAATCACTTACCTTTTGATGATCTTCATATGGATACACTCACAAAACTCCCAGTTACCCAATAAATGTTTGTTTTGTTCGATCAAGTCCCTCTTTATATCCAAAAACCTCCATTTTGTTAGCGCGTTTTGTTCAGTAATCCACTGTCTCAAACAACATCCGGTGAAATTGCAGAGCGTGAAACTAAACAAAACAGAAATTCTCATAATAAACATACGTAAAAGATACAAATGTTATACACCTGCTTAAAGATAAACTTCTTGTTAATCCAACCGCTGTGTCAGATTTCAAAAAGGCTTTACGGCGAAAGCAAACCATGCAATTATCTGATAACAGCGCCCAGCAGACAAATCATAACAAACAGTTAGCAGCCAAGAAGATGAGGAACAAAAGTCAGAAATAGCGATAACATTTATCATTTACCTTTGATGATCTTCATATGATTGCACTCCCGAGACTCCATGTTACACAATAAATGTTTGTTTTGTTCGATAATGTCCATCTTTATATTCAAAAACCTCCGTTTTGTTGGTGCGTTTTGTTCAGTAATCCATTGGAACAAAGCGCGGTCACAACAGACAGACGAAAAATCAAAAGTTCGTAGAAACATGTCAAACATGGTTTATAATCAATCCTCAGGTTGTTTTTGTCATAAATAATCAATCATATTTCAACCGGACAATAGCTTCATCAATAGAAAAGGAAAAACAATAAAGACACGGTCCCGGTCACGCGCAGGACTCATGTCTGGAAATTTCCCCTGTCCTCTCATTGAAAGTGGTGTTTCTCTCTCATTTTTCAGAGTAAAAGCCTGAAACAAAGACTGGCCACATGTAGTGAAAGCCGTATGGATCGTGAACTGCGCCATAAGTCTTTGTATGGTGGATAGGCTTTCAATGGAAAAACAGGCATTTCAAAATAATAGCACTTCCTTGATGGATTTTCCTCAGGTTTTCACCTGCCATATCAGTTCTGTTATACTCACATACATTATTTTAACAGTTTTCAAAACTTTTGTGTTTTCGATCCAAATCTACCAATTATATGCATATCCAAGCTTTTGGGCCTGAGTAGCAGGCAGTTTACTTTGGGCACGCTTTTCATCCAAAATTCCAAATGCTGCCCCCTACCATAGTGAGGTTAACCAATAGAACAAGTAGCTCCTAGACTTAACCCATGAAAGTCTACAGTGGAATCTAGTCTCTCTTTAGCTCCACTTCCTATGTCATGGTGTTTTCAAGCTCACCCATTACATGGTGTTTTCAAGCTCACCCATTATGCAGCTGGACCTTACTTCTTGTGAGAATTATGCACCCAACGAAGAGAGACATGACGATCTTTACCACTGCAGGTGCTGTAAGGAGTATCGTATGTGTGGACCAGAACAAATCTATCCCAACACCCCCTCCTGGTGTATCTGGATGTTCAATCAATCTCTGGAAATCAGCCCATGCCCTTGGTTATCTCTGTTTTCACCTGAGTATATTTACACTGCAACACATGGGTTATTTCCTGACAACATAATTTGTGACATGTGAATAACCGCATCCCCTGTACTCCCATCAGTCTCCCAGATACCAGTTACCAATCCATGTGGCATGAGTCACATGGATATCCCAACAATGCTACTAAAGTGCCCCCTGCTACTATTAACATGGCCCATGCCTATAATCTCCTTCAATTGTGATCCCTTCGGCAACTGCCATGAGAATAACTACTGCCTGTAATCTATCAAGTGTTCGCCGGCTGTTAGAAATTGGGAAAGAGATTAATGAGTTGGAAGAATATTCAATCTACACATCATTCCATCTAACCCAAACACACTAGTCACTACTCCTAATGCACTTCTACAGTTATAAACATACTAATACATTCTCAAATCATTAAGTCAATATACATAAATCCCTACTCTGGAACAATGATCACTCTCATGTTCCACAAAACCTTAAAACACATTGACTTAACAAGAAAATATTTAAAAATATATATATATTTGTTTTATAGCTTCCCACTACTCTTAATGCAACTAAAACTGGGGAAAAAATGTCCATCTGTTACGTTCTATGTCCATGTTATGCTGGTCTTCATGCTGTCTCCAGACTATAAACCTTATATGCAATTACTTGTATTCTATCACCCAGACATCTCTATTTATCAATACAATGTAACATAAAATTATAATGACATAATAAAACAAAAGAAACAAAAACCTTTGTTAACCCAAGCTATCATCCAGTAAGTTCTAACAATTTAGAGAAAGTTTCCAGAGCTTCCCTAGGCCAAATACATTTAAACAGTGCCTCTAACCCTCACCTGTTCAAAAGCAACTCTCTTGCTTTATCCAAATCATAACTAAAACATTTTATGAATTATCCAGCCCAAATTCAGAAAAACAGTCCTTAGTGCTTACTTTAACTCAAATTTCTCAATTTAGCACACATCATCCCTATTAAAATGTACATTTATAAAATAAAAAAATACAACTTTTAGTACAAGTAATAACTATTCTCATTACAGCCCCCTTTGTCCCGGTTTTCCTGTCATGAGTGGCCTGGTAATGAAAGATCAGTAACTCAATGCATACTTTAGTCCAAATGGTTGGCAGTGTGTAGACTCAAAGTGCTAAAAGTCACTGTCGTATTGCACGCCCTTGTCACTCTTTCTCCAGACGGTTAGGGAGGGCTTTGAGGTTTACACACACTGTTGTGGTCAAATTATTCCTACCATGCATTAGCCTGTTGGGGCTAGGGGGCAGTATTTGCACGGCCGGATAAAAAACGTACCTGATTTAAACTGGTTACTACTCTTGCCCAGAAACGAGAATATGCATATAATTAGTAGATTTGGATAGAAAACACTCTAATGTTTCTAAATCTGTTTGAATGGTGTCTGTGAGTATAACAGAACTCATATGGCAGGCCAAAACCTGAGAAGATTCCATACAGGAAGTGCCCTGTCTGACAATTTGTTCTCCTTCTGTGGCATCTCTATCAAAAATACAGCATCTCTGCTGTAACGTGACATTTTCTAAGGCTTCCATTGGCTCTCAGAAGACGCCAGAAAATGGAATGACGTCTCTCCTGTCTCTGGGTGAAAAACAGCAGGAGATTTTGTGAGTGGTCAGGCTAGGAACAGTGACACTGGAGATGCGAATGTGAATTCTCTATTTTTTTCTTTCAGCCTTTGAATGAATACAACGTCGCCCGGTTGGATTATTATCGCTATTTTACGAGAAAAATAGCATAAAAATGGATTTTAAACAGCGTTTGACATGCTTCGAAGTACGGTAATGGAATATTTTGAAATCTTTTGTCACAAAATGCGCTCGCACGTCACCCTTCGGATACTGACCTGAACACACGAACAAAACGGAGGTATTTGAATATAACTGTGGATTATTTGGAACCAAAACAACATTTGTTGTTGAAGTAGAAGTCCTGGGAGTGCATTCTGACGAAGAACAGCAAAGGTAATCAAATTTTTCTTATAGTAAATCTGAGTTTGGTGAGGGCCAAACTTGGTGGGTGTCAAATTAGCTAGCCGTGATGGCCGGGCTATGTTCTCAGAATATTGCAAAATGTGCTTTCGCCGAAAAGCTATTTTAAAATCTGACACCGCGATTGCATAAAGGAGTTCTGTATCTATAATTCTTAGAATAATTGTTATGTATTTTTGTGAACGTTAATCGTGAGTAATTTAGTAAATTCACCAGAAGTTTGCGGTGGGTATGCTAGTTCTGAACATCATATGCTAATGTAAAAAGCTGGTTTTTGATATAAATATGAACTTGATTGAACAAAACATGCATGTATTGTATAACATCATGTCCTAGGAGTGTCATCTGATGAAGATCATCAAAGGTTAGTGCTGCATTTAGCTGTGGTTTTGGTTTTTGTGACATATATGCTTGCTTTGAAAATGGCTGTGTGATTATCTTTGGCAGGGTACTCTCCTGACATAATCTAATGTTTTGCTTTCGCTGTAAAGCCTTTTTGAAATCGGACAATGTGGTTAGATTAACGAGAGTCTTTTTCTTTAAAATGGTGTAAAATAGTCATATGTTTGAGAAATTGAAGTTATAGCATTTTTGAGGTATTTGTATTTCGCGCCAATCCTTCTCCTTCTTTAAACATTCTCAGTATTTATTTTTGTATTTTTTCTTGTCCTATTGCTACTGATATCTTTACTTTCAAATTGGTATTTATTGTCTAGTTATTATTTTAGTTTCCTATAGTATCCACACTATCTATGCTGTCTTAGTTATTTTTATTGTGCTATTCACCTTTTTAAAACCAATCTTTCTCCTATTTGCTGTCACTTACACTCCTGTCCCTCCTGGGCTATATTTTCTAGGGTGTCCGTTAAGCTATGGAGTGCTTAATCCAGCCGCTGTGTCAGATTTCAAAAAGGCTTTACGGCGAAAACAAACCATGCGATTACCTGAGGACAGCGCCCCGCATACAAAAGCATGCAAAACATATTTCAACCAGGCATGTGCGCCACAAAAGTCAGAAATAACGATATAATTAATGCCTTACCTTTGAAGATCTTCTTCTGTTGGCACTCCAAAATGTCCCAGAAACATCACAAATGGTCCTTTTGTTCGACAATGTCCTTCTTTATGTCCCAAAACTGTCCATTTATTTGGCGCGTTTGATTCAGAAATATACTGGTTTCAACTCGCCCAACATGCCTACAAAGTATCTAATAAGTTACCTGTAAACTTGGTCCAAACATTTCAAACAACATTCCTAATCCAACCTGAAACGTAAATAATCTATAAGATTTAAGACGGAATAAACTGTTTCTAATACCGGATAAAAACAACGTGGAGCGTGCTGCTGTTTACATGCACCAAAACAGTAGAGTCCACCTGGAGTGACACTTACAATGAATAAGACTACTTCTTCATTTCTCAAAAGAAAATCATCAAACAATTTCTAAAGACTGTTGACATCTACTGGAAGCCATAGGAACTGCAACCAGGTTCCTAATAAGGGTATCCCATAGAAAACCATTGGAAAATCCTATGTCCTCAATTTTTTGTCTCCCCTGGATGGTTTGTCCTCGGGGATTCGCCTGCCAAATCAGTTATGTTGTACTCACAGACATTATTTTAACAGTTTTAGAAACTTTAGAGTGTTTTCTATCCAAATCTACCAATATCCTAGCTTCTGGGCCTGAGTAACAGGCAGTTTACTTTGGGCACGCTTTTCATCTGGATGTCAAAATACTGCACCCTACCCCAGAGAGGTTAAACTCTGAGTCAGTCAGTACACCATCAGGGTTGGTTCGGTTACTTTGTAAATGTAATACGTTTCAGTTAACTGTCAAATATTGGAATCATTAATGTAACTTTGGATTACCCAAACTCAGTAACGTAATATGAGTACTTTTAGACTACTTCCCCCTTAAGTCATTAGAAAATAAAAATGAATATTAACAATTGAACGACATCTATTGTAAGATAAATCAACTTTAGACTTTACTGGCCATACATGGATGTTGCATTTTACTTTATGGTTATGTAGGCTTCTAACCCATAGTTGTATTATCTGTATTGAAGTAAAAAACAATTAGGCTATCTATTTACATTAAAAAAGTCAGATTTCCAGTCATTCCAATTAATTAAATACCCCTTGATCTTCAACAATAGGACTTGTTTTACCTGAACAAAAATGAAGGACTTATTAACCTACACTGTTTCTGTTTTTGTCATGATTGGGCTCATTGCTTCAAAACATGGTTGAAAAATAGACACCATAGAATTATGAATTAAAACCCTTAATTTAATAGGACCTCTATGGGTGACACTTTGATATCTTGATAATTTGCTGCTATTGAAGTCTATCAAAAGTGTGGAAGTTTATGCATGTGTCCGTTAGGCCTTTGGACATTTCTTTAAATCAGCACAAATTAGATTGAGCAACTAAAGCCCTACTCATGGTCTTCTGATATGAAACTTATTTTTGACAATATGTGTGGAGCACAATACCACCAAAGTTTACAACGGAGGAACTCGCTCAAACTTTGAATCCATAGGCTGGGATACACAGCTATATGTAGCTAGTGCAACAGCACATTTTTCACTGGCTGTCCATGGGTCGCATAAACAATGATTGATAGGCAGCTTAGGCTACACTTTTTCAATTCAACCATTATTGCGTTAACATACACTTATACATTTGTGAACAGCCATCCACAAAAAATACACAAATAATTGAGAGAGCGCAGGTTTGATTCACTAAATTGCTACTGTAGGTAGATATCAAGAATTGGGCCTCGGTAAGTAATATCCTAACTTTAAACATCATCTATCTGAGCAGCTAACCGATTGCTGCAGCTGTACACAGTCCATTTGTAAATAGCCCACCCAATCTACCTACCTCATCCCATATTGTTTTTATTTACTTTTCTGATCTTTTGCGCACCAGTATTTCTACTTGCACATCATCATCTGCTCATCTATCACTCCAGTATTAATTTGCTAAAATGTAATTACTCTGCTACTATGGCCTATTTATTGCCTACCTCGTCACGCCATTTGCACACACTGTATATAGACTTTCTTTTTTTTCTATTGTGTTATTGACTGTATGCTTGTTTATTCCATGTGTAACTCTGTGTTGTTGTTTGTGTCGCACTGCTTTGCTTTATCTTGGCCAGGTCACAGTTGTAAATGAGAACTTGTTCTCAACTAGCTTACCTGGTTAAATAAAGGTGAAATAAATAAAATAAATAAATATCCATAGCCCGTAGGCTACACCACTGCTGTCGTCCTTACCTTGAAGCGTTTATTCAAGTTGGTCATATAATATTTTATGCCGACAGCAGTCGCACCATTGGAAGACACATCTTTCACTATAGCCTACAAAATCCTATTCCTGCTCTTTTCCCGCAATCCATCAAATGCATTTGGTGTGCCACCATTGTGGTCTCTGACTTGTGGTCAGACTCGCTCAGCCGGAACAAACTTAAACTTGGTATTTTTTCAATGCTGATTTGAATGTCATTAAGAAAACGGAAAGGTGTCATCGTTTTTTCCCACACAAATGTCTATGTGTCTTGTTATTCCCTTAAAAGGGGAGATGGATCTCAGGCCATCACTTCTAATTCACATGTCAGAGAATCCAAGAAGTAATCATAAAATCTTTCAAAGTATCTGAAATCTGATTACAATATTTTAGCTGGTAACGTAACAGATGACATGTTATCCGTTACTCCCCAACCCTGACCCCATCTAGCTACTGGCATTGTTTCCTCTGTTGTCCTTTAATTGAAATAGTTGTATGGTCTGCTACAAAGGGCTACCCTGAGAGCACAACTAGCCGGAGTAGCTCTTCCCATGCTACGACAGTGGAAGAATGAGACAGGAAAAATCCCACTCAGTCAGCCAAGCCCATATCCCAAATGGCACCCTATTCCCTTTATATTACACTACTTTTGACAAGGGCCCATAGGGCTCCGTTCAAAAGTAGTGCATTATATAGGGAATAGGTTGCCATTTAGGAAGCACACCAAGGCATAGATGGGTGGAATAGGCAGCCGTGGGAATGAAGTATGAACTAGCTTATCTGGAAATCATTATTGAAGTAGAGTTTGAAAATCTCTATATAGTTCTATGGACTGCAGAGAGAGATGAAGAGAGGGGGGAAGCGAGAGAGTGAGATAGTGAGAGAGGATGGACGGAGAGGGGAATGGAAAGTGAAAGAGATATATGGAAAGAAAGAGAGAAAAAAATAGATGGATTTGTTATTCTAATGATGATATTTCATTTGGCTGATGGTCTCATTCCAAATAAATGTTGAATCCTTTAATCAGATATATTCTCTCTGCTCTATGATATTAGAACATTGGTGTGTGTGTGTGTGTGTGTGTGTGTGTGTGTGTGTGGCCACTTTCAAACACTTTTGTGTTTAACCCTCCTGTTGTGTTCATTTCATGTTAATTAATTCTGTGTTCACGGTCCAAAATGACCGCCCAACTATAGCTGAATATAAATCCATAATAATACATATATTATCACCTAATGTTGTGTTAGATCTTTTTATCAACTTAAGTTCTTGTGAACATTACAAAATGTGAACTTCTATTTGCTATTTATGACCTGTAGGCCTCATTGACCTGAGCTCATACAACTCGTTTTTGAGTAAAAATAAGCATAATGTATGGATTATTTTGACTATAAAAAATACTCAGATGAAATGTTTTGTACCTATTTATCACAGACTACTTTGTGTCAAAGTTTAACAAAGGCATGGACAAACAAGTACAAAATTACGCCAGAGCAGAAGGCAGACGTTTTACGTGCCCCCAACCGATTGTGTTTTTTTGTTTGTTTATCTGCGTTGTTTGTAATATTTAAAAAATAAATTTTGTACATAATGTTGCCGCTACCGTCTCTTATGACCAAAAAGGACTTCTAGACATCAGGACTGCGAGTACTCACCACGGACTAGCAGAATCCTTTTTCTTCTTTCACGTCTGATGAGCCCGAGGCAGAGGATATACGGCTACCTCGGGAACAGGCCCCGACCTCATTGATCTGCGTGAAGAGGAGGAGGAGAAAGAGAAACCGGAGGGTGGGCTGCCTTCTGAGGAGTAGGAGGCGATCGAATAAACCCCCACTCCCCTCAATTCTGCTCGCAAACATGCAGTCTTTGGACAATAAAATGGACGAGTTATTGGGAAGATTAAACTACCAACAGGACATTAAAAACTGTAACATCCTATGCCTATGCTTCACGGAGTCGTGGCTGAACGAAGACAATATCAACATACAGCTGGCTGGTTATACGATGTACCGGCAGGAAAGAACAAGGGGCGGCGGTCTATGTATTTTTGTAAACAACAGGTGGTGCACGATATCTAAGGAAGTCTCGAGCCATTGCTCGCCTGAGGGAGAGTTTCTCATGATAAGCTGGAGACCACATTACCTACCGAGAGAGTTCTCATCTATATTCTTTGTAGCTGTTTACATACCACCACAGTCAGAGGCTGGCACTAAGATAGCATTGAATGAGCTGCATTCCGCCATAAGCAAACAAGAAAATGCTCACCCAGAGGCAGCGCTCCTAGTAGCTGGGGACTTTAATGCAGGGAAACTTACATCAGTTTTACCTCATTTCTATCAACATGTTAAATGTGCAACCAGAGGGAAAATAACTCTGGACCACCTATACTCCACACACAGAGATGCATACCAAGCTCTCCCTCGCCCTCCATTTGGCAAATCTGACCATAATTATATCCTCCTTACAAGCAAAAATTAAAGCAGGAAGCACCAGTGACTAGATAAAAAAAAGGTCAGATGAAGCAGATGCTAAACTACAGGACTGTTTTGCTAGCACAGACTGGAATACGTTCCGGGATTCCTCCAACGGCATTGAGGAGTACACCACATCTGTCATTGGTTTCATCAATAAGTGCATCGATGACGTCATCCCCACATGACCGTACGTACATACCCCAACCAGAAACCATGGATTACAGGCAGCATCCGCACTGAGCTTAAGGCTAGAGCTACCGCTTTCAAGGAGTGTGACTCTAACTCAGAAGCTTATAAGAAATCCCGCTATACCCTCTGACAAATCATCAAACAACAGGAAAAGTGTCAGTACAGGACTAAGATCGAGTCGTAGTACACTGGCTCTGACGCTCATCAGATGTGAGCAGGGCCTGCAAACCATTACAGACTACAAAGGGAAGCACAGCCGAGCGCTGCCTAGTGACAGGAGCCTACCGGACGAGCTAAACTACTTCTACGCTCACTTCAAGGTAAAAAACACTGAAACATGCATGAGAGCACCAGCTGTACCGGAAGACTGTGTGATCATGCTCTCCGCAGCCGCCAATGTGAGTAAGACCTTTGGACAGGTCAACATTCACAAGGCCACAGGGCCAGACAGATTACCAGGACGTGTACTGCGAGCATGCGCTGACCAACTAGCAAGTGTCTTCACTGACATTTTCAACCTCTCCCTGTCCGAGTCTGTAATACCAAGATGTTTTAATCAGACCACCATAGTGCCTGTGGCCAAGTACACAAAGGTAACTCATGTCTGTAGCCATGAAGTGCTTTGAAAGGCTGGTCATGGCTCACATCAACACCACCATCCCAGAAATCCTAGACCCACTCCAATTTGCATACCGTCCCAACAGATCCACAGATAATGCAGTCTCTATTGCACTCCACAGTGCCCTTTCCCAATTGGACAAATGGAATACCTACAGTTGAAGTCGGAAGTTTACATACACCTTAGCCAAATACATTTAAACTCAGTTTTTCACAATTCCTGACATTTAATCCTAGTAAAAATTCCCTGTCTTAAGTCAGTTAGGATCACCACTTTATTTTAAGAATGTGAAATGTCAGAATAATAGTAGAGAGCATGATTTATTTCAGCTTTTATTTCTATCATCACATTCCCAGTGGGTCAGAAGCTTGCATACACTGAATTAGTATTTGGTAGCATTGCCTTTAAGTTGTTTAACTGCGGTCAAACTTTTCAGTTAGCGTTCCACAAGCTTCCCGCAATAAGTTGGGTGAATTTTGGCCAATTCCTCCTGACAGAGCTGGTGTACCTGAGTCAGGTTTGTAGGCCTCCTTGCTCACACATGCTTTTTCAGTTCTGCCCACAAATCGTCTATTGGATTGAGGTCAGGGCTTTGTGATGGCCACTCCAATACCTTGACTTTGTTGTCCTTAAGCCATTATGTCACAACTTTGGAAGTATGTTTGGGGTCATTGTCCATTTGGAAGACCCATTGGTGACCAAGCTTTAACTTCCTGACTGATGTCTTGAGATGTTGCTTCAATATAGCCACATAATTTGCTTTCCTCATGATGCCATCTATTTGTGAAGTGCACCAGTCCCTCCTGCAGCAAAGCACCCCCACAACATGATGCTGCCACCACCGTGCTTCAGGGTTGGGATGGTGTTCTCTGGCATGTAAGCCTCCCCCTTTTTCCTCCAAAAACAACCATGGTCATTATGGCCAAACAGTTATATTTATGTTTCATCAGACAAGAGGACATTTCTACAAAAAGTGCGGTCTTTGTCCTCATGTGCAGTTGCAAATCGTAGTATGGCTTTTTTTATGGCGGTTTTGGAGCAGTGGCTTCTTCCTTGCTGAGCGGCCTTTCAGGTTATGTCGATATAGGACTCGTTTTACTGTCGATATAGATCATTTTGTACCTGTTTTCTCCAGCATCTTCACAAGGTCCTTTGCTGTTGATCTGGGATTGATTTGGACATTTCGCAACAAATGACATTCATCTCTAGGAGAAAGAACGCGTCTCCTTCCTGAGCGGTATGACGGCTGCGTGGTCCCATGGTGTTTATACTTGCATACTATTGTTTGTACAGATGAATGTGGTACCTTCAGGCATTAGGAAATTGCTCACAAGAATGAACCAGACTTGTGGAGGTCTACATTTGTTCTGAGATCTTGGCTGATTTCTTTTGATTTCTTTAGATTTTCCCAGGATGTCAAGCAAAGAGGCACTGAGTTTGAAGCTAGGCCTTGAAATACATCCACAGGTACACCTCCAATTGACTCAGAAGCTTCTAAAGCCATGATATCATTTTCTGAATTTTTCCAAGTTATTTAAAGGCACAGTCAACTTCGAGTATGTCAACTTCTGACCCACTGAAATTGTGATACAAGTGAAATAATCTGTCTGTAAACAATTGTTGGAGAAATTGCTTGTGTCATGCACAAAGTAGATGTCCTAACCTACTTGCCAAAACTATAGTTTGATAACAAGAAATTTGTGGAGTGGTTGAAAAATGAGTTTTAATGAGTCCAACCTAAGTGAATGTAAACTTTCGACTTCAACTTTATGTGAGAATGCTATTCATTGACTACAGCTCAGCATTCAACACCATAGTGCCCTCCAAGCTCATCAATAAGCTAAGGACCCTGGGACTAAACACCTCCCTCTGCAACTGGATCCTGGACTTCCTGACGGGCTGCCCCCAGGTGGTAAGGGTAGGTAACAACACATCTGCCACGCTGATACCCTCAACACAGGGGCCCCTCAGGGGTGCGTGCTCAGCCCCATCCTGTACTCCCTGTTCACTCATGACTGCACGGCCAGGCACAACCCCAACACCATCATTACATTTCCTGATAATACAACAGTGGTAGGCCTGATCACCGACAACAACGAGACAGCCTATAGGGAGGTCGTCAGAGACCTGGCCGTGTGGTGCCAGGACAACAACCTCTCCCTCAACATGACAAAGACAAAGGAGATGATTGTTGACTACAGGAAAAAGAGGACCGAGCATGTCCCCATTCTCATTGACGGGGCTGCAGTGGAACAGGTTGAGAGCTACAAGTTCCTTGGTGTCCACATCACCAAAACTAACATGGTCCAAGCACACCATGACAGTCGTGAAGCGAGCACGACAAAACCTATTCCCCCTCAGGAGACTGAAAAGATTTGGCATGGCTCCTCAGATCCTCAAAAGGTTCTACAGCTGCACCATCGATAGCATCCTGACTGGTTGCATCACTGCTTGGTATTGCAACTGCTCAACATCCAACCGCAAGGCACTACAGAGGGTAATGCGAACGGCCCAGTACATCATTGGGGCAAATCTTCCTGGCATCCAGGATCTCTATACCAGGCGGTGTCAGAGGAAGGCCCTGAAAATTGTCAAAGACTCCAGCCACCCTAGTCATAGACTCTCTCTCTCTGCTACCACACGGCAAGCGGTACCGGAGCGCCAAGTCTAGGTCCAAGAGGCTTCTAAACAGCTTCTACCCACAAGCCATGCGACTCCTGAACATCTAGTCAAATGGCTACCCAGACTATTCACATTGCCCCCCCCCTCTCCACACCACTACCACTCTCTGTTGTCATCTATGCAAAGTCACTTTAATTAACTCTACCTACACCTGTTGTATTCAGATTTGTTTTGAAACCAATTCACATTTTTAAATAGTGTCAGGATTTTATGTCATCAACCTGGGATATGGCATATTTCGTTGGCCCTGGGGTCATCCTGATAACATTTTCAGCCGACAACCGACTTCTCCTCTCAGGTGGGGATGAAGACCAGGACAAATTCCCATTCTTTGACCGGAATGTAACAACAACCTCAGCAGGGCCCTCTTCCTCATCACTGGATTGTTCCACATCGGTTGTCTCTTGGTCTGGATCATATTCTGTGTTGTCTTCAACTTCTGACACTTCCTCCTCTAATGCATCTTCACTGTCAGTTTCTTGGCCTCTCCTCCTCACCAGTGTCATAATCAAAGATATGATCAAGATCCTCACATACAGTATATCATTAGGTCATTGTGCTGCCACAGAATGAATTGTGAGCAAGGCCTCAAAAAAGCTTTATATACCAGAGCTGCGAGAAAAGTTCTATATATTATTAAAACAATGTTGCGGTTGTTTGTGAGAATGACAACAGGTTTGGTTCCCATGGGGGAAAGATTCTATTGGGGAAAGGTTCCCGTGTGGGTTGCCATGGAAGCCAAGAAGGGGTGTGAGGTGTATGTGTGTGTGTGTGCTCAAACATACATGCATGTGGGGGTCTGAGAGAGGAACTGTGTCCATCTGATGAATGGGCATGTGCCTGAATTCAATTCTATACACTAATTGTAGTCTCACCCATTCATTTCTAATGACCAGTCATTTTTGACCGGGAACACCACAGGTGTACAAAAGTTAAACAAAACACCCAAAATGTTATGAAAATCATCAATGTGTTTTGTTTGTTCAGATGCCCTGTGTGGACAAAGTCATGGAACCTTATGACAATCAGATTAAATTAACTACATTTTTCAGAGAGAAAACTTGTAAATCGGTCCAATTCAACCGGCACACAGCAGGAGGGTTAAAAGTGCATTTAGAAATGTGCCAACAGGGTATTTATGGTGTGTGTCTGAGATTGTGTAAATGTACTGTGTGCATGTGTTTTTGTGAAGATTATTCACATGTGGTCAGTGAGGGTGTTACTGTTATATCTGTGTGACCAGTCAATGTTTTCTGTCACGCAGGGGGAGACCAAGGTGCTGAAGCTGAAGAACCTGAGGCCAAAGGACTTTGCAAACTACACATGTGAGGTGACTGTTCGCAACGTGTGTGACATCCCTGAGAGCTCTGTCACCTTTCGGCTCACCAACGCCACCAGTAAGCGACACATCGTCCTCCCTATCATTATTCTACACCCCTCTTTCATAATTTTATTTTAGTATGTTTTTAATGAAGAGAAGACGGTAAAGGCACAAAGGTTTGTGACAGGGTTCAAATCTACTTGGTTAGGAAGAGCATACAGTACCAGTAAAAAGTTAGTACACACCTACTTATTCAAGGGTTTTTGTTTATTTTTATTATTATCTACATTACAGAATAATAGTGAAGACATCAAAACTATGAAATAACACATATAGAATAAGCAACCAAAAACGTGTTAAACAAATGAAAATATATTTGAGATTCTTCAAAATTGCAACCCTTTGCCTTGATGACAGCTTTGAACACTCTTGGAATTCTCTCAACCAGCTTCATGAGGTAGTCACCTGGAATATATTTCAATTAACAGGTGTGCATTGTTAAAAGTGAAATTGTGGAATATATTTCCTTCTTAATGACAATCAGTTGTGTTGTAACAAGGAAGAGGTGGTATACAGAAGATAGTCCTACTTAAAAGACCAAGTCCATATTAGGATAAGAAAAGCTCATATAAGCAAAGAGAAACGACAGTCCATCATTACTTTTAGATATGAAGGTCAGTCAATGTGGAAAATTCAAGTTTCTTCAAGTACAGTCGCAAAAAACACCAAGCACTATGATGTCACTGACTTTCATGAGGACTGCCACAAGAAAGGAAGACCCAGAGGTACCTCTGCTGCAGAGGATAAGTTCATTAGAGTTACCAGCCTCAGAAATTGCAGTCCAAATAAATGCTTCACAGACTTCAATTAACAGACACATCTCAACATCAACTGTTCAGAGGAGACTGTGTGAATCAGGCTTTCATGGTCTTATTGCTGCAAAGAGAACACTACTAAAGGACACCAATAAGAAGAAGAGACTTGATTGGGCCAAGAAACACGAGCAATGAACATTAGACCGGTGGAAATCTGTCTTTGGTCTGATAAGTCCAAATTTGAGATTTTTGGTTCTAACCGCTGTGTCTTTGTAAGACGCAGATGATCTCCACATGTGTGGTTCCCACCGTGAAGCATGGAGGAGGAGGTGTGATGTTGTGGGGTTGCTTTGCTGGTGACACTGTCAGTGATTTATTTAGAATTCAAGGCACACATAACCAGTATGGCTACCACAGCATTATGCAGTGATATGCCATCCCATCTCGTTTGCGCTTAGTCCCACTATCATTTGTTTTTCAACAGGACACTGACCCAACACACCTCCAGGCTGTGTAAGGGCTATTTAACCAAGAAGGAGAGTGATGGAGTTTTGCATCAGATGACCTGGCCTACACAATCACCAAACCTCAACCCAAATGAGATGGTTTGGGATGAGTTGGACCACAGAGTGAGGGAAAAGCAGCCAACAAGTGTTCAGCATATGTGGGAACTCCTTCAAGACTGTTGGAAAAGCATTCCTCATGAAGGCAAAGGGTTTCTACTTTGAAGAATCTTAAATATAAAATATATTTTGATTTGTTTAACACTTTTTTGGTTACAACATGATTCCATATGTATGTGTATTTCATGGTTTTGATGTCTTCATTATTATTCTACAATGTTGAAAATAGTACAAATAAAGAAAAACCCTTGAATGAGTAGGTGTTCTAAAACTTTTGACTTGTACTATATGTGTTGAAGGGGGTGGCGTTTACCACTAGACCACCCCAGGCAATACCTCTCTCTCCTTTAATCTCCGTTTTTCTGCGTGAATCCATCCCTCACTCTCTTATCCCTTGTCTTGCTCTGTCTCACTGAACCGTTCTCTGCTTTTCCCCCCTCCTCTCTTTCAAATCAAATCAAATCAAATTGTATTTGTCACATGCGCCGAATTCAACAGCTGTAGACCTTACCATGAAATGCTTACTTACAAGCCCTTAACCAACAATGCAGTTCACATGCAGACACTCCGTCTCATCCTCCCTCTCTCCCACTTTCCCCCTCTTGATATCTCATCTCTCGCTCACCCTCTCCAGTTCTCTCCAACTTCCGCTCTTTGAGGATCGCACTCCATCTCTTCTCCTCATCTCAACTCACTCCATCTCCCCTTCCTTTTCCCTCAATGTCCATATCCCTCACTGTCTCTCTCTTTATTTTCTCTCCTCCTCGTTGACATACATCTCTCACTCCCTTGCTCCTCTCCTCTGTGTGTTACACCGTCTATCCGTCTTGTTATTCCCTTGCTGGGAGACACATCTCTGGCCCTCACTTCTAATTCACCTGTCATAGAACTCTTTTATCTCTCTTCACTCCGGCCCGTCTCCACGGCGATGTCATGTTACCACCGGCAAAGACGTTGCCGTCGACAACGCTGTCAGACTGCAGTCTCCCTCCGAAGGCCGCTTGCTCGGCAAACGAGAACCAGAATCCTATCTTCTTTTTCATTCCCTTTCTTTTCTGTTTTTTGCCGCATTTCAAATGTCATCAGACGAACCCCCCTTCCAAGAGCTGACCTATTCATCTGTTTTAATGCAGCCTATATATTTTTTTCTTTACGAGAATTGAAAGGCCATGATTGATGATAAGATATTACAGCTAATGTTGGGGTTTGAAGTACCGGACAGTTAAATTAAAGGGTTCAAAGGATGCTAATTTGCATAATTAATTTAAGAGTCAATTCAGAGGAAACAATATGGGGTGGATGAGGTTAGCACTAGTCACGAGGCTAAATGTTTGGAAATCAATGTTTATTCTGGCCATTAGTGGTAGCACAAAAGCAGGCGAAGCAGCCAGAAAACATTTTGTAACACCTAATAAAGGGGAAAGTACCAGAGTGATGAGCTCTCCATTAACAAACAATGTTGTTTTTGTGGTATTCTCTCCGTATTACTTTCCTTCGTGGCTGAGAACCCTTGTTTTGGGGGGGCTGTGAACCCTTTGTCAAATTAGTGGGCTGAAAATGTATACAGCTTCAAACTGCGAACATATTGTTCTTTACGTGTGGGATTCACTGAAGTAAAATGCACAGATTATTTCCCCCCATCCCGTAAGAGGCTGTGTTGCAAGCTTGCTCGCGCTCTCTGACTGAGGGAAATTGTGAAAGGAGAGTAGGACACACAGGACTCAATACTTCTGTACCCTTGAGGATACCCACTCTGAAAAACAGACAAAAACAAACACGCTTCCCTTAGTCCACAGCCAAGGCGAAAGCAAAAGAACAACAGCACAAATTGGAATTTGGATCTGGTTTTAAGAGAGAGGCATAAAGCCGGATAAAGATGCAGAGGGACAAGAGGAATCAATCACAGATTTTTTTGTTTTGTTTTTTTGGCTTTTTATTTATTTATTTTCTGTTGGACATGCAATTGAAACAAGGAATACAAATGGCCCATATTTCATCTTCCAAGCTCTGATGCAGGTCGGCACAAAGCAACCAATGAGAGCACTTGAATAAAATAAGCAAAACTCTTCAAGTTAGATGTACCTTTTTCTTTTGTACCTTGTTGTATACTACTATACACTGCCTTCAGAAAGTATTCACACCCCTTTACTTTTTCCTTCTTTTTTTGTTACAGCCTGAATTTAAAATGGATTAAATTGAGATTTTGTGTCACAGATCTATGCACAATACCCCATGATTTCAAAGTGGAATTTTGTTTGAAGAAAATGTTCGAAATTAATAAAATATGTCAATAAGTATTGAACCCCTTTGTAATGACAAGCCTAAATAAGTTCAGAAGTAAAAATGTGATTACCAAATAGGTTGCATCAACTCATTCTGTTGTTCAATACTAGTGGTTGAATGATTACCCAATCTCTGTACCTCACACATACAATTATCTGTAAGGTCCTTCAATCGAATAGTGAATTTCAATCACAGATTCAACCAAAAAGACCAGGGAGGTTTTTCAATGCCTCGCAAAGAAGGACACAGATTTGGTAGATGTGTAAAAAGCAGACTCTGAATATTACTTGAAGCATGGTGAAGTTATTAATTACACTTTGGCTTGTGTATGAATAAACCTAGTCACTACAAAGATACAGGCATCTTTCCTAACTCAGTTGCCGGAGAGGACAGAAACTGCTCAGGGATTTCAGTAAGGCCAAAGGTGATTTTAAAACAGTTAGAGTTTAATGATTGCATTATGAGAACTGAGGATGGATTAACAACATTGTAGTTACTCCACAATACAAGCCTAAATGGCAGAGAGAGAAGTGCAAAGCCTGTACAGAATAAAAATATTCCAAAACATGCATCCTGTCTGCAACACAGCACTTACAGTACCAGTCAAAAGTTTGGACAGGCCTACTCATTTCAGGGTTTTTGTTTATTTTTATACTATTTTAGAATAGTAGTGAAGACATCAAAACTATGAAATAACACATATGGAATTATATAGTAACCAAAAATTGTTAAACAAATCAAAATATATTTGAGATTCTTCAAAGTAGCTGTTCTTTGCACACTCTTCATATACTCATTCATTCTCTCAACCAGCTTCATGAGGTAGTCGACTGGAATGCATGTTAAAAGTTTGTGTGGAATTTCTTTCCTTCTTAATGCGTTTTAGCCAATCAGTTGTGTTGTGAAAAGGTAGGGGTGGAATACAGAAGAAAATCCTATTTGGTAAAAGGCCAGGTCCATATTATGGCATGAAGAGCTCAAATAAGCAAAGAGAAATGACAGGAAAAGGAAGACCCAGAGGTACCTCAGATTGCAGCCCAAATAAATTCTTCACAGAGTTCAAGGAAGACATATCTCAACATTAACTGTTCAGAGGAGACTGCGTGAATCAGAGGAGACTGGCTTTCATGGTTGAATTGCTGCAAAGAAACCACTTTTAAAGGACACCAATAAGAAGAAGAGACTTGCTTGGGCCAAGAAACAAGCAATGGACATTAGACCGGTGCATATCTGTCTTTGGTCTAATGATTCCAAACTTGACATTTTTGGTTCTAACCGACTTGTCTTTGTGAGACGCAGAGTAGGTTAATGGATGATCTCTGCATATGTTGTTTCCACCGTGAAACATAGAGGAGGAGGTGTATGAGTGCTTTGCTGGTGACACTGTCAGTGATTTATTTAGAATTCAAGACACGCTTAACCAGCATGGCTATCACAGTCTTCAGCAGCGATACGCCATCCCATCTGGTTTGCTCTTAGATGGACTATCATTTGTTTTTCAACAGGACAATGACCCAACACACCTCCAGGCTGTGTAAGGGCTATTTGACCAAGAAGGAGAGTGATGGAGTGCTGCATCAGATGATCTGGCCTCCACAATCACCCGACCTGAACCCAATTGAGATGGTTTGGGATGAGTTGGACTGCAGAATGAACGAAAGTGAAGCAGCCAACAAGTACTCAGCATATGTGGGAACTCCTTCAAGACTGTTGGAAAAGCATTCCTCATGAAGCTGGTTGAGAGAATGCTAGGAGTGTGCAAAGCTGTCAAGGCAAAGGGTGGCTACTTTGAAGAATTTCAAATATAAAATATATTTTGAGTTGTTTAATTTATTTTGGTTAACACATGATTCCATATGTGTTAGTTTTGATGTCTTCACTATTATTCTACAATGTAGAAAATTGTAAAAATAAAGGAAGACCCTTGAATGAGTAGGTGTGTCCAAACTTTTGACTGGTACTGTAAGTAATACTGCAAAAAATGTGGCAAAGAAATGAACTTGTTGTCCTAAATACAAAGTGTTATGTTTTGGGCAAATCCAACAGAAAATATCACTGAGTACCACTCTTCATATTTGCAAGCATGGTGGTGGCTGCATCATGTTATAGGTATGCTTGTCATCGGCAAGGACTAGGGAGTGTTTTAGGATAAAAAGAAACGGAATAAAGCTATAAGCACAGAGAAACTTGGTTCAGTCTGCTTTCCAACAGATACTGGGAGACAAATTCACCTTTTAGCAGGACTATAATCTAGAACACAAGGTCAAATCTACGCTGGAGTTGCTTACCATGATGCCATTTAATGTTCCTGGGTGGCCTAGTTACAGTTTTGACTTATATTTGAAAATCTATGGCAAAACTTGAAAATGGCTGTTTAGCAATGATCAACAATCAACTTGACAGAGCTTGAAAAAATGTTTTAACAGTAATGGATAAATATTTTACAATCCAGGTGTGCAAAGCTCTTCGACTCTGAGCTGTAAACCCTGCTGAAAGCACTTCACAAATTGACAGGGGTGTGAATACTTATGTAAATGAGATTTCTGATTTTCATTTTCAATAAATTTGCAAAGATTCCTAAAAACATGTTTTCACTTTCATTATGGGTTATTGTGTGTGGATGGGTGAGATTTTTTATTTATTTAATCTATTTTGAATTCAGGCTGTAACACTGTAAAATGTGGAATAAGTCAAGGGGCATGAATACTTTCTGAAGGCACTGTTTATACGCACCTGAAAAATAATCCTTGTTCCATTTATTCCAGTTATTTTGACTTGTGAATTTACACAAAGGTTAGTACACTCGAGGTTGCGAATGACATTTGCCCTCATTCATTGTACACATTCCTTTTGTATTCACTGTCAAACACTTCCTGTATTCCACTCAAAAGCTTTGTCGCAGGCACGTCTTCCTTCTGAAGGTCAAAGGCAGCACAAAGAAAACGTACGCCACTTAAGGAAGGATTATCATAATTACATCAGCTCTGTATTATTCTCCATGTCACTAAGGAGCCTGCTTTTTATTCACGTGACCCTGGCACTTCTAATGGCAATGGTTATTAGAAGGTCACAAAGAACCTATTTTCTTGTACCACAAGGTCACCTGTACATCGCTGACTTTTACAATAGATCAATGATGACCTGTTTTATATGCCAAAGACTTTGATTCATAAGCCTTGGCAGGGAGAACTGAAGTTGCATCAGCATTTTTGATGTTGTCTGCCAATGGCATCTCTGATAGCACTCACTAAAGTCAATGTTAGGTTGTAATCAAGTTCAGTGAAGGTCGTGGCTCTCTCCATAAGCTTAGAAAAGCCAAATATTCTGGTGTCTGCCATGTCATCTCTGATATCACTCACTAAAGTCAAGGTTAGGTTGGAATCGCATTGAATGGAAGTTGTGGCTTACTACACAGTTTGGACACTCATCGGTATCTCACAAGACACGCAACCAGAGGTCTCTTCACAGTCCCTAGGTCCAGAACAGAGGCTGGGAAACACACAGTGTTAAATAGAGCCATGACTAAATGGAACTCTCTGCCACCCCAGGTAATTCAAGCTAGCAATAAAACCAGATAATAAAAATTTAAAAAAGAACACCCTATGGCACGACAGGGACTGTAAAGAGACACACAGACATTTTTATGCACTTTGTGTTGTATTTTGCATTGTATTATTCATGTGATATGTGGTTGGGATACGACTGTGTTATGGGGTTGGCTATCTTAAGATGAATGCGCTAGCTATGGGTTACTCTGGATGGGAGCGTCTGCTGAATGGCTAAATTGCAATGTAAATGTATATTATGTATTTTATTTGTTATGTGGTATCCTGTTTGGACCCCAGGAAGAGTAGCCGCTTCCTCGGCAGCAGCTAATTTGGGATCCTAATAAATACAAAAATATACAAGCTTTAAAAGAGCCAAGTATTCTGGTGACTGCCATGGCATCTCTGATAGCGCTAAAGTCAAGGTAGGTTGGAATTGTGTTGAATGAAGGTTGTAGGTTGGAATCATGTTGAATGGAAGTTGTCTATCTCCACAAGCTAATACACCACAGGTATTCTACTCATCTCTCAGTTATGTCTCTGAAATGATAATAATGAAATAATTCTGTAGTGAGACTATGAGAGCTTGTTGCACACACACACACTTTTGCTCTCCCATCCAATCAATCCAGGCCAGCCCAGAGCCACACATGGGGGGGGGGGTGTTAAGCGCCTGAGACTCCAGCTAACAGGATGCATTGGGACATAGTGGTGTGTAAGAGTAAGGGGGGTTCTCTGCTGTTTTAGGTTTTGTAGTTTCTTTCCCTCAATCAAGGGGTGATGTTGAATGAGGGGAGAATGAACATCTCCCTCTCAGCATAACATCTATGATTGGTCCTCTGAATAAACCTATTTTTCTCCCCCTGATTTGCTTTGGGGTCTGTGTTATTGAAGAGTAACATCAACTGCTAACAGAAACGAAAAGGTTAACACTCAAAGGAAAAAATATCCAATCAGGATTTTTATTTGGTGGTCTCTGGGCAGATAAATCTAGCTAGCTAAGTCATGCATTGGCTAGGCCAGCAGAAGCTTGATAGAAGGCATCTGCCATTCAACTGTATTAGGGCAAAATTTTGGAGTGAGAGTGGAATCAACAAATCACATTGACTTGTAATTGCCAAGCGGTCGAAGGCCAACAGGTCACTACAACAGCGAGCAGTAGTTTTCCCACGGTCTAGCTAGCAAGCTTTTATTTTAGGCCTGTTTGCAGTGGCTGCAGCAGGTGTTATGGAAGATGAGGTTGTTGCTAATTTGTTAGCTTCCCCCTTTTCAAGAATAACTTTTAACAAGAAGTTACGTTTCACATCATCGTCTGGTGAGTGGTACTGTGTTTTTTATTGCAGCTTGCATGCTGTTGTTGGCCAACTCTTTGAAAATAAGTTGTGTGTGAAACATTTTTGGTTATTTTTGTGTGATAAATGTGAATTGTTCTTCGCAATGGGAAGTAATAGTTGTAAGTTTAGATTGGGAAAAGCTTAGTTGTGTTTTTGTATTATTATTGGGACCTACTGTCTTATTATTTCAGAGTGAATGGACTGCTGTCTTTCCATCGGCCCTATGCAGTGGTGTAGTGGTTCCTGGACAAGTGGGTCCTGTGTGAAAGGTGCCCAGTGTGAAAAATCTTTTTTTCAGATTTTCACTCTCAAAATCACCCTTATAAAAAATATAAAGTGAGGGAAAAAATTATTTCATCCCCTGCTGATTTTGTACGTTTGCCCACTGACAAAGAAATGATCAGTCTATAATTTTAATGGTAGGTTTATTTGAACAGTGAGAGACAGAATAACAACAAAATAATCCAGAAAAACGCATGTGAAAAATGTTATAAAATGATTTGCATTTTAATGAGGGAAATAAGTATTTGACCCCTCTGCAAAACATGACTTAGTACTTGGTGGCAAAACCCTTGTTGGCAATCACAGAGGTCAGACGTTTCATGCAGTTGGCCACCAGGTTTGCACACATCTCAGGAGGGATTTTGTCCCACTCAACTTTGCAGATCTTCTCCAAGTCATTAAGGTTTCGAGGCTGATGTTTGGCAACTCGAACCTTCAGAAACTCAAACAATCTTGTCCCTGACATCATTGGAGAGCTCTTTGGTCTTGGCCATGGTGGAGAGTTTAGAATCTGATTGATTGATTGCTTCTGTGGACAGGTGTCTTTTATACAGGTAACAAGCTGAGTTTAGGCGCACTCCCTCAGCTCGTTACCTGTATAAAAGACAACTGGGAGCTAGAACTCTTTCTGATTGAGAGGGGGTCAAATACTTACTTCCCTCATTAAAATGCAAATCAATTTATAACATTTTTGACATGCGCTTTTCTGGATTTTGTTGTTGTTATTCTGTATCTCACTGTTCAAATTAACCTACCATTAAAATTATAGACTGATCATTTCTTTGTCAGTGGGCAAACATACAAAATGAGCAGGCTATCAAATACTTTTTTCCCTCACTGTATAAAAACACAAAAATGTGATGTTCAAAGTCCACAACAATGCTTAAACCACATCAGGAGACATGCTCTGAAACAACTACAAAGTAAGGTTTGAGCCTGTTGTAGTGTACCACGGCACGATAAGGTCCATTAAACTGTACTACTTACTTCATGCAGCACCTCTGACAGTTTCTTTGCAATTTTGAAAGGACCCTTGCATTTATTTCTCAGTTTTGGTGACAACCCCTTTTTCCTCTGGTAGTCCCTAAGCCACATAATTATTTTCCTCATACCTCTGCGGTGTCACATTTAGATCAAAGTATTGTTTTTGTTTACCTGTGTCTTTTAGGTGATTTCTCTTTACAGCTTCCCTTACAGTGCTTAAATACCCTTGCACCTTTTACACATACCGAGAAACATACTGTTTTCCTTCATATTGTTGTGTTTCCATAAACACATCAACTCATAAAGTAATTTCAGTACTGACCAGCACCCTGTATGATGTAAACCCCCGTGGAAGATTGAACACTACTCCTGTATGCCATCATCACATATAGCAGTATCTCATCCCAATTTCTTTGATCGTCATCAACAAAAATTGACATCATGTTGATCAGAGTTCTGTTCATTCTTTCCACTAAACCATCTAATTTTGGGTTGTACAGAATGATTATTGTTTTGTTCGTTTGTAAAAGATTGCACATCTCTCTAAAAAGAGTAGATTCAAAATTTTACCCCTGGTCCCTATGGATAGAGCTAGGAACGCCTAGCTCCAACAAAAATTCAACACAAAGTTTCTTGGCCACTGTTACTGCTTCCTGATTGGGTATGGCTTATGCCTCTGACCACCTATTAAAGTAATCCGACACTACCATAATATGTTTGTTACCTCGTCCCGTCTCTGTAAACGTACCAATTAAGTCTACAGCTCTCCTCTCAAAAGGGCGGCCTGTGATAGAACTTGTCATGGGCGCTCTGGGGGCTGGACCCTGTAACTTGTATGCGGCGCATGCCACACAGCCCTTACACCACTGCTTTATGGCTCTCTGCCAGCCCGGCCAATAAAATCTTACTGGTGAGTTTTTCATCTCCTAATTGGTCTCCTGTTCTATCATTGTGGATAAAGGTAAGTATCTCATGTACGAGCTCATCTGGTACAACCCCTCTCCAGATGGTGTCATCTGTCTCATAGTTTTGACTCTCAAGGCAAAACACCCCATTCTTCACATGTAATGCCCCCCACTCTTGTTTGAAAGGCCTGAACTTTGGCTCTGATTGCAACTCCATAGGGAGCTCTGCTCTAACCTGGGTCTCTATCCTGTGCTTCCAAAAGGAAAACTGCATTTGTGGGGACCGCCTGGCTTGTTTGAACTCCAACTACAGGCTCAATCGAGACATCATGAGGCTTGTTTACGATAGCTCTCAGATTGACAGTGGCCTGCTGTGAGTCGGCTGTGTGTACACTCTCTGTCTGTGTGTCGGTGTGACACACCATCTGCATTACTGTGCAGTCTCCCTGTCCTGTAGACAGTATCATAGTTAAACTGATTCAGTTTCTCTAACCATCTAACTGTCCCTCAGGTTGTTTAAAGTTACTCAGCCACCTCAGTGAGCTGTGATCAGTTCTCAGTAGAATTTTCCTCCCCAGCAAAAAGTGTCTGAAATATTTAAGAAACACTACCACAGCAAGAAGCTCCTTCTTGGCAGTTGAATAATTCCTTTCCTGTTTTGACAGTGCCTGACTGGCATATGCTACTACTCTCTCTCTACCCTCATATTTCTGGGAGAGGACTGCCCCTATGCCTATGTCACATGCGTCAGTATCCATTATGAAATCTAGATTTGGGTCTGGGAAAGCAAGTTTGGGTGATGTGGTAAGCATGGTCTTTAATTCATTAACCTGTCTGGGAACCTGGGAAGCTTGCGTCCCACCCTAGTCAACAGCCAGTGGAATCGCGTCGCGCAAAATACAAATACCTCATAAATGCTATAACTTCAATTTCTCAAACATATGACTATTTTACACCATTTTATAGATACACCTCTCCTGAATCGAACCACGTTGTCCAATTTCAAAAAGGCTTTACAGCAAAAGCAAAACATTAGATTATGTTAGGAGAGTACCCAGCCCAAAATAATCACACTGCCATTTTCAAAGCAACTAGCATGCATCACAAATACCCAAAACACAGCTAAATGCAGCACTAACCTTTGACAATCTTCATCAGATGACACTCCTAGGACATCATGTTACACAATACATGCATTTTTTGTTCGATAAAGTTCATATTTATATATAAAAACAGCATTTTACATCGGCGCGTGACGTTCAGAAAATATTTTCCCTCAAATGCTTCCGGTGAATCAGCGCTACAATTTACAAAATTACTATTCGAAAACATTGTTAACCTCTTACATCTAGGGGGCAGTAATTTCACGGCTGGATAAAAAACGTACCCGATTTAATCTGATTATTAGTCCTGCCCAGAAACTGGAATATGCATATAATTATTAGCTTTGGAGAGAAAACACTCCAAAGTTTCTGAAACTGTTTGAATGGTGTCTGTGAGTATAACAGAACTCCTATGGCAGGCAAAAACCTGAGATGCTTCTGTTCAGGAAGTACCCTGTCTGAACATTTCTTGCCCTTCTTGAATCTCTCTATCGTTTACAAAGGATCTCTGCTCTTACGTGACACTTCTCACGTCAACAATGGAGTCTCACAGCCCGGGAAAAACAGGAATGATGTCATTCAAAGCCCTGGCTGAAGCACACGAGAGCAAATGCTGAGTGGTCAGTCAATGGACTAAGCCTTAGGCGCGTGACACGCCCCGCCCCCGGCTTTTGGTTTTTTCCTCAGTTTACAGACAGGCAGATTCCCGGTCGGAATATTATCGCTTCTCTACGAGATAAATTGCATAAATATTGGTTTTAAACAGCGGTTGACATGCTTCGAAGTACGGTAATGGAATATTTCGAAATTTTTTGTCATATTTTGCGTCATGCTCGTGGCCGAGATTTAGCGTTGGGATAGTGTCTAGAACGCACGAACAAAACGTCGCTGTTTGGATATAACGATGGATTATTTGGGACCAAACCTACATTTGTTATTGAAGTAGAAGTCCTGGCAGTGTATTCTGATGAAGAACAAGCAAGGTAAGAACATTTTTCTTATAGGAAATGTGATTTTGGTGAAGGCTACACTGGGTGGGTGTCTAAATAGCTAGCCCTGTAACGCCGGGCTATGTACTTACATTATTGCAAAATGTGCTTCATCCGAAAAGCTATTTTAAAATCGGACATATCGAGTGCATAGAGGAGTTCTGTATCTATAATTCTTAAAATAATTGTTATGCTTTTTGTGAACGTTTATCGTGAGTAATTTAGTAAAATCACCGGAAGTGTTCGGTGGGAATGCTAGTTCTGAACGTCACATGCTAATGTAAAAAGCTGGTTTTTGATATAAATATGAACTTGATTGAACAGACATGCATGTATTGTATAACACAATGTCCTAGGTGTGTCATCTGATGAAGATCATCAAAGGTTAGTGCTGCATTTAGATATGGTTTGGGTTTATGTGACATGATATGCTAGCTTGAAAAATGGCTGTGTGATTATTCCTGGCTGGGTACTCTGCTGACATAATCTAATGTTTTGCTTTCGCTGTAAAGCCTTTTTGAAATCGGACAGTTTGGTTAGATAAAGGAGAGTCTTGTCTTTAAATAGCTGTAACATAGTCATATGTTTGAAAAGTGTAAGTTTTCGGATTTAGAGGAGTTTGAATTTCGCGCCCCGCCCATCATTGGATATTGGAGCAGACGTTCCGCTAGCGGAACGTGTAGATGTAAGAGGTTAAAGGCCACTTCACTCGTTGCGTTCCACTCAAACATTTTCCCCTTATCTGTCAATCTGTATAAAGGCTCCTCCATAGCTGCAAAATCTGGTATGAACCTCGTGTAGTATTACTCCAGGCCTAAAAATATTCTTGCCTGTCAGTGACTTGGGGCTAGGCCATTACCTGACTGTCTGTTTTGATGGGGTAAGTGTACCTTCCCTCAGCCGAGATTCTGTGTCCCAGGTATCTCAACTGTGACCTGAACAAATGGGGCTTAGATGGCTTCACCTGAAGTCCTACCTGCTCCAATCTGCTGAAAACCTTGTCTAAACGCTTCACATGCTCTTGGACTGTACGACCAAATACTATGATGTCGTCTAAGTACACCAAGCATGTTGTCCACTGTAAATCAGCCAAAACCAGGTCCATGAGACTCTGGAAGCTGCTTGGAGAATTTGTCAACCCAAACCCCATGACCTGGAATTCGAAAGCCCTCACTTTGTCACAAAAGCAGTTTTGCAACCATCCTCGGGGTGCATCTCGACTTGCCAGTATCCACTGGCTAAGTCTAAAGTGAAAATCCACTGAGCAGTGGATAAGCATATTTTACAGTCTTCACGTTTAACCTTCTGTAATCCACAAAGAACCTGATTGAGCCGTCCTTCTTTCTTCCTAACACCACTGGTGCTGCTCATGGATTGCTGGATGTTTGTCAAACTCTGCTTGCAGATGAACAGGCAACCGCCTCATCACTTGTTTGATAAGCCTGCTGTCCACTGTGTCAATCCTATGCTGGACTAGTTTGTGCAGCCCAAGTCAAATCACCAGTGCTTAACACTCCCACATACAGTGGGGAGAACAAGTATTTGATACACTGCCGATTTTGCAGGTTTTTCTACTTACAAAGCATTTAGAGGTCTGTAATTTTTATCATAGCTACACTTCAACTGTGAGAGACGGAATCGAAAACAAAAATCCAGAAAATCACATTGTATGATTTTTAAGTAATTAATTTGCATTTTATTGCATGACATAAGTATTTGATAAATCAGAAAAGCAGAACTTAATATTTGGTACAGAAACCTTTGTTTGCAATTACAGAGATCATACGTTTCCTGTAGTTCTTGACCAGGTTTGCACACACTGCAGCAGGGATTTTGGCCCACTCCTCCATACAGACCTTCTCCAGATCCTTCAGGTTTCGGGGCTGTCGCTGGGCAATACGGACTTTCAGCTCCCTCCAAAGATTGTCTATTGGGTTCAGGTCTGGAGACTGGCTAGGCCACTCCAGGACCTTGAGATGCTTCTTATGGAGTCACTCCTTAGTTGCCCTGGCTGTGTGTTTCGGGTCGTTGTCATGCTGGAAGACTCAGCCACGACCCATCTTCAATGCTCTTACTGAGGGAAGGAGGTTGTTGGCCAAGATCTCGCAAATACATGGTCCCATTAGTCCTCCCCTCAATATGGTGCAGTCGTCCTGTCCCCTTTGCAGAAAAGCATCCCCAAAGAATGATGTTTCCACCTCCATGCTTCACGGTTGGGATGGTGTTCTTGGGGTTGTACTCATCCTTCTTCTTCCTCCAAACACGGCGAGTGGAGTTTAGACCAAAAAGCTCTATTTTTGTCTCATCAGACCACATGACCTTCTCCCATTCCTCCTCTGATCATCCAGATGGTCATTGGCAAACTTCAGACGGGCCTGGACATGCGCTGGCTTGAGCAGGGGGACCTTGCGTGCGCTGCAGGATTTTAATCCATGATGGCATAGTGTGTTACTAATGGTTTTCTTTGAGACTGTGGTCCCAGCTCTCTTCAGGTCATTGACCAGGTCCTGCCGTGTAGTTCTGGGCTGATCCCTCACCTTCCTCATGATCATTGATGCCCCACGAGGTGAAATCTTGCATGGAGCCCCAGATCGAGGGTGATTGACCATCATCTTGAACTTCTTCCATTTTCTAATAATTGCGCCAACAGTTGTTGCCTTCTCACCAAGCTGCTTGCCTATTGTCCTGTAGCCCATCCCAGCCTTGTGCAGGTCTACAATTTTATCCCTGATGTCCTTACACAGCTCTCTGGTCTTGGCCATTGTGGAGAGGTTGGAGTCTGTTTGATTGAGTCTGTGGACAGGTGTCTTTTATACAGGTAACGAGTTCAAACAGGTGCAGTTAATACAGGTTATGAGTGGAGAACAGGAGGGCTTCTTAAAGAAAAATTAACAGGTCTGTGAGAGCCGGAATTCTTACTGGTTGGTAGGTGATCAAATACTTATGTCATGCAATAAAATGCAAATGAATTACTTAAAAATCATGCAATGTGATTTTCTGGATTTTTATTTTCGATTCCGTCTCTCACAGTTGAAGTGTACCTATGATAAAAATTACAGACCTCTACATGCTTTGTAAGTAAGAAAGCCTGCAAAATCGGCAGTGTATCAAATACTTGTTCTCCCTACTGTACATCCCCACCATTTCCTTTACAGATTTCAGTTGCACCTTAGTTAGCTGGCTGCAATCTGTCCAGCTCTCCGTCCCACTTCGATGTGGTGGGAGAGTATGGAGGCTGGTTATAATCCTGTTGGCTAGCAACGGTAGTGTCTTCACTACCCTTCTCCCAGATAGAGAAACCCCCCCAGTTCAGTGCCCTTCCTCAGTAACTGTGATTCTGGAGTTACATTCATCACAAGCACTGGCAGTTTCCCCTTCACTGAGCTACACATGCTACATGCTACCAAGAAGTTACTGTATCAGTGACTTCAACACAGGGCTCAAGAAGACCCTCTGTTTTGTCATTGTTTACTGTACCCTCATCTTTACCAGTTATAAACATTTCACTTCTACAGGGCATAGTTGTGTCATTCATCACCACCACTTTACACACTCCCCCAGCCCCATATTTTACCAGGAAGTCTGTCCCTATCAGTCCACACTGGTCGGCGTTGCTAGCGACTACCTAATCCCTGGTCAGTTTCAAACCGTCAATGTTCATGACTGTGGACCAGCACCCCAGGACTGAGAGAAACTGCCCATTTGCTACTTTAACCGTGCTGTAGCATTTCTTCCTACCATGGAAAACGGGGCTCCCAAGTCCACCATGACTTCACACTTGAAGGCAGCAATTTTGCACTCCAGGTGAACCCCACTACACACTTGAAGTAATCCATGTTGTGGGCTGGACAGCTGTGCATGTAGTTGAAGCTGATAATGTCCTATCCTTTTCCATGTAAGAACAGTTTTTCTTTTCATGTGCAATGTACAACCACAGTGCCAGCAGGCCCTGCTATTGGTCAACATAGGTTGTCCTCTGTCTCTCCTGGGGAACCTAGACCTCCCTCTCCCCTGGTCCGGTCTGTATCCTCCCACGGCGTCTGCCTTAGCTTCTGCAGAACACCCTGGGAACACTCTTATGCTTTGGTATGTCTCCCTCTGATGTGGCTGCCTTACTGCAAGATACTGCACCTCGGTCCGCAACTGTACAACGCTCTCAAACAATGACTCAAACATCTCTTTTGGAACTCTGACAATGTCTCCAACTGGAGCCAGAGTAACCTGAGTAACAGAGTAACATGTCCCACACATGTTCATTTTGTAATGTGCAGTGTATTTGCTTTCCAGTGATTCTAGCTGCCTTATCTTATCAAGCTCTGTAGCAATGCTAATTGCCTCTTCCAACATTTTTGGTACCACCTTGCGCAGGTGCCTACGAAGACCACTGCACCCAATGTGTGTGATAAAATGGTCTCCTGCCAGCGAATCACATGTGCTCGCGCTATAATCTGGACAAGCATTTGAGGCTAGCCTGTTTAAATCATGCCCAAAGTCACAAGGTGCCTATATGCCTCCTCTGTGTGTGTGTGTGTGTGTGTGTGTGTGTATGTGTGTGTGTATGTGTATGTGTGCGTGTGCGTGTGTGCCGCTGCTGTTTGGTGTACCTGTACTCTGCATTAGCGGCAGAGCTAAGACCAGGGCTTTGTTGTCTCCCGACGCACGGCGGGTTCCCCGGGTTCACAATGCTTGTGTCATCAATTGCTGTTAGATTAGATTTTTCCATGTAGGTCAGGAAAGCGCTGGTGATTCAGAAACGGAGGACAAGAGGATTGATAGATTTTTGTATCATAATCCTCGCGTGGGATTAGGGCTGACTTGTTCCGTTAAGTGACAATGCCAAATCCTCTTTCCCCCCCATAAAACAACAGGCATAAAGATAAACTCTGGATTCTGGGGCATGGTTCTTCCTGCCCCAACTGGAAGGACCCAATAAGGGCGTCCTTGAATCTGCCTGAACCTGCCTTCGGCTGAAAACTATGAATGCCATAGGCGTCTTAATAGGTTTGTGATTGTGTGTGCTTAGGATTCGTTTTTTTCTCTTCTTATACAGTGACACACACGCCTGTAGAACAAAACAATGCACAGCAGGATGTCGTACTGTGTGCATGTCACACATGTCCATTGTGTGTGTGTGTACACAGAAAAAGGTTCCAAAAGGATTCTTCAGCTGTTACCAATTACAAACCCTCTGTGGAAAGGGTTCTACAGATGTAGGATCTTAATTTGAGCCAGTTTGCTATAGCAGAAAAATTATTCTGCAGCAACAGGAAATGTGAAATATTATGCGGATTAATTAATAGGGTTGATACATTTTTCATTAGGGCAAATCAAATTTTAAAGTGGAAATTTTAAAATTTAAAAGCCTTTTTAAACCTCTAATACACTAAAAGTTTGTGTGTCCTGCTCTGCAGGAAAATTCTTAGCTACAAAAGAGTAATCAAATTAAGATACAACATCTGTACCTGTAACCAAAAAGGGTTCTTCAAAGGGTTATCCCAAGGGGACAGCCAAAGAACCATTTTAGGTTCTAGAGAGAACCTTTTTTCTAACAGCGTATATGTTATAAGTGAGTATTTCAACACCCGCCTTTTTAAATTAAGACATAGATCTGCTCTTAAGACACCTCAACAACATTCAGTTGACTCTCCTCCCTTCAGACTCTCGGTCCACCAATGACTGCCTATTCCTTTCAGGCTTTATGGTACTGTGTTAGAACTAGGCTAATAAACGGCTAGTTAAGAAGCCATCTAAATGCGTCATTTAACCGTGCTAATCTCCCCTCCACCCTTCGTCGCTACCCCGATTAATAATTGACTGGGCCCCTAATTACCGACTGGTTCCCTAGACGATAGATGGTGTCACAACGTTCCCAGTCCCAGTTGCCATGACGATATGAGTGGACGGAGAATACTCACGACAGAGACACTATAAGATTGACACAGTAGATAGAGTTCTCAGGACCCAGAGATAGTGGTATAATGGTGTGGGTGTGAGTTTGTCCTCTGTGTCAGGTAAATAAAAAGTTGTTATTGTTTCTTTTGATCATTGGCATACAAGATACAGTATTTGATATACAGTATAGCGATATTCTCAACAGAACAATGTGACACTTTTAAAAACTAAACATCTCTTCCTCATTGCTTTCTGCTCTATGACTCTGAAAGATCCTGGCCAGATTTAATAACTGGGCTGGTCAAAAGTAGTGAATAAATGGTGCCATGTGGTACACAGTCTAAGTGAATGAAGGGTCTTCACACACACATAAAAGAGATGGTGAGAAGATTGTAAATCACAAGGCAGAGGGAGACACAGTGTATTTCCTATTATAAACTGGGTGGTTTGAGCCCTGAATGCTGATTGGCTGAAAGCCGCAGCATATCAGACCGTGTACCACGGGTATGACAAAACATTTATTTTTACTCTTCTAATTATGTTTGTAACCAGTTTATAATAGCAATATGGCACCTCAGGGTTTTATGGTATATTGCCAATATACCACGGCTAAGAGCTGTATCCGCGTTTCAGCCCTTAGCCGTGGTATATTGGTGCTTTACCACACCTCCTCTACGCTTTATTTATCACGTTTCAGTTAAAACCCAGACGCAGACAGTGTCAAAGAAACAAAGTGTATTACTAGTAGAGGGGCAGGCAAACGACAGGTCAAGGGATTTCAGAGGTCAGTAATCCAGATCGTGTGCAAAAGGTCCAGGATGGCAGGCAGTCTCAGGGTCAGAGCAGGCAGGGGTCAATAATCCAGTGTGGTGTGGTAAAGTGCAGGCAGGGTCAGGGCAGGCAGAAAGGTCAAAACTGGGAAAAACTAGAAAACAGGAACAGACAGGAGTAAGGGGAAAAACGTTGGTAGGTTTCCTGGAAACAGGAGCCAAAGGGCTGTGAGACGGATTTCATTCTAGACATTGGGATGTTTACGGAGGGCACGGGGCAACAGAAGACGAACAGCAGAGGGGCTAATGACCTTGGAAATGAGATAAACCGGGGGGAGAGTTTGTGGGATTCCACCCGGAGGGGCAGATCCCGGGTGGACAGCCATAGCTTCTGCCTGAGATGATACCGGGGAGTCGGGGTCCGGTGGCGATCCGCTTGTTTCCGATAACTGGAGGTGGTGTTGAGAAGGGCCGACGGGCTCTCTTCCAGGTATGACGACAGTGGCGGACCAACATCTGGGCCGAAGGTATGCCAACCTCTTTCTCTTGCTCAGGCAAGAGCGGGGGCTGATATCCCAGGGAACATTCAAAGGGCGATAGACCTGTGGCAGAGCAAGGAAGGGTTTTGCGGGTGTATTCGACCCACACTAGTTGCTGGCTCCAGGTTGTGGGGTTGGCGGGTAGCTTAGGGAGAGGAATGAAGTGGGCAGCATTGGAAAACCGATCCACTACGGTCAGGCTGGCAGTGTTGCCATCAGACAGACCCGTAACAAAGTCCAGGGATATGTGAGACCAGGGATGGTGAGGGACAGGCAGAGGTTGAAGGAGACCAGCCGGAGCTTGCCGAGGAGTCTTATTCTGTGCACAGATCGTGCATGCGGCGACGAACGAGGAGACGCCAGGAACCATGGTAGGCCACCAATAGCGTTGTCGCACAAAGGCCAGGGTCCGAAGGGAGCCTAGGTGGCAGGCAAGCCTGGAGTGGGCCCACTCTAGGAGCAAGGTGCGGACTGCGTGAGGAACAAACATCCGGTTATCATGGCCCCCACTGGGGTTCGGCTGGGAACGATGCGCCTCACGAACCTGCTTCCCTATTCCCCAGCTAAGTGCCATCACCAGGCACGAGGTGGGAAGGATGGTCTCAGGTTCATGTAGCCATGGGGCTATAGCGGCGTGACAGCTTATCCGGCTTGACATTCTTGGATCCCGGCCGGTATGAGATTGAGAAGTTGAACTGGGGGAACAGCAGGGCCCACCTAGCTTGCCTAGATTTGAGGCGCTTGACGGTGCATAGATATTCCAGGGTCTTGTGGTCGGTTCACAGGAATGGAGCTAGTGCCTCCACTCCTCCAACACCATCTTCACCACGAGAAGCTCACGATTCCCCACATCATTGTTCCTCTCTGTAGCGGTGAGGCAGTGGGAGAAGGCACATGGATGTAACTTGAGGTCCAGGGCAGATCGCTGGAACAGGACAGCCCCCACTCTGACATCCGAAGCATCGGCCTCCTCCACGAACTGGCGGGACGGATCAGGATGAACCAAGATCGGAGCTGCGGTGAAACAGTGTTTGAGATCCCGGAATGCCCGGTCAGCAGCTAGGGACCACGTGAACAGAACCTTGGAAGAGGTGAGTGCAGACAGGGGAGAAGCCAGGGTGCTGTAGCCCTGGACAAAGTGATGATAAAAGTTGGTGAATCCCAGGAAAGGTTGCATCTCTACACTGGACGTAGGCTGGGGGCAATCCACCACCGCTATCACCTTCCCGGGATCCATCTGTACACTCCCTGCAGCGATGATGTAACCCAGAAAGGGCATGGTGGAGCGATGGAATTTGCACTTCTCTGCTTTTACGAAAAGCTGGTTCTCCATGAGGCATTGGAAAACCTGTCGGACGTGTAGCAAGTGTTCTTGGGTGGAGCAGGAGAAGATGAGGATGTCATCGAGGTAGACAAAGACGAACCGGTTCAACATGTCGAAGAACAACATTAACCAGAGTCTGGAACACAGCACGGATGTTGGTAAGGCCAAATGGCATGACCAGAAACTCGTATTGACCGCTGGCCATGTTGAAGGCAGTCTGTACATGCATAGGCTACATACACTGTATGACATCCGCCAGCTCAAAGCCAAACAGTGAGACAAAGCCTGCATCCAAAATGGCACCCAAATTCCCCCTATGGGCCCTTTTCGAAGGTAGTGCACTATATAGGGAATAGGGTGCCATTTGTAATACCAATTCTCTTCAGGTGGCATTGAAAAAGAGGTGTAACGCTATCAAGACAAAAGGAAAAAAAACATGAATGTTCACCGCACAAGCGGCACAATTTATTGAAGTCTTTGCTAATTGAGCCAGCCAGCATTGAGTCACTGCTTATGATACATTGCATTATTGAGGTTGATGTCGTGTCTGTGTGTGCGTTAATCACTTTTGAGCTGTTGCTGTATTCAGCTATTTTCGGTGTGATTACAAAAGGCTTTCACCCTGTCAAGATGTACTCTATAAGGTGACTTCATAGTTAAGAGTTCTTATGTTCAGTGGTGGAAAAAGTATCCAATTGTCATACTTGAGTAAAAGTATAGATACCTTAATAGAAAGTAAAAGTAAGCCACCCAGTAAAATACTACTTGAGTAAAAGTCTAAAAGTATTTGGTTGTAAATATACTTAAGTATTTTTTTTCACCTTTATTTAACCAGGTAAGCTAGTTGAGAACAAGTTCTCATTTACAACTGCGACCTGGCCAAGATGAAGCAAAGCAGTGTGAAACAAACAACAACACAGTTACCCATGGAATAAACAAGCGTACAGTCAACAACAAAATAGAAAAAAAGGAAGTTTATATACAGTATGTGCAAATGGCGTGAGGAGGTAGGCAATAAATAGGCCATAAAAGCGAAGTAGAATTTAGCAGATTAACACTGGCGTGATAAATGAGCAGATGATGATGTGCAAGTAGAGATACTGGTGTGCAAAAGAGCAGAAAAGTAAATAAAACAATATGGGGATGAGGTAGGTAGATTGGGGGGTATTTACAGATGGACTATGTACAGCTGCAGCGATCGGGTAGCTGCTCAGATAGCTGATGTTTAAAGTTAGTGAGGGAAATATAAGTCTCCAGCTTCAGCGATTTTTGCAATTCGTTCCAGTCACTGGCAGCAGAGAACTGGAAGGAAAGGCGGCCAAAGGACGTGTTGACTTTGGGGATGACCAGTGAGATATACCTGCTGGAGCACGTGCCACGGGTGGGTGTTGTAATCATGACCAGTGAGCTGAGATAAGGCGGAGCTTTACCTAGCATAGGCTTATAGATGACCTGGAGCCAGTGGGTCTGGCAACGAATATGTAGCGAGGGCCAGCCGACTAGAGCATACAGGTCACAGTGGTGGGTGGTATAAGGGGCTTTGGTAACAAAACGGATGGCACTGTGATAGACTGCATCCAGTTTGCGGAGTAGAGTATTGGAAGCTATTTTGTAGATGACATCGCTGAAGTCGAGGATCGGTAGGATGGTCAGTTTTACGAGGGTAAGTTTGGCGGCGTGAGTGAAGGATGCTTGGTTGCAAAATAGAAAACCGATTCTAGATTTCATTTTGGATTGGTGATGTTTAATATGAGTCTGGAAGGAGAGTTTACAGTCTAGCCAGACACCTAGGTATTTATAGTTGTCCACATATTCTAGGTCAGAACCGTCCAGGTTGGTGATGCTAGTCAGGCGGGCGGGTGCGGCAACGAACGGCTGAAAAGCATACATTTGGTTTTACTAGCGTTTAAGAGCAGTTGGAGGCCACAGAATGAGTGTTGTATAGCATTGAAGCTCGTTTGGAGGTTAGTTAACTCAGTGACCAAAGAAGGGCCAGATGTATACAGAATGGTGCCGTCTGCGTAGAGGTGGATCAGGGAATCACCTGCAGCAAGAGGGACATCATTGATATATACAGAGAAAAGAGTTGTCCCGAGAATTGAACCCAGTGGAATCCCCATAGAGACTAGCGTAGCCATGTTAGCAAATTTCTACAGTCTAAATTTACACAAATCCCATTTGGTCACTTGTAATTTGCTGTTTGGACAGTCAGTAGTCGAAAACGGATTTGAAAAACAAAACTGGTTTGAGCATTAAGACCTGCAGTGTGAGAGGTGGCACATTGCTGAGACCGAACTTGCGACTCTAGAGTCTGTAGTAAGTGTAGTTTTGACGGATTGGGGGACGTCCCCAATGAGGGATATCAGTCTTAAGAAAGGTGGCACCAGGACACTTTTAATAACACTCGTGAAGTATTGTGTTCATTAAATAATTCTATTGGACCTTCGCTCTAGTGGACCTGGCACATAGTTGTTGCATCCCAATGGCACCCAATTCCCTATCTAGTGCACTACTTTTGAACAGTGACCATGTGGCTCTGGTCAAAAGAAGTGCACTAGATATGGAATAGAGTGCCATTTGGGACACAGCCAGAGACTGATGTTCAAGAGCTCATAAGATCAGGGAAAAGCAAGATAAATTTGTTTTTCTTTGCCCCTTGCACCATTCTATTAAATGGATGTTTCAAAGTGTTTTTATTTTTTCTTCAAGCAAGAGAAGGTTTTCTTCTGGGATCAAAGAGATTTTATTGAGGACCAATATGGCTTCAGTTTCCAATATTCTTTGTAGTTACGTAATAAAGAATGTCATGATTTGGTGTATAACTTGGAAATACATGGCTATAAATGTATAATATTAATATGTGAAACAATTTAACTCAAACCTTGACATACATGCATGAATAACTATGAAAATCTGTTGCTCCTCCTAAGAGAATTAACAAGGAGTTAGTTGAAGAGGTATAGCAAGATGTTGGGTCTGTGCACATGTTGTGATGTGTCTGTCTGTGCACATATGTCTGTGTGTGTGTCAGTTCCGATGTGTCTGTATGTGCACGTGTGTGTATGCGCATCTGTGTGTCCGTGTCTGTCTCGTGTGTTTTCCTCCCCAGCTGCCAGCCTCCCCACATGCTCTTTTCATTACTGCGATGGAAATCTGGTGAAGAGGGGAAGATTATAGACTAAGGGATATGAGGTCTCTCTAATAAATAGGTTCCTATTTTTTGCGGGGTCTCGATATGGGATTATCCCTTCACTCTGAGAATTCAGGGGTTAAGAGAAAAGCTTTAGCCCCCCACTGTGTTCCCCACCGCTTCCCATAGAAAGGGGTAAGCATATTGGATTGGAGTGGGGAGCGAGGTTATTACTGTGCGGATGGACGCTTATCCTCCATCTCACTCTCTCACCTGTCATTGGATTAGAGTGGGAGTCAGCTCTCAATATTGACCTTTGACCCAGCACTCCATTGGGTAGATTCATGACGAGTATTAGTGAAGCGGGGGATATATTCGGTGAGGAAATATTCTGAGTGTTGCAGAAAAGAAATGTAATGAATAAAACTGTCATGCTGCCCAATTCGGCATTATTGTCATACAGTATTTGTACAATGCGTTTATATCTGAATGTTCTGTAATGTTGCACCCTTCTGAATAGACCAGTGGTTCTAAATGAATAATTATGCATAACAAGATAATGTCGCAGAGCGAAATGTCATGAAAAGAGCTGACATGGTGTGAAATTGTAAGTCATATCTGTTCTAGACAATGCGTTTCTATCTGAATGTTCTATAACATTGCACCCTGAACATGCCAGTGATTCTAAATGAAAAATTATGACTATCCAGGTAATATGTGTTTGTTAGTCCAGTAAATGGGGGTTTGGACTTAGTTTGTAGTTTGAATCTGACCAAGCAGCTCTACTCTATTAAGTAAAATGTGTACTTTCATCTCAGTATATAGAATATGTAACGATGTGCGCTGAGAGTCAGGAAGCAAGTTGATCAGCTGTGTTCATCTAAATCTCTAAGCAGTATATCAACTGAATAGGCCTTCTCAACAAGTCCATGAGCCAGTACAAACTGAACATGACCTAACTAGGCCATCTCAGCCTGGAAACAGTTCCTCAATCTTTCCTAGTTTCCAGGTTTGTCTGGGTGTGTTATCTTATCTGATGAGTACAACATCACCCACTTTCAGTGGGGTGGGCTGTGGTGTGTCACAGCGGTGTGCTGACTATAGATCCAGTAAGTAGACTCTTCGCCAGCTGTTCCAGAAGCTGTTCACAAGTCTCTGCCTGTACTTCCATCTGCATGTCATTTCCTCCTTGTTGAGCGTTGGGTGCTGAGTGTCAGCCGGAAATGGCTTGGGCGGAAAAGAGGTTAGACTTTTACCCACCAGGAAGTGTGCTGGTGTCAGGGGTTGTGGTTCATCCACTTCATTGTGCACGAAGGTCAGAGGCCTAGAATTTAGGATAGCTTCAACCTCTGTCAGGACTGTGCACAAATCTCATCAAAGTTGAGTGAAGCTCTCCCAAGAACCTTTCTCAGGCATGTTTTCACTGACCTGAAGAGTATTTCCCAGCATTGGCTATGAATCTCTCTATCCAGGCGGTCACTCTGAACACTCTTTTCAGTTTCCTGTACCTTTCAAGCTCCAACACGGATTCAGTGATGTCTGTGCTGTTTGCTGTGAGCGGTACAGTGACCTGGCAACTGGGCTTTTGTTCTGTATTCACCGCTTCTGGAACCTTGTTGTCATCAGTCTCCTCTGACTCCCACATTTCCTGGAACATGTACTTGATCTTGATGGTGAATGGGGTCAGGAAGCCAAGAGGGTTGAAGATGTGTGTAGACAACTGCAGAACACTTCACTTTGTGTTTTTCTTTTGCTTTAGAATGGTCAGTAACACAAAGTCATCTGTTCCCAGTCTCCACACTAAACCTAAAACTTTCAGCACTACCCCTTGTATTTCTAGCCCCAACGGGTGGTCAGTTGTCATACTCTCCTCCCATTTGGTTTCAGTTCAGGAGAGTTGGTCATCCACAGGTCCATGCCTGCAGTCGACAGCATTCGCTTTGCAGTTGTCACAAGGTCAGCCTCTTCAACATCGCGTGAACTTGCAATGAAGTCATCTACATAAAGTGACTCAATGTCTCTACAACTTCTGGTTGTTCTGTTTTTTTATTGTTTCAGGTGCTTCCTGATTGTAGCTGCAAGCAAGAATGGACTTGGGGAAGCTCCAAATACCACTCTGTTCATCCTCGGCATGCACAGTTCCTCTTTATTTTCTCCCCTTGTTGGGCCTGTGAACCACAGGAATCTCACAGCGTCTCTGTCTCTCTCTGCTAGGGATATCTCTAGGAAAGTCTTCTTGATGTCTGCCATGAATGTGATCTCATGTAGTCTGAACGCTGAACAGATCTGGATTCGGGTTTGGTTCTGTGAGTAGACAGTCATTGAGTGATGGACAGCCATCTTCATAGGACGAGGCATAAAACACCACTCTCAGTGTTGTTGTCACATTGTCTTCTCGGAGTACTGCATGGTGAGGTAAGTAGTATTTCACGTTGTCTGTGCTTGATGCATTGTCCTTGGGCACGTCCTCTGCCATATCCTGTTCTAAGTAGTCTTCTATTACTTCATTGTATCTGCTGTACAACGTCACATCCTTCTTCAGTCTTTTCTTCAGACCTTCAAACCGTTTCTTAGCGATTCTAGTTGTCTTGGAGTTCTGGCATTTCTCGTTTCCATGGCAACTCCACGTGGTATCGTCCATCTTTGAAAGTGGTTGTTCTCTTGAACCTCTGTAGAGCCTCATTTTCCTCTTCGTTTTGTGTTTTCTCACTTGTGATACCCAGAGACTCAAGCTCCCAGAATGCATGCAGTTGTTTGGAGACTAGTGTGTCTTCATCAAGTCGGATGAAAATGCATGTTGCCTCAGCGACACTTGATATGGACACTGGTTCCTGCAACAACCATCCAAAGGTGCTCTCTAAAGCAACAAGTGTCTCTGTCAGTCGCTCCACTCGGCCTGATACTATCTTCCGGTAGCAGTCTGCTCCTTTCAGGACAGAGAGTTCAAGATCATTGTCATCTCCTGGAAAGTTTGCGAGCTGCAGTCCCTTTCTATAGAGCTCATGTTGAATCTGCTCACTAGGAACCTTCATCACAGTTGTGCACACTTGTGAGGATTCAATTGCCTCTATTTCAATTCTCTGCTGTTTGTCCCAAACATTCTCCATGACTTTCACTGTGTTGCGTTGGGATGTTGCTGGAGCAGAGGAGCCAAACGTGTGAAGAGTGAGTGCCTCTTTGTTAGCCTTACTGATTGTCTCTGTGATCTGTTTGAGTTAGCATCACTGTGATTGAGGTCCTGTTTTTTTATGACTCCTTTTCTTCTCATTTTCTCAAACAAGCTGTCCTCCTTAGCTAACAGCAATTCCAACAATGTACTCAAGTCATCGGTATACGGACTTGACTGGGTTATTTCCACGTCAATCTGATTCAAAAGTCTGTGTTGTGGCACCTCGGATGGTACTCCGCTTTTGTTGCATTCTTTCTGCTCCATGCCGACATTCCTCCTCAGCCATTTCAGCCACTTCATCCCTCTGATCTTCGTCACAGCTCATACTCCCGTGTTTCGGCACCAAAAATATAGAATCTTCAAAGTGATGACTCGGGACGTCAGTTGTAAGATGAAAGCTTATTTTTAGTAATAATACTTGTTCACGTTACGTTTTACCACTTCAGATTCTACAAAACAATAAAAGAAAGTTGCTCACAAAGCCAGGAATATAACTTGTCACTGGGCTTGTTCACGTTTTTTTACTTCCTGTCATAAGGCATTCTGGTACTTGCATTCAATAGCGTAATCCAATACTAGCCAATACAACAGAAATATGTACTCTCAATCTCCATCACATGAATTCTAATACAATTACTCTTACATATGTAAATAATTGTAAAATAAAATATATTTAGATACAGCTCAATGCATTAATTGTAAACTATTAACTCTGTAACTCATTAAAGTTACAACACAGTAAGACTGTTGGTGTACCAAATAGCACCCTATTCCCTATATAGTTGTCACGCCCTAACCATAGAGAGCCCTCTGGGTTCTCTATGGTGTATAGGTCAGAGCGTGACTAGGGGGGTTTCTAGCGTTTCTATTTCTATGTTGGTATTTGTATGGTTCCCAATTAGAGGCAGCTGATTATCATTGTCTCTAATTGGGGATCATATTTAAGTTGCCCATTGTTCCCACCTGTGTTGTGGGATATTGTTTTCAGTTAGTGCCTAAGTGTGCACTGTACTGGATGTTCGTTTATTCTTTGTTGTTTTTGTTAAGTTTCACTTTTTAATAAAGTATGTGGAACTCTACGCACACTGCGCCTTGGTCCGCTCCTTTCGACGAACGTGACAATAGTGCACTACTTTTGACTGGAGTCTGCAGATTAAACATGCATGTGCATAGAAGAATTGTCTTATATCCAAAAAGTGGACACATAAAGTTACTCATTTAAAAACTTGATAAAATAAAATCTATTGCTCTGTCCCAAAGTTTGGCTGGTGTCTAATACCTAACAACCTTTTATATTTTTTTGTGAATTTTAAAAGTTTTATAAGTCCATTATCATTTAATTCAAAAAAAAATTGGTTAACCTTTTGACTTTTGTTATTCCTGGATGCTTGGCAAATGTGAACATACACAATGTTCCCCCTCCGTACACAAAATATTTCTGTAATACTTTACTTCAAGGGGGTATGCATAGGGCATTCATAACACCTTCATGAAACCAGTCAGGACCGTATTGCAGTATCATTCATAACAACCTTCATAACACATATGTCCTACATTTTGTTCATACCATCTTTACATAAAGCATTAACGAAACTTTCTGTATGCACTACTATACTCCACAGCAAACAAATTCTGCCCACTAGGGATGTGTGACTCCATGGCTTGACTGAAAAGCCGTCCACAGCCATTCTTTCCACCTTCAGTCCGATGGCTAGGTCTGTGTGTGTTCATGTCAAAACGACAACTTTGATGATTAATGTCCCTTTGGACTTACCCTTTTTTCTCCTAGGTGTGACCCTTTTTTCCTCCTTTGTCTGCTCTACAGTATTTTGTTCCACTCTTCCCAGCTTTGCCCTCTGTATTTCCAATGTGTTGAGCTGCTATCGATCGCTGTCTGCTGTTCTGGAGTTTTTTGCCCTCTTCGATGTTCTCACCATGCTGTATTTCAGGTCATTGTACTCTTTTTTTAAAGGACAGCTATGAAACAAGAAAAACTTGACTTTGTGCTAGTTTTGGTGGCTTGTCACTTGGCATGGCTGTCACAATGCCTGCCGTGAAACTTGTCGTAACATGCAATTCATTTGCAATTAGCCTTTTCGGGACCCCCCCATTTCAAAGATGATGTAAAAAATATATATTGAAAATAAATGTATTATATTTTACCAGATCTAATGTGTTATATATGCATATCCTTGCTTCAGGTCCTTAGCTACAGGCAGTTAGATTTGGGTATGTCATTTTAGGCAAAAATTGAAAAAAAAGGTACGATCCTTAAGAGGTTGCTGCTACTAAAGTACTACAAATGTTAATACAATTATGTTACTAGTTTTACTACAAAGGTTTAGGAGAAACTTAATTTAAAGTATTCCCAACTAATGCTCTAAGGAGAGTATAACTATAAAGAGACCAAGAGGACATAAATCTATTCTAACTGAATGCCTGTTAAAGTGACTAAATGAGATGCGCACATTCTTTCCGTCTGTATCTAGATCAATATAAATAAGAGCTAGAGGTGTCATTTAATAGAGCTTGCTTTCCAAATCAATACAGATAGATCCAACGAGTCAACTGTATCTTCGAAGCCCTTTCAGATACCACACATTTACATTTTAGTCATTTAGTGTACACTCTTATCCAGAGCAACTTACAGTACAGGAGCAATTAGGGTTAAGTGCCTTGCTCAAGGGCACATCGACAGGTTGCTATTTAGTTTTCCACACAGTCAAATTATGAAGTGAGCGCACTGCTACACTCTTACCCTAAATCAAAAATATTGATTTAGCCCGAAGCCATCTAAAAGCGTGTCTAGTTGTTTGGGTACTCCTGGAGAGGTAGTTTTAATGGAGTAGTTAATGAATGTGGTTAAAGATAGACACAGAGCTAAATATATAGGCTACATCTAATGTCTACACAGCTCTGGGTTTAGAGTAGAACTTGCCTGGAAGGCAGATCTGTGTGTGTATGTGTGTGCGCGTGTGTACGTGAATCTGTGTGTCATCAGCATCAGTGTGTCCACTCGCATGTGTGAGAAGTCAAAACAGAACAAGAACTAGCTACTGGCAATGTACACACTAACACCTTCTCCTCTTCTCCTGAGTTCCCCTGCTCTCTGGCTGTCGGTCAACTAGCCAACATCCTAACAACAATGTAGACAACTCACCGGACGCATAAAAAATGACAAACTCACACCTTTTCCACTCTTCTCACCCTCCTCTCCCCTCAGCTCCCCCTGCTCTACGGCTGTCTGTCAACGAGACCTTGGTGGTGGACCCCGGGAAAGACGTGACCCTGTCGTGTGAGGTGACCGCCGGATTCCCTAAGCCCACTGTCAGCTGGTCGCGCTACCCCAACCCATTGCCGAGAAACTCGTTGGTAAGGAATGGGACTCTGACACTGCGCTCGGTCACACCCGCCGACTCAGGCTTCTACAACTGCACAGCGGTCAACAACGTCGGGAACCCGGCCAAGAGGAACGTCAACCTCCTCGTCCGAAGTGAGTGTGTGTGTGTCTATTTGATATACAGTCAGAGACGGAAGAGAAAGGGAGACATCTGGCTTTCCAATTTTTTCTGATCTGGGCGGGGCCACTCTGGTCTACTTATTGCCGCATAGAGAGACATCTCACAGGCAAATGTTTCTGCTCAGGGCGGGTGGGGAGTGGGGAGGGGACAATAAGTAGACTAGAGCCAGCTGTGCTCTCACGTGAGCATGCCAGATATTATGGAGGAACCGTGAGCTCATGCGAGAAAGGGAACGCCTACTTACACAGACAGGAACCTTGAAAAAAAATTATAGTAAAGTTGTTCGTCTGAGTTATACACCACCTTTGGTACAGTCATTGATAGTCACATTCAAAATTACTGGCACCATTGATATATTTCATGCAAACATTTTTATAAATAATATTTGTATTTGTTTTCTCTAAAAGATAGGTGTCAAAATGATTTCCACCCCAAAAGATCCTTATAAATAAAATCAAACTAAATTAAATCTGCATTAACATTCTACTTAAAAACAAAAGTTAATCTAATTTTAAGGAACTTTATTGTGGCCTTCCATTGCTTCCTGTTTCACTTGGGTATAAAAATTAGGTAATATTCATGTAAAATCCCTTTTCTCATCCATCACCATGGTAAAATAACTCACAAACGAAAAGAGTCAAATGGTTGATGTAGTCATTGCATGCTATGAATATAGGACCAAATACTTCACTTTGCACTACTTTAATACACATAGAAGTGAATTTGTCCCAATACTTTTGGTCCGCTACAAAAAGTGATGGAATTTCAAAACAGTTTATGAAATTACCCTCAAATTAAAGCTGACATTCTGCACTTTACCCTCATAGTCATTATATATTTTCAAATCCAAAGTGCTGGACTACAGAGCAAAAACAACACAACATGTGTCAGTGTCCCAATACTTTTGGAGCTCACTGTAATATGAAATTTGTTAAGGCACGCCATACTGAGACAGCTTCACAGAAAACCAAGAGTAGGCTTATTTCTCATGTTACTCACTGCCCAGTGACCTCGCTGAGGCAAGATGAACTTGCCATCTTGGTAAATGAAAAATAAGCTACTCATCTAATGCTGTGCCGTAATTCACCACACAGTATACTGAAACGTCAGTACTTTTTGGATACTAGAACACGAAAAAAAGGTTAGGTACTAGAATTTTTGTTACTTCTGTCAAATGTGTCTCACGTCATATATGGATTGATAGGATCGAGTGTGTATAGTCATTCTAAATCTTCAGTGGGGCAGTGGTAAGCAAGCCAGGCTACTTGTGCATGCAGCTGACACAGCGCAAGCCACTTTTGAGAAGCAAGCGAGAGGATAGAGAAAATGCCGACAGCATGGCTTCTTCTAATGAAGTGAACTATGGGAATACAAGTAAGAAAAAGGTGTTACATTATGCAAGGGGGGGTTTAGTTCCAAAACAACATAAAAAAGTAATTCACCCATGACATTTGCATTGTACCTTATTCTACTAGCAACTAAATTATAATACATTTTGCGAGTGAGCATTATAATTATAGTGTGATTACAAACCAAAAGTAATATATTTAGACTACTTCGCATTTGTCAGGACTGTACTTGCTAGCAGTAGCCACTAGCCACCTAGCAGCCCTGGGCAGAGGATTGCACCCTGGGTGTTGAAATGGGAATCGTAGTATGCTGTCTACAAACCAATTGTATTTCTATGGTGTGTAGACCATTGCAAAATAGAAGCTTCAAGAAAGGAGCTTGAAAGTGTTCTTTAAGTTTTGGAACTAAACTATTCAGTTAATACATTAAATGATTAAGCTGTAATGAATAATGAATCCTAGGTATAATGAACGTCATTTGACCCAATATTTTGGCCATAGATGAGCAAATTAACCCCACATTTTAAAATAGTTAAGATGTAATTGTACAATTATTTTGTATGATCGGATGTGTCAGATATGGTTTTGCATAAGGAAGGGTTAAGATGTTCTTCTGTAATTAAAAATAGTGTTTTATTTTTTAAGTAAATGTAATATACTGCAGAATAGAATATATTATATTTGTTATTTTAGTTGTTCTACCAGTTATCAACATATTGTTCAATGTTTAAAAAACCTAGTGGTTATTCTGACTTCAGATAATATGTATAATTTCAGTATCGAGTATTGTGATACAAAGGGCTCTATTTTACACCATTGCTTTAGTGTGAAACTACAACTTGTACTACTGAGAGATGAGAGATACTGTAACGGCTGTTGAATGGAGTAGACCAAGGCGTAGTGTGGTTAGTGCTCATCTTTGTAATTTAATTGAAAAAAGAGAACACTTTACAAATAAACAAAAGACAACAGCCAAACAGTTCTGTCAGGTAACAAATGACTAAACAGAAAATAACCACTCACAAAACCCAAAGGAAAACAGGATGCCTAAGTATGGCTCCCAATCAGCAACAACGATATACAGCTGTCCCTGATTGAGAGCCATACCGAAACAAAGAATTACCAAACATAGAAAAAAGGACATAGAATGCCCACCCCAAATCACGCCCTGACCAACCAAAATAGAGACATAAAAGGATCTCTAAGGTCAGGGCGTGACAGGTACTCTTTGATACGTAAGTTGGTCGCTGCTCCGTAGGCCATGAAGAGTAGGTAGTCAGATGGATTCCTGAGCAGACTACAAACCGAAGAGTCCTGATACAAGATGAACTGAAAGCCTGCCATCGGGCCATTGATATGGAAGGTTGCATTTGCCAGACAGATGTGGAATAGAAAGCATACATGGTTATATAAACAGAAAACAGAAAGAGAGAAGAGCAGACATCAGACTGGTTTACAGCAGCACAGCTCAGCCATAACATACATTATCATCAAATAGCATAAAACTACATACAATATACTAACAAAACCACAAAACAGCAACCAATGGTGGCTACTGTTGATGAACAGTTACTTGAGAAGGAGACCAAGTCAAGACGCTGGACCGGGTGGATTCAATTATCGTAAGGCAGCTTTATTAAGAGACAAAGATATTTGGCAAAACGTGCACGGGCTCGTTCTTTCAGTTCTTAGGGAACTAGCGGAAGCAAGCCCCGTAAACATATTGTGCATCTGTTTTATACAACATGATTGTAATGTAATGACGTATGTTGAGTCTTGTAGATTCGTCCTCCTGACTGGTCGATGAGTGGAGTGACGATCTGGTCTCGGGTCGGGATCGACTCCCCATTGGTCCATGAGTGTGTTCTTTGTTCCGCTGACCCAGCCCTCTGGGATGGGTTTGTGTGTGTGTGTGTACTTTGTGCTGAGTCCTTGTCTGTGTATCTCTGTAGTCACAAGATATTATTGCGAGACTGGACGTTGACCCCTGTGATCAGGTCATTTCCTATTTTATCAGTGCTGTGTAAGGTCTAATTCGGCCAATCTGTTTCTAGGTGTGCGTGTATAGCTAGTATCAGTACAACACAGAATGTGTCTTTTGTATCAGCAGATAAGTGTTGCGCAATAGACCAGCTTATCAAATATATTTATAACAAATCCCCCTCTTCACGTCTCCTAAGAGATGTGACAATTATATTTATGAATAGGAAAACAAGGTCAAAATTTGCAAGAGGCAAATTTTGTGAGTCCCCCTCTTCACGTCTCATAAGAATATGTAAGTAGGTTCTGCTTCCTCAACAGTAAACCAAGGATCATTGCCCATAGCTGGATTCAGTGTCCTCCGGGGTCACTTCCATCAAAGGCATCATTCCAGTTGCCCATCTGCTCCGTTATCAATCTCTCCAGAATCCTGGAAATAAGACCTCTCGCACACGGGACCAAACAACAACCACACAACACAAACACACTCATACCGGTGAAGGCAGGCCATAATACAGTACCTACAACACTTTTCCATTTCCCAAACATGGGCTGTGTTATCAGGAATGTACGTACAGCAATGAACCTAATCATTCTACCTACACCATCCTCCTTTGCCAATAACATATCGAGAGTCAGTCTATTTTACCAGGTCATGAGGGGGGTGGCGGATAATTGGTCAGAGAACCTCTTTACTGCATCCCCGGTTTCATTCATGAATATATTTGATTCATAGCTTTGTATTCATCTGGAACTTCCCTGAGGATGCCAATAGCATCCATCTATACAAAGCTACTCCCATCCTGGTCAAAACTCCTCCTGTACCTACTTTAGCCTCCTATAACTGGTCTCTTATCACTAATTCAAACTGGTTGGACCAATAACCCCAGGGCGCAAGTTCCTAACCACCCTTTGTGGTAATTCCTGTCGTATGCGTCCTTCGCTGGTACTAGCCCACCCTTCATCAGTTATAGGTGCTATGAGGTTACAAATTTTTTCCTGTGCTTTCAAACCTAAGTCAGTCACATTAACGATTACCTTTCCATCCATTAAAATCATCTTAATTCTCGGTGCCATTCTTGTATCTATTACACTGGTGCTCATCAGGAATCCAGGTGAACCGAGGTGTGTTGGCTGAGCACTTCAATCTGTCCAACCCCCATTCCTATACAGTTGTCTTCTTTCCCAGGAAATTGTTTAATGTTTACCTTAAATCCTACATCTTGATCTTCTTTGACTCCTTATTCTGTAAGTCACTCATCAGTGTATTATATAGTTTATCCTCTACTTCTTCTCAATGACAACGGTATCGTATGATTAGTACCAGAAGATGGTGGATCTGAATGTATCAGTCAGATTAGACTATGATGCAGCTCAGAGTCTAAACTCTTTCCAAAAACCGCCAACCCTCTCCTGCCCTTAGTCTCTCTGCTAGGTACCACCCCATACTCACACCTCTAGGAGCACACACAGTGATGAACGGTCGGGATAGGAAATCTTCGTTAAGGAGGTAACCCCCGGACCCTATTGGTATCGGTTCTTCTCCTAACTCTGTGTGTGATCAACAGTGTTCATATGTGTACATACCTTCTTGCAGTGGGTAACGTGGACCCAAGTGACTCTCTCAGCTTTTCTAATGGCAAAGGCAGTGGTTTAACAGCACCTGGTATGGGCCTTCCCAACGGGACTGCTTCCCGTCTTTTCTCCTCAGGGACTGGATCCACACCCAGTCTCCTAGTTGGATTGAGTGAATCACCTTCTCCTGTAATTCACCTGTTGGACACAAATTCTTGGACATACGGGTTTGGTTAACAAACAGTCTTCTCATGTGCTCTGCCAGTATATCTTTAATTTCTATGTCTACCTGTTCTGGTATCTCTAACTCTGGCATTCTATAGGCTCTACCTGATTAGCTAATCTGTCATTCATTCTTTAAAGAGATAGATCCCAGTAAACCAACTCTAGGGATAATATCTCAATTCGGAATAGTTCAATAAGTCCATTTCCAAATGTTGGAATGGAAATTTTACAAAAATGTTTTTTTTTTTTTTTTTCCTAGTAGCATCCTATCCTGTTCTATCGCCTGCTCTACTATACTCCCCCTTTTTATACATGGCTCAAGCCCTGTATCAATTTTGCTGCATTTCTTAACAATGTCTTTTGTAAGGTTAGTAAATTATCCTTATGTCAGCCCTTCTCTTGTAGGATTGCCCCCTTTCATTTTCCACATGTCCAATTCTCCCTGGGGCATTCCTCCTTAGCTACCCTGTAACAATTCTCTATCAAGTGTCTTATTTTCTTTAAGATTTAACTACTTTCCATTAAATTATCATATCTTTTCCTAGCGAATTTTACCAAACATAAACTTCAAATCAAAACTAAAATACATGCCTGCCAATGGAGCCGATAGTCTCTCCATGAATTAATATCCTAAAGCTAAGTGAACCAAATTCTCTTCCTATCTACTCCTGCTGGCCCCCTTTCTTTCTTCCTGCTACTTACTCCCCAACCCTCAAGGTTACAGCAGTGCAGGGGAGGATCTCTCTGTCTGCCCTTCTATCTGTCTCCAGCTTTTTCTCATAACAGAAAGTATCAAATCTGGGTTGTTTCCAAATATTGACTAGATGTCTCATTGTCTCCTTGGTTGCACTCCTGAACTTTAGAAAAATCAACCCGTCTAGATATTGCATATCTACTTAAATTTATCTCGATACCCTCAATAATCCTGGATCACCTAAAGATGTCATGTATCCCTGTCCTGTTGACATAAGTCTACCATTATTAAACTTATTCACAACAAAATATAGTAATACTAGTATATCAATTTCACAGCCTTGTTGTGTTAAATCTCTTACACTGAATTCAACAACAGCTGACTTCCTAAGGGAAAATAAACGTATCTAGATCATGTAAAAAATACCCCTGCTACTGGTCAAAATATTTTCAAATCACATAATCAGATCAAAATGACTCATCTGATTTACTCCACCCAGAAAAAATATTTTACCCTTATTGTTCTAGGAAAATAGACTTAAGGAAGCCTACCCTTAGTCTAAGGCTTTACCCTTTTAGTCCTATCATTGGTTCAAATTATCAATTGTGTCTAAGAGCTTTAACTCCATCATTATTATCAGTTCTACAAATTCCCTTAAAATGAATATCACCAATGCCCTTAAATTCACCATCCAAATGGCTTTTCAATGTGGCTGATCAGACCACACAGGAAAAGTCACCAGAGGGGTTAAAAAGTCATACCACCCTTTCAGAACCGTGTTTCTTACTACATTAAACAAATTAAAGCTAAGAACTTTATCTACATTTGTATCCCAGGTTCCCAGAACATCCCTTATCAAAAGAATTTTGTGTGTTTATTAAAACTCAGAAAACAAAACTTCCAAAATGCCATGTGTGTATACCCCTTTAAGATATCCTGTCCCTAGGATTTTTTCCAAAGACAGTTAAGCGCTCCTTTTTCCATAAAATAACCACTTTGTCAGCATTTCCTCATACTACACCTATTCAAAAACCCAAACGTTAACTACAAACCAAACCTAAAAATACTTTATAATTCCATTATACTCCCCCCGGTCATTAGTTTTAAACTTACTTGAACATGCGCTACCCTTGGATACAATACTGTACTTCAAACCTATTAAACTCCCCTACTTTAACATACTACTTAACTAATTTAACCCAAGATTGCTTAAAACCTTTAACCCCTTCAGTTTGTCTGCAAACCGGACCATTCTGTTTGCTAAGAATACCTTGCCATTATACACAACTGTGTTTAATGTGCACCGTCCCTGTAAAAATAAAATTAACTCCACCTGCAATTCACTTTACTAACTTAATATTTTTCCATGCAATGTTCAAATCCCCACCAGTGAGAGTTCCTAAGGATACTCCGGCAATGATTATGAAAATAACAAACAGGGGAGCTGATATCCCCAGCCTCTCCCAGGGAGGGAGATAACCCGACCCTGGGCGTGGCGCCTTAGGTCGTGGAAACGGGAGCTGTGGTCCCATTTTCCCCAACTAAGGTTTCAGTGGTTGGAATCGAATTTTAGGGCGCGCAAATCGGCCCTGGTTTCAGTCAAAGTTCTGGAAGGGGTTGGGGCCGGAGTGCAGTGTGTAAGGTGGTGCCAAGGCGCGCCTGATTTGCCTTTGACCTGGACAGAGTGTGAAGTAACTTCCTTCACTTCGTACGGTCCAGTCCACCTGGGTTCTAGCCACTTTCTCTTGTGGACTTTGACCCTCATCCAGTCCCCAACTTTTACCTTGTGTGGTGGCGAGTCTCCCGACAGCTCCCCCTCTTGGACCTTGCGGATCTGTGTGGAGAGAGCTGCAGACAGTTCCGTCAGTTTTCTCACATAGTCAGACATTCCAATTCTCAGCACATCAAGAGGGGGCATATGACCTCCCTCCCTTGGTGGGCCAGGCATGACTCTCCCCGTCATTATCTCATGGGGAGAGAGATGGGTCCCCGCCCCTGGCGAGGCCCTCATGGCCATCAGTGCCAGTGGTAGGGCTTCCACCCAGGTTAGCTTCGAACCTGCACATACCTTAGCAATCTTAGCCTTAAGAGTTTGATTTGCATGTTCCGCTAGGCCCTGAGATTGTGGCCTGTACACTGACCCGAATTTGTGCACAATTCCAAACCTTTCCTCCACCTGTCTCAGGTGTTTATTGCTGAAATGGGATCCGTTATCGCAACGGATTTGTCTCGGAACCCCATACCTAGGTATGAGGTCTCTTTGCAGCCATTTGATGACTGATTTGGCATCTTCCCGTGCCGTTGGTATTGCCTCTACCCACCTAGAGAACCTGTCTACCATTACTAACAGGTACCTTTTTCCTCCCCCCACGTTATCTGCTCCCATGTCTGTGTAATCTATACTAATGTCTTGGAAACAGGCATTGGGTACTGGGTAAGCATATCTGGTTTTTTATATAGAAGCGCCCTTCTAGTCTCCTCTATAGCCCAAACTCCTATTCTCAATTCTGCTTCTGCCTTTTCTCTGTTCTTAGTCCCTTTTTTCTTAAACATATGCTTTCTGTTACCTTCTATCTCACCTTCTATTCCTTTCTGAACTGCCTCCTTCAAACCTTCCTCCATCACCATCAGCTGGCCTTTAGTGGGAGCTCCCCCGCTAAAATAGCCCGCCTGTGTCCATCTCAACTTCACTTCCTCCCACACTTTTCTTATTACTTTATATTGTTCCTCTCCTCCAGCTCTATCCTGTATTTTTTGTTCCAAATATTCACTGAATTTAAGTTTGGTGGGCGGAATAGCTGCCATGTTATTATTTGTATAAATGTCCCTCTATCTTTGTATACTTAGCTCGTCGTTGGTCAAGACCAGCGATGTATTCACGGTGCTGGCTCAGACTTATCTCTGGTGCCCCACCCTCAGTTTTTTTTTTTTTTTTTTTATATTAGGACTAATATTTTGAATAGGCTAATACATTAACCCGGTCAATACCAACTCCCCGGTGATTACCCCAATTTGGTGTTCAATGTTATTTAGGTCCCCCGCAGTACTTGCAAATCAAATCCTCACTCAGTTCTATAGACAGACAGATCGCACACCCGGGCTGAAACCCAAACTATTGGTATAGTTTCGGACCTTCGGGGTACGTACAAACAAGCACACTCAAACAGGGCTGGAAACAAATTCCAGACGCACTGGAGGCGCACAAATCCCTCCCTAAACAAAGTCAAAACCGGAACTATTTCTAGATCTCCGGGACGAAACTAAACACGTTATTACAATGTACGGGACTTCCGACCAAAATCGGTTTATCTACCTACTTGCTACTTCAATTATTCCCTAAGCAAAGTCAAAACCGGAACCAGAATAAATTCCAGATCTCCGGGACGAAACTAAATAATTTTACAATGTACGGGGCTTCCGACCAAAATCGGTTTATCTATCTACTTGCTACTTCAATTATTCCCTAAGCAAAGTCAAAACCGGAACCAGAATAAATTCCAGATCTCCGGGACGAAACTAAATAATTTTACAATGTACGGGGCTTCCGACCAAAATCGGTTTATCTATCTACTTGTTATTTCAATTATTCCCTAAGCAAAGTCAAAACCGGAACCAGAATAAATTCCAGATCTCCGGGACGAAACTAAATAATTTTTAACAGGATTAATATGTTTTAGTTATATTTACTTTACTGCATCCGCTTGTTCTGAGTGTTCCCTTCTGGTCAGCTATTCCAGTAGGCCTTCTCTAGTTAGCAGATGTATACTATCAATATTTCGCCACACATGCTTTTAATTTAGCATGGGCGACCGACACACAATCTCTCTGTTCACTCTATTCACGATCTCTCTATTCCATTTTTATGTATCCGACTTTCTATTGATGTCCCTTATCCACACGCCACGGTGAATGGTCATAATCTCACGGTATACATTTGTACCAATCCCAGTTTCTACTGATGCTACTTGGTATCAAGCCTATTACCACAAATATCCTTGTACTCAGCCCTTACATTTCGTTATTACAATCCTATACAATATTAACAGTAATTCATACTCACGCCCGGTACTTCTGGTCAAAATTTGGATATGACTATAATACAATATGCAGATTTTTGTTTTAACAGGCTCTGCTTACCTTTTATTAGTCGAGCTCATTGATCAGTTTCCCGGGGCAAGTAGAATCACCGATGGCTCCTGCGGACAGGTCACCCGTCCTCACGAGATTGTCCTGGACTTGTCCCCTCTCACATCAACCATCTATGGACCGAATTCAGAAGTATGAAACCATCCTCTGCTACCAAGTTTTGTGGATGAACAGTTACTTGAGAAGGAGACCAAGTCAAGACGCTGGACCGGGTGGATTCAATTATCGTAAGGCAGCTTTATTAAGAGACAAAGATATTTGGCAAAACGTGCACGGGCTCGTTCTTTCAGTTCTTAGGGAACTAGCGGAAGCAAGCCCCGTAAACATATTGTGCATCTGTTTTATACAACATGATTGTAATGTAATGACGTATGTTGAGTCTTGTAGATTCGTCCTCCTGACTGGTCGATGAGTGGAGTGACGATCTGGTCTCGGGTCGGGATCGACTCCCCATTGGTCCATGAGTGTGTTCTTTGTTCCGCTGACCCAGCCCTCTGGGATGGGTTTGTGTGTGTGTGTGTACTTTGTGCTGAGTCCTTGTCTGTGTATCTCTGTAGTCACAAGATATTATTGCGAGACTGGACGTTGACCCCTGTGATCAGGTCATTTCCTATTTTATCAGTGCTGTGTAAGGTCTAATTCGGCCAATCTGTTTCTAGGTGTGCGTGTATAGCTAGTATCAGTACAACACAGAATGTGTCTTTTGTATCAGCAGATAAGTGTTGCGCAATAGACCAGCTTATCAAATATATTTATAACACTACGTATAGCATATTCACAGTACAGCTCATTTTATTACTGCTAGCCCTAACCCTAACCTTAACCCAAAACCTTTTTCCTCAGATTTCAAGTTCTCACCCTGGACCTTAGTGGGGAAGCTGACACTATATTGTGGTGCAATGACCAAACAAGGCTAGCTATAGCTTCCAGCTGCGTTGGATGGCTGTTGATACTAGCATTACCTAGCATGCTGATGGCTTGTTAAACACCATATGGCAATCAGCAGTTGGCGATCAAGTGTTTTATCACCTTTAATGAAACGTTCTGTTTGAGAGAGCTTATTCCAGACAACACTGATTAGAAGCGACCCAGTAATAATGTCAGCCGGCGACAGACACCATCCAATTAGCACAAGATATCATGCTGCTCTCCTGCTGAACGGTGCACATAGCAGACCACAGCATTTTGCCAACATGATAGTGTCAGATATGAGTTATGCTCAGCTACTGTGCAGAAAGCTCATGACCCACAGCATTATAAAATGACTATAGCAGAGTGAGCGGTATAAGGGTATAAGCCACTTTGCATACACACAATGAACAAGCATGAATGATATGCACGTGTAACTAGGCTTACTACTATCCTAAAATATAGGACACCTAAGATATTGTCTAACATAGATGTTTTATGTGCATGACAGCTATGGTTGACTGTAAAACTATGGTTGAGTTACAGGGTTTGTGTGCAAACACATGTTTACAACAATAGACTAAAACACACTACAAGCAAGTGCCCAGACATCCAAAGTGTTTTGGGCATAGAAACTCAGGCCAGGCATTGATGGGGCAATAGTGAAACAACAAAGCATTAGGAAATATAGCACTACAACCTCAACGTGTGCTCTGCCAGCGATACAAGCAACATGCCAATAATGTGCAAATGATAGAGGGACACAAGCTAAATCATGAATTAACATGAGCATTCACCTCGGCAGTAAGAGTTGCAAGGTGATTATCACGGCAATAACAGTTGCAGCACAACACATGATTGTTCCCATGATTAAAAATACATAAAAAATGATGGCCCTCCCTACATACCCTTTGGAGCTCCTACCTGATTCTACTGGAAGAACATAGACACTGAGTATACCAAACATTAGGATCATCTTCCTAATCTTTAGTCGTGCCCTAAGAATAGCCTCAATTTATCAGGGCATGGACTCTACAAGGTGTCAAAAGCGTTACACAGGGATGCTGGCCCATGTTGACTCCAATGCTTCCCGCATTTGTGTCAAGTTGGCTGGATGTCCTTTGGGGGGGGGGGGGGGGGCATTTTTGATACACACAGGAAATTGAGCATGAAAAACCCAGCAATGTTGCAGTTCTTGACAAAAACTGGTGCGCCTGGCACCTACCACCATACCCAGTTTTTTCTTGCCCATTCACCCTCTGGATGGCACACGTACAAAATCCATATCTCAGTTGTCTCCTCCCCTTCATCTACACTGATTAAAATGGATTTAACAAGTGACATCAATAAGGGATCATAGCTTTTACATGGATTCATCTGGTCAGTCTGTCATGGAAAGAGCAGGTGTTCTTAATATTTTGTATACTCAGTATAGTTTAACTCAATGATTTAGACAGTTTGTAAGACATAATTTATTCCAATATGCAAGCAGATGAATAAATAGCAGAAGGTAATACGTGACAAGAATGAAGCAATCATATAATTAGTGTAAGAGTATACATAGAGAAACATAGAGAATGCATTAAGACAAAAAATAGGAAGGGAAGTTCAGAGTCCAGTGTTGTGATCTGTCTGGTTGCTAGCTGAAATACCCCACAAATGGAAAAAGGAATGTACAGAATGGGAAAAAGGAAGTCATTAACATTCATCCACCCAAAGGCCATCATTCTCTTCATAAAATAGGAAAACGCAACACAGGTTCATGTCCCAACTGTCCAGCAGCAGAAACCACAGATGTCCTCCTTCACTGTCATGCATACTAACATCAAAGGCAGACACTCAGAAGAAAATCACGTCCATGGGAATAAACTTCAACCTCCCCAGTTTACTCAAAGCCCGTCCAGAACAAACTGAAATACACTCAGCACAAATGTATTTCCTCCACTCATGTAGACTAGAGAACAGAATTTAGAACATGTCCATAGTCTCCAGGGAAATCCAGCCCGGTAGGTGGCGGTAATGTGCCTAATATGCCTAATATTGGTCTGTAAATATAATTGTGTTGAAGTTATATGAAGAACCTACAAGTCATATCAAGAGAATGCCTGATTATTCATGTAACACGTTTACATTGTTATACTAGCATACAGTAGAAAATTACTGGAATCATTTTTACTAGAATAATTAACCTACTACTGGTAGAATTAATAGATGGACTTACAGAAAGGGACTACTTATGTAAAATGTATGACACGTAAGTAAAAACATGGATAAAACGCATAGCCTAAACCCACTAGGCACACACTGGTTGAATCAACGTTGTTGATGACATTGAATTAATGTGGAATAGACATTGAATTGACATCTGTGCCCAGTGGGAACCTACTTCTGCAGATAATGATGCTATAAACTAACAATGTGACTAAAATAATATAATTGAATCAAGATGTTAGGGGGCAGTATTGAGAATTTTGAAAAAATGCTTCCTACACCAACTCAGAAGCTAGGATATGCATATTATTACCAGATTTGGATAGAAAACACTCTGAATTTTCAAAACAGTTTGAATGGTGTCTGTAAGTATAGCAAAACTCATATGGCAGGCAAAAACCTGAGAAAAACAAAATTATTTTGTGGCTGTACTATTTTTTCGAGTCTTTGTTAATAGATCACACAGTGAGAAAGGATTCATTTCGCACTTCCTACGGCTTCCACTAGATGTCAACGATCTTTATAAAGTTGTTTGAAGCGTCTATGATGAACAGAGACCGGATGACAAGGAAGAGAAGTTGACCTCCCTGGGATGTCGTCACTTCATTATTGCCCGCACCTGCGCATTCATGTGAGTTCATGTCAGGCGAGACATTTTTCAAAAACGTTTTTCAAGACACAAGAGAGGTCGGGTTGAAACATTACTGATGTTTCACGTTAAAAATGGCTCTAAAGATTGATGCTAAACAACGTTTTTCGTCGTGACTTCCACCCCCCCGCCCTACTTTTTAGTAGCCTACCGAAGCGCTAACAACTTGGAGTTATTTGGACATCAATTATGAACTTTGTCGAAAGAAACCACATTTGTTTTGGACCTGGGATTCCTGGAAGTGCCAATGGATGAAGATAATCAAAGGTAAGGGATTATTGACAATAGTATTATTGATATTACATGGTTAGAAGATGGTGCTAACCTGTATATCCTAGCCTATTGTTCTTAGCACAGCACCCCGTTTATTGCAAAGTGTGATTTCCCAGTAAAGTTATTTTGAAATCTGGCAATGCAGTAGCATTTACGAAATGTTAAACTATAATTATTTGAATGACAATATTATAATTTACCAATGTTTTCGAACAGTAATTTTGTAAATTGTAACGTTGTTGACCGGAAGCATTTGAGGGAAAAAAAAATCTGAATGTCACTGCTACTGTAAAATGCTGTTTTTGGATATAAATATGAACTTGATGGAACAAAAAATTAATGTATTGTATAACATAATGTCCTAGGAGTGTCATCTGAGGAAGATTGTCAAAGGTTAGTGCATAATTTTAGCTGGTTATCTGCTTTTGGTGACGCCTGTCTTTGAATTGACAAAACATTACACACAACTATTTTCAATGTACTCTCCTAACATAACCTAACTTTATGCTTTCGCCGTAAAGCCTCTTTGAAATCGGACAATGTGGTTGGATTTAGGAGATGTTTGTCTTTCAAATGGTGAAAAATAGTTGATTGTTTGAGAAATTGAAATTATTAGATTCTTGCTGTTTTGAATTTCCCGCCATGGTCTCTTGACAATGAATCCCAATACCGGGCAGAGATCCCCAACAGGGACCTGTTGGGGCTAGGGGGCAGTATTTGCACAGCCGGATAAAAAACATACCCAATTTAATCTGGTTACTACTCCTGCCCAGTAACTAGAATATGCATATAATTAGTAGATTTGGATAGAAAACACTCTAAAGTTTCTAAAACTGTTTGAATGGTGTCTGTGAGTATAACAGAACTCATATGGCAGTCAAAACCTGAGAAGATTCCATGCAGGAAGTGGAAATCTGATTTGTGGAATCACCTTCAACACTTTGCCTATGAAACACACCGTGAGTTAGGATTCATTTAGCACTTCCTAAGGCTTCCACTAGATGTCAACAGTCTTTACAAAGTGGTTTGAGTCTTCTCTGGTAAAAACTGACCGAAAGAGAGGCTTGGAAAGTTGGTCATAGGGGGAGGGCCATTACTACTATGCCGCGAGCGCCCATGGGTACCCTTTCATTCCGAAACGTTTAGTAAGACAATGCAATCGTCCGCCTTGAATATTATTGAAGCTCTGATTGAAAAAGGTCCTAAAGATTTATGTTATACAACGTTTGACATGTTTGAACGAACGTAAATATATATTTTTTGCACATTCGTGACGACAAGTCCCATGCGCCTCGTACATTATGAGTAGCCTTCGGAACCGCTAAAAAGAAGGAGCTATTGGGACATAAATTATTAACTTTTTTGAACAAAACTACATTTGTTGTGGACCCGGGATACCTGGAAGTGCCTTCTGATGAAGATAATCAAAGGTAAGGGAATATTTACAATAGTATATTTGATTTTAGATGGTTCCAAGATGGCACTAACCTGTATCGCCTAGCCTATTTTTCTGAGCATAGCACCTCGTTTTTTGCAAAGTGTGATTTCCCAGTAAAGTTGTTTTTAAATCTGGCAATGCGGTTGCATTCACGAGATGTTAATTTATAATTCTTTGAATGACAATATAACATTTTAACAATGTTTTCGAATAGTAATTTTGTAAATTGTAACGCTGATTCACGGGAAGCATTTGAGGTAAAATATTTTCTGAACGTCACGCGCCGATGTAAAATGCTGTTTTTATATATAAATATGAACTTTATCGAACAAAAGATGCATGTATTGTGTAACATGATGTCCTAGGAGTGTCATCTGATGAAGATTGTCAAAGGTTAGTGCTGCATTTAGCTGTGTTTTGGGTATTTGTGATGCATGCTAGTTGCTTTGAAAATGGCAGTGTGATTATTTTGGGTTGGGTACTCTCCTAACATAATCTAATGTTTTGCTTTTGCTGTAAAGCCTTTTTGAAATCGGACAACGTGGTTCGAGTCAGGAGAGGTGTATCTATAAAATGGTGTAAAATAGTAATATGTTTGAGAAATTGAAGTTATAGCATTTATGAGGTATTTGTATTTTTCGCGACGCGATTCCACTGGCTGGTCCCAGGTTCCCAGACAGGTTATGAGCTTTTTCGCTTCGACTGGTCCTTGGGTCCTTGTTAAGGTCAATGGCATCATGAACTCTACAATGTACCAGGACATGTTAGCAAATGTTAAACACAATCTCTTTCTCTGAGCAATTTTATTAGTATAAAACAATATATATATATTACATATACAATATAGCTCAGTATTTGGTAATGATTTACTTTTGACTACATATCCATATATTAGTATTTCATGAACGTGTTATAACAGTTCCCAACCACATTATTAAAGATTCATTAAATATATCCATAGCATATCTATAGAGGGTTTGCAGTTGCGTCGCAAATCACCTAACAGCCATCCCAGGCGCCATGTTAGAAGACCAGAGTCAGTCTGGTAGAAGCTCTCCAATCATTCACGTCTAACTAGGTTTTGCTACGACCAGAAACTTCACAAAGATTACCCATTATTTTGTTTTTGTAATGACCCAGAAAATGGAAGCAGTGGGAGAACCTATTCAAGTAAGTAAATGTATTTAGAAAATTATATAAAAACTATGTATTATTAGCTAGTTGGCTAGCTATAGGAACTTAGTGTTCATGTTTACTCAAATGAGCAGGTAATGTAATGTTCGCAAGCTAGCTAGCTAAGTGAATTAAATATCACCAGTTAGCTGACTTCATATTAGCTAGTTAGCTAGTTATCTTGATGTATTTATCATTGTAACTCCAAACCTCATATTTGGACTAATCAGACCAAAGGACAGATTTCCACCAGTCTAATGTCCATTGCTCGTGTTTCTTGGCCCAAGCAAGTATCTTCTTCTTACTGGTGTCCTTTAGTAGTGGTTTCTTTGCAGCAATTCATCCATGAAGGCCTGATTCACGCAGCCTCCTCTGAACAGTTGATGTTGAGATGTGTCTGATACTTGAACTCCGAAGCATTTATTTGGACTGCAATTTCTGAGGCTGGTAACTGTAATGAACTTTTCCTCTGCAGCAGAGGTAACTCTGGGTCTTCTTTTCCTGTGATGGTTCTCATGAGAACCAGTTTCATCATAGTGCTTGATGGTTTTTGCGACTGCACTTGAAGAAACTTTCAAAGTTCTTGACATTTTCTGGATTGACTGACTTTCTTGTCTTAAAGTAATGATGGACAGTCATTTCTCGTTGCTTATTTGAGTTGTTCTTGCCATAATATGGACTTGGTCCTTTACCAAATAGGGCTATCTTCTATATACCATCCCTACCTTGTCACAACACAACTGATAGTCTCAAACGCATTAAGAAGGAAAGCAATTCCACAAATGAACTTTTAAGAAGGCACACCATTCAATTGAAATGCATTCATGGTGACTACCTCATGAAGCTGGATGACTGAATGCCAAGAGTGTGCAAAGCTGTCATCAAGGCAAAGGGTGGCTACTTTAAAGAATGTCAAATATAAAATATATTTTGATCTTATTAACACTTTTTTGGTTACTACGTAATTCCATATGTGTTATTTCATAATGTTGATGTCTTCACTACTATTCTGCAATGTAGAAAATAGTAAAAATAAAGAAAAACCCTGGAATGAGTAGATGTGTCCAAACTTTTCACTTTACCACGACAATCCAATGCTGGCACTAAGACCACCATCAATAAGCTGTATAAAGCCATAAGCAAATTAGATAAATAGTCATCCAGAAGAGGCACTCCTAGTGGTTTGGGACTTTAATGCAGGGAAACTTAAATCCATTTTTACCTAATTTCTACCAGCATGTTACATGTGCAACCAGAGAAACTCTACACCACCTTTACTCCACACACAGAGACGTTTAGAAAGCTCTTCCTTGCCCTCCATTTGGCAAATCTGACCATAATTATATCCTCCTGATTCCTGCTTACAAGCAAAAACTAAAGCAGATTGTACCAGTGACTCACTCAATACGGAAGTGGTCAGGTGACGCAGATGCTAAGCTACGGGATTGTTATGCTAGCGCATACTGGAATATGTTCCGGGACTCATCCAATGGCATTGAGGAGTGTATCACACCAGTCACTGGCTTCATCAATAAGTCCATCGATTACTTTTTGCCAACAGTGACTGTAAGTACATATCCCAACCAGAAGCCATGGATTAAGGGCGAGCTAAAGGGGAGAGCTGCTGCTTTCAAGGAGCGGGACTGTAACCCTGAAGCCTATAAGAAATCCTGCTATGCCCTCAGATAAACCATCAAACAGGCAAAGCGTAAATACAGGATTAAGATTTAATCCTACTACACCGGCTCCGACGCTCGTCGGATATGACAGGGCTTGCAAACTATTACGGACTACAAAGGGACACCCAGCCGCGAGCTGCCCAGTGACACAAGCCAACCAGACGAACTAAATTACTTCTACGCACGCTTCGAGGCAAGCAACACTGAAGCATAAATGAGAGCACCAGCTGTTCCGGATGACTGTGTGATCCCGCTCACCGTAGCCGATATGTTTAAGACCTTTAAATAGGTCAACATTCACAAGGCCCAGGGCCGGACGGATTTCCAGGACGTGTACTCCGAGCATGCGCTGACCAAATGGCAAGTGTCTTCACTGACATTTTCAAACTGTCCCTGTCTGAGTCTGTAATACCTACATATTTCAAGCAGACCACCATAGTTCCTGTGGCCAAGAACACCAAGGTAACCTGCTTAAATGTCTACCGACCCGTAGCACTCATGACTGTTGTCATGAAGTGCTTTGAAAGGCTGGTCATGGCTCACATCCACACCATCATCCCAGAAACCCTATACCCAATCCAATTTGCATACTGGCCCAACAGATCCACAGCTGACGCAATCTCTATTGCCCTCAACACTGCACTTTCCCACCTCGACAAAAGGAACACCTATGTGAGAATGCTGTTCATTGACTACAGATCAGTGGTCAACACCATAGTGCCCTCAAAGCTCATCACTAAGCTAAGGACCCTGGAACAAAACACCTCCCTCTGCAACTGGATCCTGGACTTCCTGATGGGCCGCCCACAGGTGGTAATGGTAGGCAACAACACATCTGCCACACTGATCCTCAATACAGGGGCCCCTCAGGGGTGCGTGCTTAGTGCCCTCTTGTACTCCTTGTTCATCCATGACTGCGTGGCCAAGCACGACCCCAACACCATCAAGTTTGCCGACGACACAACAATGGTAGGCCTGATCACCGACAATGATGAGACAGCCTATAGGGAGGAGGTCAGATACCTGGCAGTGTGCAAGGACAACAACCTCTCCCTCAATGTGATCAAGACAAAGAAGATGATCTTGGATTAGAAGAAAAAGAGGGCCGAGCATGCCCCCATTCTCATCAACGGGGCAGTAGTGGAGCAGGTTGAGAGCTTCAAGTTCCTTGGTGTCCACATCACCAACAAACTATCATGGTCCAAACATACCAAGACAGTCGTGAAGAGGGCACGACAACACCTATTCTCCTCAGGAGGCTGAAAAGATTTGGCATGGGTCCTCAGAGGAAGGCCCTAAAAATTGTGAAAGAGTCCAGCCACCCTAGTCATAGACTGTTATTTCTGCTACTTCATGGCAAGCGGTACAGGAGAGGCAAGTCTAGATCCGAAAGGCTTCTTAACAGCTTCTACCCCTAAGCCATATTACTGCTGAACAGCTAATGCAATGCCTACTCTGACTATTTGCATTGACCACCCCACTTTTTTTACACTTCTGCTACTCACTGTTTATTCTCTATGCATAGTCACTTTACCCCTACCTACATGTACACATTACCTCAAATACCTCAACTAACATGTACCCCCGCACATTGACTATGTTCTAGTACCCACTCTATATAGCCTTGTTATTGTTATTTTATTGTTGCTGTTTTATTTTTTGTTAATTTAGTAAATATTTTTCTTAACTCTTATTTTTCTTAACTGCAATGTTGGTTAAGGGCTTGTAAGCATGTGACAAATTTGATTTGATTTAATATTCAATGAGTCTAATTTGAGTATAATGCAGCCTGCTTCTTTTTGATGTTTTCTGTCCTCAGATACAGAGATCTGTGAAACCTTGTCTGCAGATGAAGACATCCCAATTAATGTCCTAAGAGAAAAAGAGTACATCCTTGTATGCCAATTTTGTAAACAAAAATACAGTAGACCCCTTTTTTTCAATTTTCGCCTAAAATGACATACCCATATCTAACTGCCTGTAGCTCAGGCCCTGAAGCAAGGATATGCATATTCATGGTACCATTTCAAAGGAAACACTTTGAAGTTCGTGGAAATGTGAATGTAGGAGTATATAACACAATAGATCTGGTAGAAGAAAATACAAAGACGAAACCAACAGTTTTTTTTCTACCACAATCTTTGAAATGCAACAGAAAGGTCCCACATCTAGCCATCACTCTGGTTGTAATTCCGATGGTGTCCACAAGATGGAAGCAGACGGATAACTTGAAGTATGAGCAAACTACATGACATTTAGTGTGAAGTCACGCAGGTACATTTGGGCAAATCGTGAAGTAGACATTTACATTCACATTACATTTTTCTGCAAGAATATCATCAAATCTGTATACTTGGACTTTGACTTAGCTTTTCCAGTATTAGTAGCCATATTATAAGTTCAACATTTGCCAAACACCCAGTTTTCATAACTTCAAAACACTCCATATTCTTATAATTTTTGTCCAAGCGGAAAAGGCTTGCTGTCACACAAGGTTAGCAGTTACATTTTGCGACAGATACTGGGTTTCCGCTAGATTTGTTTGACATCGATTGGTGCTTATTTGACAAAGATACAGTCAATCAAGTGAAGACCGCCCGGGTCATCGGCATGCCATGAAGGCGTCATTCTCTGACCAAATGTGGTGTCCTGTAAGATATACTACACCCCTAATGATATAGTGAAGTCTGGTTACGTTCTAGGATCTCTGAGGAATAAATACGAACATGATTTGACTGGTTGAAACAACAATTAGGGTTAGATTTTCACAGATTCCTTTCTTTGCAAATTGAACCAGTGGAAATAGAAAATCAATCGTGCATGTTATATCGACCTTTTTAGGATATGAAAAGTGATTTTATCTAACAAAACAACACTTCATGTTACCTCTGGGACCCTTCGGATGATAAATCAGAGCAAGATTTCAGAATCTAAGTAGACATTTCACCTTCAGAGGTGAATTTATCAAACCTATCGCGGTGAAAAAAGTGTTTTGTTGTTAGGAGCTCTCCTCAAACAATAGCATGGTATTTTTCCGCAATAATAGCTACTGTAAATTGGACAGTGCAGTTATACTAACAAGAAAATAAGCTTTGAGCCGATATAAGACACTCATATTTACCAACATTTTTTTTCTTCTCTAAAATCTGCGATCGTGACACAAGGCGCTACATGATTTACAACTGTCCCGTTGACGGGACGCCTATCCCTGATTAAAAGTCACACCATTTAAAAAAAAAATGTATTTCACCTTTATTTAACCAGGTAGGCTAGTTGCCGCAGTTGTAAATGTCGCTGTTATAAATGAGAACAAGTTCTCACTTACAACTGCGACATGGCCAAGATAAAGCAAAGCAGTTCGACACATACAACAACACAGAGTTACACATGGAATAAACAAACATATAGTTAATAATAAGGTAGAAAATGTCTACATACAGTGTGTGCAAATGAGGTAAGATAAGGGAGGTAAGGCAATAAATAGGCAATGGTGGGGAAGTATTTACTATATACCAATTAAATACTGGAGTGATAGATGTGCAGAAGATGAATGTGCAAGTCGGGATAGTGGGGTGCAAAGGAGCAAGATAAATAAATGAATAAATACAGTATGGGGATGAGGTAGTTGGATAGGCTATTTACCGATGGGCTATATACAGGTGCAGTGATCTGTGAGCTCTGCTATGACAGCTGGTGCTTAAAGCTAGTGAGGGAGATATGAGTCTCCAGCTTCAGTGATTTATGCAGTTTGTTCCAGTCATTGGCAGCAGAGAACTGGAAGGAAAGGCGGCCAAAGGAGGAATTGGCTTTGGGGCTGACCAGTGAGATATACGTGCTGGAGTGCGTGCTACGGGTGGGTGCTGCTATGGTGACCAGTGAGCTGAGATAAGGTGGAGCTTTACCTAGGAAAGACTTATAGATGACCTGGAGCCAGTGGGTTTGGTGACGAGTATGAAGCGAGGGCCAGCCAACGAGAGCATACAGGTCGCAGTGGTGGGTAGTATATGGGGCTTTGGTGACAAAACAGACGGCACTGTGATAGATTGCATCCAATTTGTGGAGTAGAGGCTATTTTGTAGATGACATCGCCAAAGTTGAGGATCGGTAGCATGGTCAGTTTTACGAGGGTATGTTTGGCAGCATGAGAGAAGGATGCTTTGTTGCAAAATAGGAAGCCGATTCTAGATATAATTTTGGATTGGAGATGCTTAATGTGAGTCTGGAAGGAGAGTTTACAGTCTAGCCAGACACCTAGGTATTTGTAGTTGTCCACATATTCTAAGTTAGAACCGTCCAGAGTAGTGATGCTGGACGGGCGGGCAGGTGCGGGCAGCGATCGGTTGAAGAGCATGCATTTAATTTTACTTGCATTTAAGAGCAGTTGGAGGCCACGGAAGGAGAGGTGTATGGCTTTGAAACTTGTCTAGAGGTTAGTTAACACAGTGTCCAAAGAAGGGCCAGAAGTATACAGAATGGTGTCGTCTGCGTAGAGGTGGATCAGAGAATCACCAGCAGCAAGAGCAACATCATTGATGTATACAGAGAAGAGAGTCGGCCCAAGAATTGACCCCTGTGGCACAACAGGCCCTCCGATTTGACACACTGAACTCTTTCACAGAAGTAGTTGGTGAACCAGGCGAGGCAGTCATTTAAGAAACCAAGGCTGTTGAGTCTGCCGGTAAGAATGTGGTGATTGACAGGCCGATGAATATGGCTGCAGAGTAATGTATCTTATTGATGGCTGTTAGGATATCGTTTAGGACCTTGAGCGTGGCTGAGGTGCACCCATGACCAGCTCTGTAAACAGATTGCATAGCGGAGAAGGTACGGTGGGATTCGAAGTGGTCGGTAATCTTTTTGTTAACTTGGCTTTCGAAGACCTTAGAAAGGCAGGGTAGGATAGATATAGGTCTGTAGCAGTTTGGGTCTAGAGTGTCACCCCTTTGAAGAGGGGGATGATCGTGGCAGCTTTACAATCTTGGGGAATCTCAGACGATACAAAAGAGAGGTTGAACAGGCTAGTAATAGGGGTTGCAACAATTTCGGCAGATAATTTTAGAAAGAGAGTGTCCAGATTGTCTAGCCCGGCTGATTTGTAGGAGTCCAGATTTTGCAGCTCTTTCAGGACATCAGCTATCTGGATTTGGGTGAAGGAGAAATGGGGGAGGCTTGGGCGAGTTGCTGTGGGGAGTGCAGGGCAGTTGACTGGGGTAGGGGTAGCCAGGTGGAAAGCATGGCCAGCCGTAGAAAAATGCTTATTGAAATGTTCAATTATAGTGGATTTATCTGTGGTAACAGTGTTTCCTAGCCTCAGAGCAGTGGGCAGCTGGGAGGAGGTGCTCTTATTCTCCATGGACTTTACAGTGTCCCAGAACGTTTTTGAGTTAGTACTACAGCATGCACATTTCTGTTTGAAAAAGCTAGCCTTAGCTTTTCTAACTGCCTGTGTATATTTGTTCCTAACTTCCCTGAAAAGTTGCATATCACAGGGGCTATTCGATGCTAATGCAGTATGCCACAGGATGTTTTTGTGCTGGTCAAGGGCAGTCAGGTCTGAATTGAACCAAGGGCTATATCTGTTCCTGGTTCTACATTTTTTGAATGGGGCATGCTTATTTAAGATGGTGAGGAAGGCACTTTTAAAGAATAACCAGGTGTCCTCTACTGATGGGATGAGGTCAAAATCCTTCAAGGATACCTGGGCCAGGTCGATTAGAAAGGCCTGCTCGCTGAAGTGTTTTAGGGAGCATTTGACAGTGATGAGGGGTGGTCGTTTTACCGCAGACCCATTACGGACGCAGGCAATGAGGCAGTGATCGCTGAGATCTTGGTTGAAAACAGCAGAGGTGTATTTGGAGGGCAAGTTGGTTAGGATGATATCTATGAGGGTGCCCGTGTTTACGGATTTGGGGTTGTACCTGGTAGGTTCATTGATAATTTGTGTGAGATTGAGGGCATCAAGCTTAGATTGTAGGATGGCCTGGGTGTTAAGCTTGTCCCAGTTTAGGTCACCTAGCAGCACGAGCTCTGAAGATAGATGGGGGGCAATCAATTCACATATGGTGTCTAGGGCACAGCTGGGGGCAGAGGGTGGTCTATAGCAAGCGACAAAAGTAAGAGACTTGTTTCTGGAAAGGTGGATTTTTAATAGTAGAAGCTCGAATTGTTTGGGTACAGACCTGGATAGTAAAACAGAACTCTGCGGGCTATCTCTGCAGTAGATTGAAACTCCTTCCCCTTTGGCAGTTCTATCTTGTCAGAAAATGTTTTAGTTAGGGATGGAAATTTCAGGGTTTTTGGTGGTCTTCCTAAGCCAGCATTCAGACACGGCTAGGACATCCGGGTTGGCAGAGTGTGCTAAAAAAGTGAATAAAACAAACTTAGGGAGGAGGCTTCTAATGTTAACATGAATGAAACCAAGGCTTTTACGTTTACAGAAGTCAACAAATGAGAGCACCTGAGGAATAGGAGTGGAGCTAGGCACCGCAGGGCCTGGATTAACCTCTACATCACCAGAGGAAGAGAGGAGGAGTAGGATAAGGGTACGGCTAAAGGCTATCAGAACTGGTCGTCTAGTACGTTCGGAACAGAGAGTAAAAGGAACAGGTTTCTGGGCGCGATAGAATAGATTCAGGGCATAATGTACAGACAAAGGTATGGTAGGATGTGAATATATTTGAGGTAAACCTAGGCATTGAGTGATGATGAGAGAGATATTGTCTCTAGAAACATTTAAACCAGCTGATGTCACCGCATGTGTGGGAGGTGAAACTAAAGGGTTGGCTAAGGCATATTGAGCAGGGCTAGAGGCTCTATAGTGAAATAAGACAATAATCACTAACCAGAACAGCAATGGACAAGGCATACTGACATTAGGGCGAGGCACGCGTAGCCGATTGATCATAGGGGTCCAGTGAGTAGTTAGGCTGGCTGGAGACACGGCGATTCAGACAGCTAGCAGGCCGGGGCTAACAAGCTAGCAGAAGAGCCTTAGAGAGACGTCGCGACGGAGGAAGTCTGTTATAGCCTCCTCGTGCGGTTACGTCGATAGACCTGTCGTGATGGATTAGCAGGGTTCCGTGTATCAAATGGGTCCAGTCCAATTGGCAAAATAGGTATAGTGGCCCAAGCTAACAGTCCAATATGCTCTAGACAGCTAGCGGGCCGTGGCTAGCAGGCTAGCAGATGGGTATTCAGGGGACGTCGCGACGGAGGGGCCTGTTGGAAAAAAAAATATGTCATCTTATTATGACTGGAGCAGGCCAATCCTGCTGGGTTTGCAGGCTTCTGTTCCCGCCCAGCACTGACATACCTGATTCAATGTATCAAACCTAATGAGTTGGTAATTAGGTGTGCCTATTTCTGGGCTGGAATAGAAGTCTGCTCACCCAGTAGATCAGGGATCAGTGGAGCAAGGCTTTGTGGAGCAAATACTTTTTTTTGTCCACCTGAAATTATGTTTTAGTAATAATGGCCTACTTGTTACTAAAATGTCTAACCTTTACATATGAGTAAGCTTACTTTTACACATTGAAATTATAATGAAATAGTGCTGATTCTTTGAAGTGAAGTGTTGATACTTGATTTAATTGTCAACTATTATTTAAGATGAACTAGTATCAATGTTAATTAATCACTGATCAAATCCTGCAATAAAGAGGGGAATGGAATCTGTCTCTAATTTGTCTTTGTTTCTGTGTTGTATTCTCAAATGAACACTACCTTTTTGTTCAGTTGTTAGATCTCCAATTAGTTGTATTTTATTGTCACTCTTTTTTTCATGATATCAGCCATGAGAACCCAATTTGCAGCTGATAATAGCATGCAACACCAATGCAGCCATAGGCCTACAACAGTGGTTCCCAACTCCAGTCCTTGAATACCCACAACAGTACACATTGATGTTGTAGCTCCGGACCACCATACCTGATTCAACTCATTGAGGGTCTGATGATTAGTTGACAAGTTGAATCAAGTGTGCTTGTATGGGGCTACACTAAAAATGTGTACTGATTGGGTTCCTCGGGGACTGGAGTTGGGAACCACTGCCTACAGTATGATAGCATTTGTCTTACGGGCATTTGCAGTGCACCACTTGACCTTTTAATCAAAAGCAGAGAGTATCTTAACACGTAAGCCAAACTGGTTGTGCGCGTGCGCCATCGTGCATCAATTTATTTTGTCCCCCCACACCAAACGCGATCATGACACATTTACATTTACATCATTTAGCAGACGCTCTTATCCAGAGTGACTTACAAATTGGTGCATTCACCTTATGATATCCAGTGGAACAACCACTTTACAATAGTACATCTATATCTTTTTTGGAGGGGGAGGGTGGGGGGGGGGTAGAAGGATTACTTAATCCTATCCCAGGTATTCCTTAAAGAGGTGGGGTTTCAGGTGTCTCCGGAAGGTGGTGATTGACTCCGCTGTCCTGGCGTCGTGAGGGAGCTTGCTCCACCATTGGGGTGCCAGAGCAGCGAACAGTTTGGACTGGGCTGAGCGGGAACTGTGCTTCCGCAGAGGTAGGGAGGCGAGCAGGCCAGAGGTGGATGAACGCAGTGCCCTTCTTTGGGTGTAGGGACTGATCAGAGCCTGAAGGTACGGAGGTGCCGTTCCCCTCACAGCTCCGTAGGCAAGCACCATGGTCTTGTAGCAGGTTAAAATATCAAAACAAACTCTGAACCAATTACATTAATTTGGGGACAGGTCGAAAAGCATTAAACATGTATGGCAATTTAGCTAGCTAGCTTGCACATGCTAGCTAATTTGTCCTATTTAGCTTGCTGTTGCTAGCTAATTTGTCCTGGGTTATAAACATTGAGTTGTTATTTTACCTGAAATGCACAAAGTCCTCTACTCCGACAATTAATCCACACATAAAACGGTCAATCGAATCGTTTCTAGTCATCTCTCCTCCTTCCAGGCTTTTTCATCTTTGAACTTATCTGGTGATTGGCATCTAAACTTTCATAGTATTACCACGACGACCGGCAAAACAGTTCATCTTTCAATCACCCACGTGGGTGTAACCAATGAGGAGATGGCACGTGTGTACCTGCTTCTATAAACCAATGAGGAGATGGGAGAGGCAGGACTTGCAGTGCGATTTGCGTCAGAAATAGGAATGATTTCTATTTTAGCCCTTGGCAACGCAGATGCTCGTTGGCGCTCGCGAGCAGTGTGTGTGCAATAATTGAATAACATGGATTTTTTTATTTATTTTGCTACGCTCGCGCACGCGACGTGTCCGGTCTGGTCAGCATGTAACTCACACATTGTTTACATATTGTTGAGCAACATGTTCTCAATTTAAAACAACACCAGTAGACTGTGTATGAGGCTAATCATTATACTAGATTTGTTTACATGCCTTGTGCTGACATTAAATTGTTTAGTGCAAATCCAACCCTTGTGATCTAGGTAGTGAAATGTCTGGAAGCAGGAGATGATGGGATCTTTAGCTTAAAACATAGACACAACTACTAGTACCACCAATTTCAATGCCAGATACTTTTCTCCCAGAAGGTCTGAGTGGCACTTGGAGGAACCACTGTGATAATAACGATGGTTTGCCTAAGACTACCACAACAATTACATTGTTTATGCTAAATGTGTTTAAATTGTAAAGTAAAGTAATAATAGTTAGGCTATGGAAATACATGTTATTCAATGGGGCAAGGCAAAGTGTAAGATTCTGCTTTTCTTAGTTCTGCTTTTCTTTTCTTATTCGACCTTGTGTTCTTTTTCTTTGTGTTCCTGAACGTAGCCCTGTTTCTTTGTATTCTGGAACGTAGCCCTGTCTTTCATTTTTGTTCATTGATTTCACCTCTGTTCGTTTCTCACCTGGTCTCATCAGCTCCCTATTTAGTTCAGTTCTTTCTGTTTGTATGGTTGTGAAGTATTGTTTGTTTTTGACAGCCTACCTGTGTTTGACCATTGCCTGCATGTGACCATGATTCCTGCTTTCTGTGAAGGCTTAATAAATCTGCTGAGCTCTGCGCGTGAATCTACACCTTTTTCTCCCTGAGTATTCATTACAAAAGCAGAGATGAGAAACAAAATACTTTTCATTTCAACCATACAATAATATAGGCTATTATTGAAGTACAGTATGTTTACAATGTCATAATTAATAGTATTTTACATGTTATTCCAAATGACATTTTATATATTCATACAGTTTAACTTTTGTTATGACGACAAGGTGAAGGTGCTCTACTCAAATGGCACAACAGAATCGTTCAGATTGACCAAAGCACAGCATATAACAACCGTCTCGTGTAATAGAGGGATGTCTCCTTTCATATCTGGAAAATAATGAAGAAGTAGAATCTTCACAGGGGGAATCTGATGCTGCTGCAGCATTGCTCATCTTCACGGTGGAAATCTGATGCTGCTGCAGCATTGCTCATCTTCACAGTGGGAATCTGATGCTGATGCAGCATTGCTCATCTTCACAGTGGGAATCCAGTAGATGTAGGTTTCTTGATAGAGGTCAGCTGCTGAATCTACAGTAGTACATAAACAAATGAAAGCACACCTGATGTTAGATTATCAGTTCTTCAGGTCACCTATACCATGAGGGCTCCTGTTGTTTGGTTGTGTTTAATTAATTCAGGTGTTTTAGTGTCATATGTTGATTCAATATATTGTTGGGCTGGAATAACCAATAGTCAACACAGCAGGTTGTCCTATCCCATTGAGGCTTTTTCCCAATGCTGTAACGTCCATACATTTTCCCTCTCTTATGAATAAGGTTTTCAACAAATGATCATTGGGTCAGTGCCATTCAAGTTTTTTTAGACTATTATCGCTTCTATATGGACGTCATATTTTACAATTTGTTTCTCACCTTTTCATGTTCATGGCTAGAAGGGATCCAGCTTTTGTCAAATTAACGTTAGATGTGACTTTTTGTAGCAGGTTAGGATAATTAGGTGAAGGTTAGGAAAAGGGTTAGGGTTAACTGAAATGCAAACAAATTCAACTTTTGACGTTAATTTGACAAAAGCTGGATCCTATCTGCCCCTTTTCATAGGCCTAGGTTACGTGGTTGCATTCAAGACAAGGTCGATTTTATTGATCTGTTGACTGTGTCACCAGAGTAAGCCTAGTCTACTGTCATAACCTCCAGACGAGCTTCAATGCCATACAACTCTCCTTCCGTGGCCTCCAACTGCTCTTAAATGCAAGTAAAACTAAATGCATGCTCTTCAACCGATCGACGCCCGCACATGCCCGCCCGTCCAGCATCACTACTCTGGACGGTTCTGACTTAGAATATGTGGACAACTACAAATACCTAGGTGTCTGGCTAGACAGTAAATTCTCCTTCCAGACTCACATTAAGCATCTCCAATCCAAAATTAAATCTAGAATCGGCTTCCTATTTTGCAACAAAGCATCTTTCACTCATGCTGCCAAACAAACCCTCGTAAAACTGATCATCCTACCAATCCTCGACTTCGGCGATGTCATCTGCAAAATAGCCTCCAACAATCTACTCAACAAATTGGATGCAATCTATCACAGTGCCATCCGTTTTGTCACCAAAGCCCCATATACTACCCACCACTGCGACCTGTATGCTCTCGTTGGCTAGCCCTCGCTTAATACTCGTCGCCAAACCCACTGGCTCTAGGTCATCTACAAGTCTTTGCTAGGTAAAGCCCCGTCTTATCTCAGCTCACTGGTCACCATAGCAGCACCCGTTCCAGCAGGTATATCTCACTGGTCAGCCCCAAAGACAATTCCTACTTTGGCCGCCGTTCCTTCCAGTTCTCTGCTGCCAATGACTGGAACAAACTGCAAAAATCACTGAAGCTGGAGACTCATATCTCCCTCACTAGCTTTAAGCACCAGCTGTCAGAGCAGCTCACAGATCACTGCACCTGTACATAGCCCATCTGTAAATAGCCCATCCAACTACCTCATCCCAATACTGTATTTATTTATTTATCTTGCTCCTTTGCACCCCACTACCTCTACTTGCACATTCATCTTCTGCACATCTATTCACTCCAGTGTTTAATTGGTATATTGTAATTACTTCACCACCATGGCCTATTTATTGCCTTACCTACTTTATCTTACCTCATTTGCACACACTGTATATAGACTTTTTCTCCTGTATTATTGACTGTATGTTTGTTTATTCTATGTGTAACTCTGTGCTGTTGTATGTGTCGAACTGCTTTGCATTATCTTGGCCATGTCGCAGTTGTAAATGAGAACTTGTTCTCAACTATCCTACCTGGTTAACCTCACTAGGGTAGGGGGCGCTATTTTCACCCCCGGATGAAAAGCGTGCCCAAAGTAAACTGCCTGTTTCTCAGGCCCAGAAGCTAGGATATGCATATAATTGGATTGGATATAATTGGATAGAAAATACTCTAACGTTTCTAAAACTGTTGGATAGAATTGGATAGAAAAGACTTGGATAGAAAAGACTAACGTTTCTAAAACTGTTAAAATCATGTCTGTGAGTAAAACAGAACTGATATGGCAGGCGAAAACCTCAGTAAAATCCATCCAGGAAGTGGTATATTTTTGATGTGGGTGCTTTTCTCTTGCCTGCCTATACAGTATGTCAATTGTTAGGACCTAGATTGCAGTTTCTATGGCTTCCACTAGATGTCAACAGTCTTTAGAAATTGTTTCAGGCTTGTGTTCTGAAAAATGAGGGAGTAAGACCACTCTGAGTCAGTGGATAGTGGGAAGTCCCCAGAGCTGTTTGCTGCGTGCGACCGAGAGTGCGCCTTTCTTGTTTTTCTTTTATATTGACGAAGCTATTGTCCGGTAGAAATATTATCGATTTTTATGACTAAAAACAACCTGAGGATTGATTATAAACATCGTTTGACATGTTTCTATGAACTTTACTGATAGTATTTGGGATTTTTCGTCTGCCTGTTGTGATTGCCTTTGAGCCATTGGAATACTGAACAAAATGTGCCAACAAAACTGAGGTTTTTGGATATAAAGAGGGACTTTATTGAACAAAACAAACATTTATTGTGTAACTGGGAGTCATGTGAGTGCAACCATATGAAGATCATCAAAGGTAAGTGATTAATTGAATTGCTATTTCTGACCTTTGTGACTAATCTACAGGTAACTGTATGTTTTGTGTGCTGGGCGCTGTCCTCAGATAATCGCATGGTATGCTTTCGCCGTAAAGCCTTTTTGAAATCTCACACAACGGTTGGATTAACAAGACGTTAATCTTTAAACCGATGTATAACAGTTGTATGTTTAATTCATTTTTATTTTGTGTATTTCTGTTTTTGAATTTGACGCTCTGCAATTTCACCGGATGTTGGCCAGGTGGGACGGTAGCGTCCGACACCCCCTAGAGAGGTTAAATGTAGGTTAAATAAAACAATATTTAAAAGGATTCTGCTAATGTCTCCAGTCATACGAAGTGTAGTAGAATTACATGACGTTTTTATCAAAGGCCAAAAGAAACGTCTCTGATACAACCTATAGGCCTATGCCACTACGCGCTCATTAATAGCCAAAATAATGACTATCCAATCTACTCTAGTCTGCAAATGTTATGATAGATGCATGCATTATTTTTATGGTGAAAAAATAGCTTCCCCAAAACTTAAAAGAGACACATGCTGACTAATAGCTAGACTACAAGCTCTCTAAATCAACATTTAACATTTACATTTAAGTCATTTAGCAGACGCTCCTATCCAGAGCGACTTACAAATTGGTGCATTCACCTTATGATATCCAGTGGAACAACCACTTTACAATAGTGCATCTAAATCTTTTAAGGGGGGGGGGGTTAGAAGGATTACTTTATCCTATCCCAGGTATTCCTTAAAGAGGTGGGGTTTCAGGTGTCTCCGGAAGGTGGTGATTGACTCCGCTGTCCTGGCGTCGTGAGGGAGCTTGTTCTACCATTGGGGTGCCAGAGCAGCGAACAGTTTGGACTGGGCTGAGCGGGAACCGTGCTTCCTCAGAGGTAGGGGGGCCAGCAGGCCAGAGGTGGATGAACGCAGTGCCCTTGTTTGGGTGTAGGGCCTGATCAGAGCCTGAAGGTATGGAGGTGCCGTTCCCCTCACAGCTCCGTAGGCAAGCACCATGGTCTTGTAGCGGATGCGAGCTTCAACTGGAAGCCAGTGGAGAGAGCGGAGGAGCGGGGTGATGTGAGAGAACTTGGGAAGGTTGAACACCAGACGGGCTGCGGCGTTCTGGATGAGTTGTAGGGGTTTAATGGCACAGGCAGGGAGCCCAGCCAACAGCGAGTTGCAATAATCCAGATGGGAGATGACAAGTGCCTGGATTAGGACCTGCGTCGCTTCCTGTGTGAGGCAGGGTCGTACTCTGCGAATGTTGTAGAGCATGAACCTACAGGATCGGGTCACCGCCTTGATGTTAGTGGAGAACGACAGGGTGTTGTCCAGGATCACGCCAAGGTTCTTAGCACTCTGGGAGGAGGACACAAGGGAGTTGTCAACCGTGATGGCGAGATCATGGAACGGGCAGTCCTTCCCCGGGAGGAAGAGCAGCTCCGTCTTGCCGAGGTTCAGCTTGAGGTGGTGATCCGTCATCCACACTGATATGTCTGCCAGACATGCAGAGATGCGATTCGCCGCCTGGTTATCAGAAGGGGGAAAGGAGAAGATTAATTGTGTGTCGTCTGCATAGCAATGATAGGAGAGACCATGTGAGGATATGACAGAGCCAAGTGACTTGGTGTATAGCGAGAATAGGAGAGGGCCTAGAACAGAGCCCTGGGGGACACCAGTGGTGAGAGCGCGTGGTGCGGAGACAGATTCTCGCCACGCCACCTGGTAGGAGCGACCTGTCAGGTAGGACGCAATCCAAGCGTGGGCCGCGCCGGAGATGCCCAACTCGGAGAGGGTGGAGAGGAGGATCTGATGGTTCACAGTATCAAAGGCAGCAGATAGGTCTAGAAGGATGAGAGCAGAGGAGAGAGAGTTAGCTTTAGCAGTGCGGAGAGGCTCCGTGACACAGAGAAGAGCAGTCTCAGTTGAATGCCCAGTCTTGAAACCTGACTGATTAGGATCAAGAAGGTCATTCTGAGAGAGATAGCAGGAGAGCTGGCCAAGGACGGCACGTTCAAGAGTTTTGGAGAGAAAAGAAAGAAGGGATACTGGTCTGTAGTTGTTGACATGGGAGGGATTGAGTGTAGGTTTTTTCAGAAGGGGTGCAACTCTCGCTCTCTTGAAGACGGAAGGGACGTAGCCAGCGGTCAAGGATGAGTTGATGAGCGAGGTGAGGTAGGGGAGAAAGTCTCTGGAAATGGTCTGGAGAAGAGAGGAGGGGATAGGGTCAAGTGGGCAGGTTGTTGGGCGGGCGGCCGGCCGTCACAAGACGCGAGATTTCATCTGGAGAGAGAGGGGAGAAAGAAGTCAAAGCACAGGGTAGGGCAGTGTGAGCAGGACCAGCGGTGTCGTTTGACTTAGCAAACGAGGATCGGATATCGTCAACCTTCTTTTCAAAATGGTTGACGAAGTCATCCGCAGAGAGGGAGGAGGGGGGGGAGGGGGAGGAGGATTCAGGAGGGAGGAGAAGGTAGCAAAGAGCTTCCTAGGGTTAGAGGCAGATGCTTGGAATTTAGAGTGGTAGAAAGTGGCTTTAGCAGCAGAGACAGAAGAGTAGAATGTAGAGAGGAGGGAGTGAAAGGATGCCAGGTCCGCAGGGAGGCGAGTTTTCCTCCATTTCCGCTCGGCTGCCCGGAGCCCTGTTCTGTGAGCTCGCAGTGAGTCGTCGAGCCACGGAGCAGGAGGGGAGGACCGAGCCGGCCTGGAGGATAGGGGACAGAGAAAATCAAAGGATGCAGAAAGGGAGGAGAGGAGGGTTGAGGAGGCAGAATCAGGAGATAGGTTGGAGAAGGTTTGAGCAGAGGGAAGAGATGATAGGATGGAAGAGGAGAGAGTAGCGGGAGAGAGAGAGAGAAGGTTGGGACGGCGCAATACCATCCGAGTAGGGGCAGAGTGAGAAGTGTTGGATGAGAGCGAGAGGGAAAAGGATACAAGGTAGTGGTCGGAGATTTGGAGGGGAGTTGCAATGAGATTAGTGGAAGAACAGCATCTAGTAAAGATGAGGTCAAGCGTATTGCCTGCCTTGTGAGTAGGGGGGGAAGGTGAGAGGGTGAGGTCAAAAGAGGAGAGGAGTGGAAAGAAGGAGGCAGAGAGGAATGAGTCAAAGGTAGACGTGGGGAGGTTAAAGTCACCCAGAACTGTGAGAGGTGAGCCATCCTCAGGAAAGGAACTTATCAAGGCGTCAAGCTCATTGATGAACTCTCCAAGGGAACCTGGAGGGCGATAAATGATAAGGATGTTAAGCTTGAAAGGGCTGGTAACTGTGACAGCATGGAATTCAAATGAGGAGATAGACAGATGGGTCAGGGGAGAAAGAGAGATGGGAGAGATGAGGATTCCAGTGCCACCACCCCGCTGGCTCGATGCTCTAGGGGTATGCGAGAATACGTGGGCAGACGAGGAGAGAGCAGTAGGAGTAGCAGTGTTATCTGTGGTAATCCATGTTTCCGTCAGCGCCAGGAAGTCTAGGGACTGGAGGGTAGCATAGGCTGAGATGAACTCAGCCTTGTTGGCCGCAGACCGGCAGTTCCAGAGGCTGCCGGAGACCTGGAACTCCACGTGGGTCGTGCGCGCTGGGACCACCAGGTTAGAGTGGCAGCGGCCACAAATCAAATCAAATGTATTTATAAAGCCCTTCTTGCATCAGCTGATATCTCAAAGTGCTGTACAGAAACCCAGCGTAAAACCCCAAACAGCAAGCAATGCAGGTGTAGAAGCACGGTGGCTATGAAAAACTCCCTAGAAAGGCCAGAACCTAGGAAGAAACCTAGAGAGGAACCAGGCTATGAGGGGTGGCCAGTTCTCTTCTGGCTGTGCCGGGTGGAGATTATAACAGAACATGGCCAAGATGTTCAAATGTTCATAGATGACCAGCCGGGTCAAATAATAATAATTAAATTTGAGTAATTTAGCAGATGCTCTTATCCAGAGCGACTTACAGTAGTGAATGCATATATTTCATATATTTTTTCTCCGTACTGGTCCCCCGTGGGAATCGAACCCACAACCCTGGCGTTGCAAACACCATGCTCTACCAACTGAGCCACACGGGACTAATAATCACAGTGGGCGTCGAGGGTGCAACAGGTCAGCACCTCAGAGGTAAAAGTCAGTTGGCTTTTCATAGCCGATCATTCAGAGTATCTCTACCGCTCCTGCTGTCGTTAGAGAGTTGAAAACAGCAGGTCCGGTGTACAGGTCAGGGTTCCATAGCCGCAGGCAGAACAGTTGAAACTGGAGCTGCAGCACGGCCAGGTGGACTGGGGACAGCAAGGAGTCATTAGGCCAGGTAGTCCTGAGGCATGGTCCGACGATACCCCCGGATAGGGCCAAACAGGCAGGATATAACCCCACCCACTTTGCCAAAGCACAGCCCCCACACCACTAGAGGGATATCTTCAACCACCAACTTACCATCCTGAGACATGGACGAGTATAGCCCACAAAGATCTCCGCCACGGCACAACCCAAGCGGGGGCGCCAACCCAGACAGGAAGATCACGCCGATGACTCAACCCACTCAAGTGACGCACCCCTCCTAGGGATGGTATGGAAGAGCACCAGTAAGCCAGTGACTTAGCCCCTGTAATAGGGTTAGAGGCAGAGAAATCCAGTGGAGAGAGGGGAACCGGCCAGGCAGAGACAGTAAGGGCGGTTCGTTGCTCCAGTGCCTTTCCGTTCACCTTCACACTCCTCGGCCAGACTACACTCAATCATAGGACTTACTGAAGAGATGAGTCTTCAATAAAGACTTAAAAGTTGAGACTGAGTCTGCGTCTCTCAAATGGGTAGGCAGACCATTCCATAAAAATTGAGCTCTATAGGAGAAAGCCCTGCCTCCAGCTGTTTGCTTAGAAATTCTAGGGACAGTTAGGAGGCCTGCGTCTTGTGACCATAGCGGATGTGTAGGTATGTACAGCAGGACCAAATCGGAAAGATAGGTAGGAGCAAGCCCATGTAATGCTTTGTAGGTTAGCAGTAAAATCTTGAAATCAGCCCTTGCCTTAACAGGAAGCCAGTGTAGAGAGGCTAGCACTGAAGTAATATGATCAAATTTTTTGGTTCTACTCAAGATCCTAGCAGCCGTGTTTAGCACAATTAATTTTTTGTGCTTTGTCCGGGTAGCCGGAAAGTAGAGCATTGCAGTACTCTAACCTAAAAGTTACAAAATAATGGATACATTTTTCTGCATCATTTTTGGGCAGAAAGTTTCTGATTTTTGCAATGTTACGTAGATGGAAAAAAGCTGTCCTTGAAACAGTCTTGATATGTTCGTCAAAAGAGAGATAAGGGTCCAGAGTAACGCCGAGGTCCTTCACAGTTGTATTTGAGACGACTGTACAACCATCAAGATACATTTTCAGATTAAACAGAAGATCTCTTTGTTTCTTGGGACCTAGAATAAACATCTCTGTATTGTCCAAGTTTAAAAGTAGAACATTTGCAGCCATCCACTTCCTTATGTCTGAAACACAGGCTTCCAGTGAGGGCAATTTTGGGGCTTCACCATGTTTCATCGAAATGTACAGCTGTGTGTCATCTGCATAGCAGTGAAAGTTAACATTATGTTACCGAATGACATCTCCAAGAGGTAAAATATAGATTGAAAACAATAATGGTCATAAAACGGAACCTTGAGGCACACCGAAATTTACAGTTGATTTGTCAAAGGACAAACCATCCACAGAGACAAACTGATATCTTTCCGACAGATAAGATCTAAACAAGGCCAGAACTTGTCCGTGTAGACCAATTTGGGTTTCCAATCTCTCCAAAAGAATGTGGTGATCGATGGTATCAAAAGCAGCACTAAGGTCTAGGAGCACGAGGACAGATGCAGAACCTCAGACTGATGCCATTAAAAGGTAATTTACCACCTTCACAAGTGCACTCTCAGTTCTATGATGGGGTCTAAAACCAGACTGAAACATTTCGTATACATTGTTTGTCTTCAGGAAGGCAGTGAGTTGCTGCGCAACAGCTTTTTCTAAAATGTTTGAGAGGAATGGGAGATTCGATATAGGCTGATAGTTTTTTATATTTTCTGGGTCAAGGTTTGGCTTTTTCAAGAGAGGCTTTATTACTGCCACTTTTAGTGAGTTTGGTACACATCCGGTGGATAGAGAGCCGTTTATTATGTTCAAGATAGGAGGGCCAAGCACAGGAAGCAGCTCTTTCAGTAGTTTAGTTGGAATAGGGTCCAGTATTCAGCTTGAAGGTTTAGAGGCCATGATTATTTTCATCATTGTGTCAAGAGATATAGTACTAAAACACTTGAGTGTCTCCATTGATCCTAGGTCCTGGCAGAGTTGTGCAGACTCAGGACAACTGAGCTTCGGAGGAATACGCAGATTTAAAGAGGAGTCCGTAATTTGCTTTCTAATGATCATGATCTTTTCCTCAAAGAAGTTCCTGAATTTATCACTGCTGTAGTGAAAGCCATCCTCTCTTGGGGAATGCTGCTTTTTAGTTAGCTTTGCGACAGTATCAAAAATACATTTTGGAATGTTCTTATTTTCCTCAATTAAGTTGGAAAAATAGGATGATCGAGCAGCAGTGAGGGCTCTTCGATACTGCACGGACTGTCTTTCCAAGCTAGTCGGAAGACTTCCAGTTTGGTGTGACGCCATTTCTGTTCCAATTTTCTGGAAGCTTGCTTCAGAGCTCAGATATTTTCTGTATACCAGGGAGGTAGTTTCTTATGACAAATGTTTTTGTTTTTCAGGGGTGTGACTGCATCTAGGGTATTGCACAAGGTTAAATTGAGTTCCTCAGTTAGGTGGTTATCTGATTTTTGTACTCTGACGTCCTTGGGTAGGAGGATGGAGTCTGGAAGGGCATCTAGGAATCTTTGGGTTGTCCGAGAATTTATAGCACGACTTTTGATGATCCTTGGTTGGTGTCTGAGCAGAATATTTGTTGCGATTGCAAATGTAATAAAATGGTGGTCCGATAGTCCAGGATTATGAGGAAAAACATTAAGATCCACAACATTTATTCCACGGGACAAAACTTGGTCCAGAGTATGACTGTGGCAGTGAGTAGGTCCGGAGACATGTTGGACAAAACCCACTGAGTCGATGATGTCTCAGAAAGCTTTTTGGAGTGGGTCTGTGGACCTTTCCATGTGAATATTAATGATGTTCCGCTAGCGGAACGTCTAGCCAAGAGACAATGGAACAGCAGGGCGCGAAATACAAAACATCAAAAATCTAATAATTTAAATTTCTCAAACATACGACTATTTTAGACCATTTTAAAGATACACTTCTCCTTAATGTAACCACATTGTCCGATTTCAAAAAGGCTTTACAGCGAATGCAAAACATTAGATTATGTTAGGACAGTACATAGACAAACAATAACCACACAGCCATTTTCCTAGCAAGGAGATGTCACAGAAACCACAAAAATGAATTACTAACCTTTGACGATCTTCATCAGATGACACTCATAGGACATCATGTTACACAATACATGTATGTTTTGTTCGATCAAGTTCATATTTATATCCAAAAACAGCATTTTACATTGGCGCGTGATGTTCAGAAAATGTTTGCCTCCAAAACTTCCGGTGAATGAGCACATTCATTTACAGAAATACTCATCATAAACGTTGACAAAATATATAACACTTATTTAACCTCTCTGGCGCATGTGGGACGAATTCGTCCCACCTACGTAACAGCCACTTCAATCCAGTGGCGCGATTTTTGAATCGTTTGAAATACTATTACTTCAATTTCTCAAACATATGACTATTTTACAGCTATTTAAAGACAAGAATCTCGTTAATCTAACCACACTGTCCGATTTCAAAACGGTTTTACAACGAAAGCAAAACATTAGATTATGTCAGGAGAGTGCCTAGCCAGAAATAATCAGACACCCATTTTTCAAGCTAGCATATCATGTCACATAAACCCAAACCACAGCTAAATGCAGCACTAACCTTTTATGACCTTCATCAGATGACACACCTAGGACATTATGTTATACAATACATGCATGTCTGTTCAATCAAGTTCATATTTATATCAAAAACCAGCTTTTTACATTAGCATGCGACGTTCAGAAAAAGCATACCCCCCGCAAACTTCCGGGAAATTTACTAACAGTTTGCTAAATTACTCACGATAAACGTTCACAAAAAGCATAACAATTATTTTAAGAATTATAGATACAGAACTCCTCTATGCACTCGATATGTCCGATTTTAAAATAGCTTTTCGGATGAAGCACATTTTGCAATATTCTAAGTACATAGCCCGGCATCACGGGCTAGCTATTTAGACACCCACACAGTTCAGCCTTCACCAAAATCACATTTCCTATAATAAAAATGTTCTTACCTTTCCTGTTCTTCGTCAGAATACACTGCCAGGACTTCTACTTCAATAACAAATGTAGGTTTGGTCCCAAATAATCCATCGTTATATCCAAACAGCGACGTTTTGTTCGTGAGTTCTAGACACTATCAGAATGCTACATCACGGTCTCGAGCATGGCGCATGGTGTGACAAAAAATGTCTAAATATTCCATTACCGTACTTCGAAGCATGTCAACCGCTGTTTAAAACCAATTTTTATGCCATTTATCTCTTAGAAAAGCGATAATATTCCGACCGGGAATCTGCAATGAGCCTAAACAGCCGAATGAAATTTCTCCACGGGGGCGAATCGTGCACGCGCCTCATTCAATGGTCCTCTGATCGGCCACTTACCAAAGGCGATAATCTGTTTCAGCCAGAGGCCGCCTCGTCATCCTTCAGGTTTTTCCCGGGTTCTGAGAGCCTATTGGAGCCCTAGGAATTGTCACGTTACAGCTAAGATCCTTACTTTTCAATAAACAGCTGCAAGACGCACGACTCCTTGTCAGACAGGCCACTTCCTGCATGAAACCTTGTCAGGTTTTTGCCTGCCATAGGAGTTCTGTTATACTCACAGACACCATTCAAACAGTTTTAGAAACTTTAGGGTGTTTTCTATCCAAACCTGAACAATAATATGCATATTCTAGCTTCTGAGTTGGTGTAGGAGGCAGTTAAAAATGGGCACATATTTTTTCCAAAATTCTCAATACTGCCCCCTAGCCCAAACAGGTTAAAGAATTATAGATACATTACTCCTTGATGCAACCGCTGTGTCAGATTTCAAAATAACTTTACGGAGAAAGCACATTTTTCAATATTCTGAGTACATAGCTCAACCATCAATGCAAGCTATACAGCTACCCGCCAAGTTCTGGCATCAACAAAACTCTTAATTAGTGTTATAAATCATTCCTTACCTTTGCTGATCTTCGGCGGAATGCACTCCCAGGACTCCTACTTCCACAAGAAATGTTCGTTTTGTTTGAAATACTCCATATTTATGTCCAAATACCTCCGTTTTGTTTGTGCGTTCAGAGCACTATCCAAAGGCATAATGCGCGAGCGTAAATTGAGACACGAAAAGTAAAAATGTTCCATTACCGTTCGTAGAAACATGTCAAACGTTGTTTACAATCAATCTTTAGGGTATAGTTAATGTAAAAATGCGATAATATTCCAACCGGACAATAGCGTATTCATTCCAGAAGAAAAAGAAGGAACGGCGTACTCGCGGGCTCACGCATAACCAAGCCCTTTGTCCTTAGGCAGTCCACTCATTGAGTGAGCTACTATTCTCTGCCCAGTAACAGGAGAAGGCTTAAGAACACGTTTCTAAAGGCTGTTGACAGCCAATGGAAGCCTTAGGAAGTGCAACGTGACCCCACAGACACTGAAGTTTCGATAAGGATTCAAAAGAAGAACTACAATTCTCAGATTTCCCACTTCCTGGTTGGATTCTTGTCAGGTTTTGGCCTGCCAAATGCGTTCTGTTATACTCACAGACACCATTCAAACAGTTTTAGAAACTTTGGAGTGTTTTCTATCCAAAGCTAATAATTATATGGATATTCTAGTTTCTGGGCAGGAGTAATAATCAGATTAAATCGGGTACGTTTTTTATCCGGCCGTGAAAATACTTCCCCCTATCCATAACAGGTTAACTAAGTCATAGACCCACCCCATGAGCACAGACATTAATCTGGCATCATGGGACAGCCGTTTCTACGGTTCTGTATATAACCCCTACCTTGGGAATTTCCCTTTAGACCAAGCTTACCTCAGTTACGGGAGGGCAAAGGTTTGAGTAGAGACCATGCATTCCTCGTTGCTGAATTCTTAACCATACCACGTGGTAAAATTCTGAGACTATTGATACCGACAGAATAAGAGAATCTTTGATACTAATTACTAGTCTGCAGCTAGGAATTCTATACCCTTGAATGCGAAGGCCGACAACCGCCAAAACATATTTTCTATAACAACATTTATGAATGGGACTCTGAACTATCCATTCTAACCACGGAAGAGAGAGAGAGGGCGGACAAACTCTCCAACAGAAAGACGGACGATTCCAACAGAGATCACGATGCCACACTGAGCGTAAATATATATATATATATATATATATATATATATTGATTGCAATTATTCCCGAATGAGTGAGTGTTCATGTGCAAAGGATTAGCATTTCAATGAATATGATTATCAAGTGTGTAGTGACTCATTTGCGTAATTCCCATCTTTCTCAGTCTACACCCACTTCCCTTTTGTCCACCAAGCCGTAATACCGGTTTAGCCCACTAGGGCACATCCCCTATAATTTCCTTGTAACCATATCTACTTTGTTTGTTTGTATGTGCATTTCTGTGATTATTTAGTTATTTAATAAATAAATGATTGAGACAATTGATGTATGAATGATTCATAGTGAAGACTGGGTTCGTGCAGATAACCAACAATTTACGACGTTTGGAAATGAGACTAACGTGAGGTAAAGAATAATTCATTAATTAGAAGACTAATTGATCAGATATTAAAATATCTGAAAGTTATATTAGGAAAATTATAACTTTGTAATCTGAATATTTTCCTTGGTGCCGCAACTTCCTAGGTAATTACATTTACCTGATTAGTTAATCACGTAATAATAATTACAGAGAATTGATTTGATAAACTAACAGTCTTCAGTTTAATAATGATGACAAAGACACGACAGTTTTATCGGCTTGAAGGGAATATACACGCTATGACTATAACCAAAGATAATTATCTTGGGAGGTATTACGGTCGCCATTGGATTTGTGAGGTATTCTAGATCGGGTGAACAAAAGGACTTGAGTTTCTGTATGTTATTCACAATCACACCATGAGTAGTTAATCATGAAACATACACCCCCGCCTTAATTCTTCCGGGACAGATATTTATTCCTGTCTGCGCGATGTACTGAGAACCCAGCTGGCTGTATGGACAAAGAGAGTATATCCTGAGAGAACCATGTTTCCGTGAAACAGAGTATGTTACAATCCCTGATGTCTCTCTGAAAGGAGATCCTTGCCCTGAGCTCGTCTACTTTATTATCCATAGACTGAACATTATTGAGTAATATATTCGGAAGCGGTGGATGGTGTGCACGCCTCCCCAGTCAGACTAGAAGTCCACTCCAAATACCTCTTCTCCGCCGGCGGTGTTTATGAGCAGCATCTGGAATAAGTTAAATTACCCTGGAACAAAGGATCCAATTTGGGAAAGTCGCATTCCTGGTCGTAATGCTGGTGTGTTACCGCCGCCCTGATATCCAAGAGTTATTTCCGGCTGTATGTAATAACACAAAAACAATTCTGGCCTAAAAATGTAAGAAATAACACACAAATGACAAAATACTGCAAAGTTGCTTAGGAGCTAGAAGCAGAGCTGTCATATCTGTTGGCACCATCTTACTATGAAGCTTTTTTTGTGTCTAAGCGGGGCGCTGTCCTCAGATAATTGCATGGTGTGCTTTCGCCGTAAAGCCTTTTTGAAATCTGACAAAGCGGCTGGATTAAGAAGAAGTTAAGCTTTTAAAGGATGTAAGACACTTGTATTTTCATGAATGTTTAATATTACGAATTATGTATTTTGAATTTCGCGCTCTGCAATTTCACCGGATGTTGGCCAGGTGGGACGCTAGCATCACACCTAGCCCAAAGAGGATTTATTAATGAGTTACGAAAGAGTTATGGTTTGATCCTCTCTGGAATGAACCGAGAAAAGGAAGAGGTGGAAGTAGTGCGGTAGCAGTTATTTAAGGGGGTCAGCCACAGACTAATCTGAAATCCTTACTCGGAATCTATCCTGCCATGTGGAAGGATACCATATCATATTGGAGTGATCCAACATAGTGCTACATAACACTAGCTAGCTTACCCTATGTTTGTACGTTTTACTAAAGTAATTTTTTCTAGCTATGAGCCCGAAATGGGAAATTGAATTTGAATACTATGAATATTAATCTTTTAAAAATCTATTCAAGAAAAGTCAAACAGAAAAATGTCAATGGTAGGATTTCTGTTCTAGCAAGCAAACATTACATCTGGATTTTTTTTTTAAATGTTGATATTTCCTTTAACATTCTGTGTTGTGTTCGTATAATTTTTTATAAGTGATGAATGTTTATAAATTCTTTATGAATGAGAAAATTTTAATGACAGTACAATGACTGCATAAAATTCAGGCAGGGGGGGCAGGTGGGATTGACTGCATGAAATTTCCACTACTGGCCAATATAGGCAGGTAGGAGTAATTTCATGCAGTGGGATGGTACAGGCTATATCAGCATAATTTTCAAAACATGGTTTGCCCATTTGGTATATTCACTAATACTGGTATGGCTGAAGCACACTTTTTAGAACAGACATAAGGATGACACTTCGCTGTCATTGTAATGATGCATCTATTAAGATGCCTAAATATGACATATGTGCTATAGATATGCTATGGATATATTTCATTATGGAAAATGGAAAGGGGGCTACCTTCAACTGAAATGTGTCTTCCGCATTTAACCCAACCCCTCTGAATCAGAGAGGTGCGGGGGGCTGCCATAATCAACATCCACATCTTTCGGCACCTGGGGAACAGTGGGTTAACTGCCTTGCTCAGGGGCAGAACGACAGATTTTTACCTTCTCAGCTCTGGGATTTGATCACGCAACCTTTCAGTTACTGGCCCAATGCTCTAACCACTAGGCTACCTGCATTAACCTTGAATAATGTGGTTTGGACCCGTTTTAAAACGTTCATGATGTGTAATAAATATGTTATGGATATGTAGTCAAAGTATACCATTACCCAGTATTTGTATTATTTATTTCATTCACTTTTTTTTCTCATCTTTATTTTAAGGGAGCCAATAATTTTGGATGTGACTGTAACTGTGTGTGTGTGTGCGTGACCTTTTTTCCGCATGTCTGTTTTGACATATATAGGTCTTGACTAGTTTGGGTAACATATGGTAAAATATGACTACATTACATAAGACTACATAAGCATTTGTGAGAGGTTATCATTCCTGTCATATTTACATCATGGTGTGCAATGAAGTGTAGCCAACATCTGTGTTTGGCTCCGGGGTGAAATTTCCCCTACTGTAGGTGCAGATCTAGAATCGGCTTCCCCTCCCCCAATCCTTACGTTAACCGTAGTGGGTAAAATTAAAAACTGATACCAGATTAGCTTTTAGGGGCAGAATCACCCTACACATCTGTCTGTGGACATTCATGGATGCAACTTTGCATGTGAACCAACTAAGTCAAATTTACATTGGTTAATTAACTGCTCCATGTAACTGACATTGTGAATTACAATAGCTGCATACTCTTGAGCACAGATGTCTGTGTGTGTGCGTGCGTGCGATTTCATTTGCTGTGTGTGGTGTGTGTGCCTAAGCATTACCTGGGAACATAATGTCTACATGTGTGTGAACGTCATCCAGTTGATCTGTGATTAGCTCTGGTTTCTATACAATTATGTCAAGACTCTAGATTAACTCTAGATTACCCTGCCCATTAAACAAACTCCTTTATTCAGTGGCCCGCTGCCGGCTATTTTTATCGCTTTTAAAAATCTTTATTTACTCAGATTAATTTGAGCCGAGATGGAAGTAATTAGAGGAGCTGATAAAGTGTGTGTGTGTGTGTGTGTTGGAAGGGGGGTAGGTGGGTGCGGGGGGTTTTGTGTGTGCATGTGTGTGTATTGTACATAATGAGTGTGTATTGTACATAATGAGTGTGTGTGTGTTCGTATTTGTGTGTACTGAACATATGTGTATGTGAGTGTGTTTTTGCCTTCCCTGTTAATGGGCCTGAGCAAGTCACATGAGCCCAGGTGGTGATAACGCCACGCAGACGAGTACTTCGTAAGCGCCTCGCTGAAGTATAAGGCAAAACATACGGTCTCTGTCCATTTGAACAGGGAGGGCTAACCATATGGCGGTGAGGACGATCAAACATATGGTCTCCCGTCCTCACCAACGCCACCTGCCGAGCTAGTTAGCATGCTTGGCGAAGCGTGGAGTTACAGGATTTTTCTCTCTCCTCTCCTGCTTATATTAGTTCCTATGTCGTTTGCCAATGGAGTTTTGTATTCAGAACAGGGCCAATTTGGGAGGTTCTGGAATTAAATCGCACCAATCAGTGTCTAGTGTTTAGGATGGTTAAGGTAGATATCTCTCCTTCTTGCTCAGTTTTCTTTTTTTCTTCTTCTTCTCCATCTCCCTCCTTATTTCATCACTTTTCCTCTACTCTTTCCTTTTTTTCTTTCTCCCTCTTCCCATCCTCTGTCTTATGTTCTCTCCCTCCTCCTCCACCACTCTCTATCCTCCTCCATACTCTTTCTCGATTATACTCTCCCCCTCCTTCTCTCACCCCCTTCTTCCTTATCCATCTCCCCCTTTATACTTCCTCCTTCCTTCCTCTCATCCCTGACTCCCTCCCCCTCCTAACCCCCTTCATCCCTCCCTTTCTTCCTCCCTCTCCACTCCCTCCCCTCAGGTATGGGCAACCTCACCTTCCAGATCACACCCGACTCCAACAAGGACAGTGAGAGCATCCAGATGGGCCGCGATCTCAAGCTCTCGTGTCACGTGGACGCACAGCCCCAGGACAAGGTCAACTGAATAATAATAATATTAGTATTAATAATATTAGTAGGGTATGTCCCTTCATAATAATCTCATAATGATGCCGAATAAATCAAAGTAGGTGAGACGGATGAACATTTTATGTAAAGAGATACATAAGCCTTGTTTTAAGACATTATAAATATTCATACATGCTTAATACAAGTTGCAACATATTATGTAAATTATATAGGCTATAGCAATATATTAATATAATAAAATAACATTTATATTTGATATTATTAGGTCAACTACACATGGTACAAGAACGCGGCACTAGTCTACAACTCGGACAGCTTGATCGTGCTGCGCAGCGACCCGGACATGGCACCAGGCACAAGTAGCCTGGAGATCGTGGACATGAAGTTCCGTGACCAGGCCACCTACAGCTGTGTGGCCAACTTTCCTGGGAGCACGGTGCCCGAGCTGAGGGTAGACGTCAACATTACCCAGAGCAGCGGTGAGTGGACTGTTTCTTTGTTCTGTGTACCTAACTAGTCATTTGTTATGCTAACTAGCTAGCATGAGGTTGCATAGCAACAGCATCAACTTCCGGTAGAGAAGTAGAGAAGGCAAAGAGCAAGTACGCTCAACTGAAAGTTGTGCCCCTTAGATATCAAATTTGAATACTCCAATCCTCTTATGCTGTGGCCTACTCCCGACCGTCACGTTATACAGAGCCATATTTTTTATTCCATCCTAGCGGAAACCCTGAGGGTTTCATTTTTCTCAGAATAGAAACACCATAATATTAATCAAATTAATTAAGCCAAATTTATTAAAATAAATCCCGTATACTATGTTATTACAAAAGAGGTTTTAAATTCTCTGGTAATGCCAATATGGAAGACTATCAAATGCTTCTCAAAGATGCCCTCTGGTGGTCAAACTAGCACTAACTTGCATAAAAAAATGGCTGACAATTAGATAACGTGCCACAGAATGCTGCAGTATGACGCAACTTTGAAAGGAGGAACCACTGTACAAAAAGAACATGGGCTAAGGTTAGGGTTAGGGTACCTCCTGATTTGACTGGATTGAATTGGAATGCTTGTTGACTTGTTTAGCCAAATGGCATGAAAATGCTGCTGAAAGAAGTGCATAAAAATATAAGAGAATAATTTAAAAAATGCTCAGATTTGCAACATTGAAGGTCCCCAAGAACACACTGGCCTCCATCATTATTAAATGAAAGAAGTTTGGAACCACCAAGACTCTTCCTAGAGCTGGCTCCCCGGGCAAACTGGGCAATCGGTGGACAATGTCCTTGGTCTGGGAGGTGACCAAGAACCTGATGGTCACTCTGACAGAGCTCCAGTTCCTCTGTGGAGATAGGAGAAACTTCCAGAAGGACAACCATCTCTTCAGCACTCCAACAATCAGGCCTTTATGGTTTATGAGTGGCCAGACGGAAGCCATTCCTCAGTTAAAGGTACATGACAGCCCGCTTGGAGTTTGCACAAAGGCACCTAAAGGACTCTAAGACCATGGTAAACAAGATGCTCTGGTCTGATGAAACCAAGATTGAACTCGTTGGCCTGAATGCCAAGCGTCACATCTGGAGGAAACCAGTCACTACTCATCACAATACCATTCCTACGGTGAAGCATGGTGGTGGTGGCATCATGCTGTGGGGATATTTTTCAGCTACAGGGACTGGGAGACTAGTCAGGATTGAGGGAAAGATGAACAGTGCAAAGTATAGAGATGAAAAACCTGCTCCAGAGCGCACAGGACCTCAGACTGGGGCAAAGGTTTACCTTCCTAAGCACACAGCCAAGGCATTGCACGACTGGCTTCGGGACAAGTCTCTGAATAGTGGTTGTTCAGGTGATGGTCAACGCCCTTGGGGATATTGGTTTGGCCCGGAGTGATGAGACCTCAGTGCTCTCCCTATGTGTTTACCACTCCTGCGATCTCGACCCTCCTCTCATCTCCCCAGGGTCGAGAACTGTTGTTTTATCTCTCCCTTCAAATGTCCAGTAACACTTTATTTGAACATGTATGTCATGTCCTAATGTTCTCACGGCAACCAGAGTGATGATATCTGTCTAGCTTGACTCGATCATTGGTTGTGGATTGGTGTTGCTTTCTTTCAGTTTCTCTCTTTCTCTGTCTTACCCCGTCTCTTTCGATGTCCTTTTCTTTGACTACCACAGACAGTCCCAATCCCCCTCCGGCCCTATCCCTTTTTCAATCTATAAAATGGAAGCACTATGGTGTAAGGTCCACCACTACACTGCTTATACCTATCCAGAGAGCAACGGGAAAGTTGTAGTGAGTGTTTTGGGACTCATATTGGCCAGTCTGTGTCTTTTTAATCTCGTTCCCATACTCACCTCCGCCTAAATGCACGGAGACTCTGGTGGATAGGAGAGTCGTTAGCCAATCAGAAAGACGTGAGAAACTCCTGGCATGATAGGCATTGGCTTTATTGGCTTCATCTTTCAACCAGTCATCTCCCACAACACTCCCCCCCCCCCCCAGGTCTTGGGCACCTCTACTTTCAGGAGCAGCAGCTGAGCTGACTCGATACTGGACTGTCTCAAGGCATTAAAACCTGTACATTGTCATAAAATACAATGTGATTAGAGATGTAGCCTAATGGACAAGTGTTTGTGTACATTATAAGGAGTTAAGAAATACTGCTCATTCAAGCACTAAACTCCTAAGCTAGATGTAACATTTATTGAGTTACAGAATGCTCACTTATTCTGAAAGTGTTGTTGTTGTTGCTAGGTAACATTCTGAGATTCATGGGAAGAAGTTGCCAAGGGAACCGATTCTCAAAAATGTAATGACAAATTCTTTATTCAGTAGGTCACTCCCATATAATTTTATGGTCACTCCCACTAAGGCCAACTTAGAATGGTTGATGTCCCAGGCTTATATGCGCTGTGCACTGGGGAAGAGGTCACCCTCTTTTTACCCTCCCTCTCTCTCTCCCTCTCTCTCTCCTGTTGTTGCTCCTAGTCCTACTGAGAGTGTTGATAGATGGAGGAAATGAGGATGTGTGTTTAACCTTGACCACTGGTTCGCCTCGCCAGTCAACACACTGCATTTAGCTTTTTCATTTCCCAGGGCGTGCGATGACCATTAGTATCCAATATAAATGCCCTCACTAATTTTAACATTTAACCTCACTTGCTTCCCCCTCCTCCCCACCTACTCCTCTCTCTCTTCTTCTCTTCTCTTTTTAAAATTTTTATAAACCCTGTTTGTCTTTTGGGCAATCCCTCCTTAAATATTTTCTCTTGTCCCCCCTAACCCTCCTTCATCTCCCTACCTCTATCTCCCCCTTGCTCCACTCCAACTCCCCTCACACTCCCTCTCTCTCCCTTCTCCAATTTCTCCCCCCTACAGTCACACCCCCGATTTTGACGGTGCCGGCAGGGGGCCAGGTGGTGAGTGTGAGGGAGGGAGGCTCTGCCGACCTGGTGTGCCTGGTGGATGGCAAGCCCCGTCCGCCTGTGCTCTGGTCGCGCGCCGACAAGGACCTGCCTATGCCCACGGGTGAGTGGGCAGTGGAGACACGCAACGGGCGCCTCCGGCTGACCAACGTCACCCGTGACCTGATGGGTTCCTATCGCTGCCAAACGGCGCCCTACAATGGCCTTAACATCAAGCCACGCCAGGCGCAGGTGCAGCTCAACGTGCAATGTGAGTAGTAAAGTACTACATTTCCCATGAGGCATCTGTTTATTGAGCTCTGAATATTATTGTGTTTGTTCTGTTCTGGTCCTGTTGACCTACATGGGGTGCAGGCTTTTGGTCCAGCCCAGTAGTAACACACCCAATGAATTAATCAAGTATTTTTTGGAGTAGATGAATCAGCTGTGGTAGTGTAACAGAGATCATTCTGAACCATGCTCACGTGATGAATAACCTTGACTGAGACCTGAAGACTTGCTTTTGTTCACCCAGCTAATGCCTACATTGTAGCTCTTCTGGCGCTCAGGAGACCTGAGCTCGAACCCTGGTCAGTCAAATTTGCACTTGGCTGGTTCAAAACTGCCATCTGTCTGTTGCACTAAAGCCACCTTTCAGGGTGTGGTTTGAGTTAGACTTTTGTCTTCAATCATCATTCTTCATTTTTCTCACCAGCACTACATGACTACATTTCCCTTAAAAAACTATTGAAAGGTCAAGTTCAACAACATTATCAGTCATTACAACTCAACCATCAATTTCTTCAAATCGATAGCTAGCACTATTAGATTAGCATCGACTGCAGTCACTGTCTCAATTCAATTTAAAACTCACACTGGACCGGAGTAAGCTAACGATAACCCCCAAATGGGGTTGAATGCACTCTTACTAACAAACAAGGTCACTAATTAAAAAATGGTATAATGCCACTCAGAAACCAATGCTGCTAAATGCGCAAACCTTGTTTATTGTTTGCGCGAGCCATTAGTGAAGACGCTAGCTAGGCTATTAGCGAACTCTCCCCATGGTTATATTTAGACTTTGTGCTCAGTAAAAGTGCTTATGCCTGCCACACTTTAATAATGCTTCCATTATGAAAGGGGCTCGTCCATAAAGTTCAGAACCCTAAAAGCCTCAGAATTCAACACCATTTCTCTTCTCTTCCCCATTCAATAACTGTAGCCTACAGTATGTGATGTTGCTAGACGCTCGTGAAAATCCAGCTCCTGACTTTCCAGTTTCAAAATAGTGCCACTGAAGGTTGTTTTGCCATTGTTTTGTCTTCAATGCGGGCTGTGCCATAACAGCCAATGTTGAATAAAACTCTCACTGTCCTAGAAGGCTCTCTTTAGAATGTGTTTGTGTGTAAATTGTGAAGGAAGGTGATGCACTCTGGTGGATGGGGCGAACAATACACTCATGGCTAATAGTGAAACAGAGGCTCAAAGAATAGCCCTGAAGCCCACATTGCTTTGTATAATATCCCTTTACATCCATTCTTTAGATTTTTTTTGTTTACAGCTTTCGTTCCAATGCCTGTATTTCCCATGAATTGTGAATGCAACATTAACAATGTGAGAAGATGTATGGTCCTCCATGTATCCTGTAATATATTCAAATAATTTAAACTTTGATAGAGGACTGTCCATCCGTCAATGTATGAGCCCCATTGAAAAACCATTGGCTTAATCTGTGAACGCTGTAGTTTATTTTAATTGACCTGGAGTGAGTACTCTTCAAGTTTACGAGCCTTGAAGCCAAAACATCACAAACCTAAGTCCTAGCCCCTGCCCCCTAGGCACTTACGTAGATCTGAGAGAATTGGCCTCTGATATGCTATATGGAATTGTTGTTGCGGACACTTATACAATCCTCTCATATCTCCACAAGTGCCTTGTGGGTAGGGACTAGGAGTTGGTTTGGGATTCAATGTAAGGGACATGCCCACACTAGCTTGCTTAGCAAATTAAACTACACTTTTAGAATAAAAGTTGCTAAGGTGCTTCGGTTTGTCCCAATAGGTGAACCCTTTTTGGTGCTAAAACCCTCTATGCAGGGTTCTTCATAGAACCCCCTGTAAATGGTTCTGCCTAGAACCCTCTGTGAACATTTCTAGCAAGAAACATTTTTTCCTCTATAGGTTTTTCCTAGAACCCTTTATGAACAGTTCCACCAGCCTTATTCCCCTTTAAAATGTAATTATTTATGACAATACATTACATATATCATAAGGCCTTTCTTTGAAGGCCACGTTATACCCTAATACAGTGGTGTTAGGAAACTCCTAGTTTACATTATTCTTGCTTGCAAAGTGATGTGTAATACCTATTGGAATCCAGACATGGTGAGGATGTTCAATTTTTATCACCTGAAACCTGCATTCAGAATGATTGCCAGGGTAAAGAAGATTGTCCAATGGGATGACCTAAATCATCTGAAATGGATCAACTTTCTCAGTAACAGGTGCAATAAATCCAACAGATTGGATTAGTTTCTAAAATGTATGTTATTTATCTTTGTGTAGCATAAGATTAATCAACCAATCAATGTATATGCAGAAACACAGATATTGAAACAAACAATTCTGAAAATCAACCTGCAATAGAGGATGCTGGGAAATATGATAATAATCTTTTTAAATGTATCAAATTACTCAAACTCCTGATCTTAAAGTTTAAACACTGAAGTAAACACTATTGCTCAGGCACTATTTAAAAGAAAGAACAAGTATTACAATAAAAAAGCTTATTCAGATTCAGAAGCAGAACCCTTTTTGCCTTCGAAAGAATCCTTCTAGCCTCTCAAAGAGCCCTTTCTTCTAAAAATGGTTCTTAGAATAAAAAAGGTTTGAGGTAGAACTCTTTGCCTTACAAAGAACCCTTCTCTTCCAAAAAGGGTTCTTCAGATGAAAATGGTTCTTGGCAGATCCCTATCCCTCCGCAAAGAACCCTATTGGAACTAATTTTTCTAAGAGTGTAGCTTAGCGCAGAACGAATGCCAGCTTAATTAAAGACCACTATGACCGTGGAGCTGACATTCCAAATCCTCCCAACCCCCATCCACCATCCGTCCACATGCTTAAAAAGATACTACTAGATTTACAAGGCTTGCTAATGCAGGCGGGCGGAAGGACGACACTTTCAGATGCTCGTCTAGTCCAGTCCACTTCAATGATTTATTGGCCAGGTGGCCACCCCAGTCTAGAAAGACAGAAATAGAGAGAGAGAAAAAGAGAGAGAAACTGAGTGTGACAGATGGATGTAGGAAGAGAGAAAGACAAACTGGGAGAAAGAGTGACAAACCGAGAGAGGAAGGGATTTAGTAACAAGCAAGAGAGGGAAGAAGAGAGAGAGACAGAGAGACGGAGAAAGAGACAGAGGGAGAAAATAGAAAATGAGGGAGAAGGGAGAGAAATACAAACAGAGAGAGGAACACAGAGATAGGTAGATGTTGCAGAACCCCTTTTCCAGGGAACCATCAGTGCTTTATAAACCAACGATTCCCCTTTCCTTCCCTGGATTTCTTCACTGTACCCAAACCAAAAACAGATTTAATGTGTTGCTCAGTTATGTATAGAGCCATGTCCTCATGGAAGGCTCTGCCACCAGAGGTTACTCAAGCAAAAAGCAAGTTTAACTTTAAAAAAACAGATAAATAACATATTGTATCACAGTGCCTCTCTTCTTTCTAAAGATTTAATTTAACTCTATTGCATATCAAAGTATGAATATGTACAGAATAAATGAATAGTGTCTAATTAGTATTTTTGTTGTCTCTTGGTGTCTTTCCAATATATAACACTTATTTTATGATTTTTTTATTTTAATTAATGTCTTATCTTATGCTGTTTTTGTAAATACTTTGTCATGAATTTATACGTTTTATGTGGAACCCAGGAAGAGTAGCTGATGCATGTGCAGCTAATGGGGATCCAAATGAACTCAACTAAACCCTCCTTCCCTCCTACTTTGTATTTATTTGTTTATTTTATCAGGTTTGTTTTTCAACCCTTCATTTAAAACCGTTGATTGATAAGCGCGAAGATGCTATCTTTTTTTAGTGCGCCTATAAGTGGACAACCCTCTTTATCTCTTCCTCCCTCCTCTCCTTTTCTCCTCTTCCTCATTTTATTCTCCCTTGCCCTCCTTTTTTTATCACTCCTCTCACCGTGACATGGATATTCTTCATTGCTATTCTCATCATCATCAATCAGACGGCATCTCACCGCATCTCTTTCACTATCCTTCTCCCTCTCTCTTTGTCTTTCTCTCCCTCTCACCTATTCCCTTGCCACCTCTCTCTCTCTTCTGTGTCCCTTTTTCTCTTCCTCCCTCCCTCACTCCGTCTGAGCTCCTCAGTCATGTGCAGTCTTTCTCTATTTTACTCTTACACCACACATGCTCTCCATCATCTTTCTCCATCACTCCCCCCCACGTTTTCTCCCTTGCACTTGATGCAGATCAATCTCCCTGGAGTGTACCGTACTGTAAAAGTCATGTCTTCATGCATTACTACAAGAGGGTAATGTACAGACTTGACTAACGCGCTGGGAACACTGTGTTTGTGTGTGTGTGAGAGAGAGAGAGTCTGCCTGCATTAATATCTGTCTGTCTGTCTCTCTCTGTATTTCCATCTGTATCTGTCTGTGTGCGTGTGTATGTTTCTGTGTGTGTGAGTTAGAGAGAGGATTACAGCGGATATTCGTTGTCTCTAATAAAACGGACAATGATTCTGTTTACTGGGATTATGGCATCGTGTAATTGAAACATTCTAGCGTAGCACGAGCCGCCAAGGAAAATAGATAGGGGAGACAGTAAGACCTGGTGCTGAGTCATTTTGTCAGTGGTCCCATACGTGCACCACGTTTCTAGGATGAAGACACCAACTGCTGACTGGCAAGACACGAAGCCGCCACTACATCACTTTATCAACAAGCCTCACCTCACGTCTCTCTGCCCCCTGTTCTGTCGATTCTCCCCCTCTCTCTTTCTCTCTCACAGCCCCCTCTATCTTTTCCTCTCTCATCTCATTTATATTGTATATCTTTTTTCCCTCCCTTTCGCTCGCTCATGGTCTCTCTCTAGGGGCTTCCACTGTTCCCATTCTCTCAATTCCTCTCAATCTTCCTTTCTTTTTTTCCCATCTCTCTGACTCTCTCTCTCTCGAGGTTACTCCTGTGTCCTCTCCCTCACTCACCCTCTTTCTAATTCTTGCTCTCTATTTCTTTCTCTCTTTAGGTGTCCTCCTCTGACCCCCCCCCCCCTCTCTCTCTAAATTCAATTCAATTCAATTCGCATGACGTAACAATGGACATATTGCCAATTTGCAATATTAACATAATCAAAATAATAATAATAAATATTGTCAACGGGACAACAGTAACAGCAATAATCAAGGGTCAAAATAGCCATTCCAGCTGATTTGTACGGGTCCAGGTTGGTTGGTCGGTCTGTCAGACATTAACAAAGGCATAGAGGACATGTGCAGGTTGGTTGGTCTGTCAGACATTAACCCTCATTTTATGGCAGGCAGCAATGTAGTGCGCTGCCAACCCACAGCTCTTTGCATCCTCACCCAACAGGACGGGTAGCCTATTCTCATCCAAGTGGTCTTTAAAACCTTGAATGAGGGTTTCAAATTTGGAGAAATTACACTCTGTAATTGTTTTATATTTTTTACATTTTGTCAGGAAATGCAGCTCTGTCTCGGGTTCTGCTGTGGTTGCACAGCCTTTCTTCTACAGCAGGTATTCCCAAACTACCCCCTTTGGGGGTACGCTAAATAAAAATATGATTCACGTTTAAAAAATAATAATTCTTCACATAAAAAAAGTAAATACATCTTCACATTTTCAAACAGTCCATTTATATTTTCCAACGGGGCTATACATTTGGGTGAGGTTTGTTCTCGCCTGAGTAGCCTCGTTTCACTGCCAAAAATAAAATTAAACCATCAGCCAATTTGAAAAATAAGCCACAGGAGGTTTTGAGTGAGAATTAAGACGACTTTCAAGTAGTAAGACATGTATAAAAGCAACAGATACCATTAATAAGAAGGGATGACCAGTGAGGTATACCTGCTGGAGTGCGTGCTACGGGTGGGTGTTGTTATCGTGACCAGTGAGCTGAGATAAGGCGGAGCTTTACCTAGCATAGACTTATAGATGACCTGGAGCCAGTGGGTCTGGCGACGAATATGTAGTGAGGGCCAGCCTACGAGAGCATACAGGTCGCAGTGGTGGGTGGTATAAGGCGCTTTGGTAACAAAACGGATGGCACTGTGATAGACTGCATCCAATTTGCTGAGTAGAGTATTGGAAGCTATTTTGTAGATGACATCGCTGAAGTCGAGGATCGGTAGGATAGTCAGTTTTACTAGGGTAAGTTTGGTGGCATGAGTGAAGGAGGCTTTGTTGGAAATAGAAAGCCGATTCTATATTTGTTTTTGGATTGGAGATGTTTGATATGAGTCTGGAAGGAGAGTTTACAGTCTAGCCAGACACCTAGATATTTGTAGTTGTCCACGTATTCTAGGTCAGAACCGTCCAGAGTAGTGATGCTAGTCGGGCGGGCAGGTGTGGGCAGCGAACGGTTGAAAATCATGTATTTGATTTTGCTAGCGTTTAAGAGCAGTTGGAGGCCACAGAAGGAGTGTTGTATGGCATTGAAGCTCGTTTGGAGGTTAGTTAACAGAGTGTCCAAAGAAGGGCCAGATGTTTACAGAATGGTGTTGTTTGCGTAGAGGTGGATCAGGGAATCACCCGCAGCAAGAGCGACATCGTTGATATATACAGAGAAATGAGTCAGCCCGAGAATTGAACCATGTGTTACCCCCATAGAGACTGCCAGAGGTCCGGACAACAGGCCCTCCGATTTTACACACTGAACTCTGTCTGCGAAGTAGTTGGTGAACCAGGCGAGGCAGTTATTTGAGAAACCAAGGCTATTGAGTCTGCCGATAAGAATACGGTGATTGACAGAGTCGAAAGCCTTGGCCAGGTCGATGAAGACGGCTGCACAGTACTGTCTTTTATCGATGGCGGTTATGATATCGTGTAGTACCTCGAGCGTGGTTGAGGTGCACCCATGACCAGCTCGGAAACCGGATTGCACAGCGGAGAAGGTACGGTGGGATTCGAAATGGTCAATGATCTGTTTATTAACTTGGCTTTCAAAGACTTTAGAAAGGCAGGGCAGGATGGATGGATATAGGTCTGTAACAGTTTGGGTCTAGAGTGTCACCCCCTTTGAAGAGGGGGATGACCGCGGCAGCTTTCCAATCTTTAGGGATCTCGGACGAAACGAAAGAGAGATTGAACAGACTGGTAATAGGGGTTGCAACAATGGCGGCGGATAATTTTAGAAAGAGAGGGTCCAGGTTGTCTAGCCCAGCTGATTTGTACGGGTCCAGGTTTTGCAGCTCTTTCAGGACATCTGCGATCTGGATTTGGGTGAAGGAGAAGCTGGGGAGGTTCGGGAAAGTAGCTGCGAGGGGTGTGGAGCTGTTTACCGGGGTTGGGGTAGCCAGGAGGAAAGTATGGCCAGCCGTAGAAAAATGCCTTTTGAAATGTTCGATTATCATGGATTTATCGGTGGTGATCGTGTCGCCTAGACTCAGTGCAGTGGGCAGCTGGTTGGAGGTGCTCTTGTTCTCCATGGACTTTACAATGTCCCAAAACCTTTTGGAGTTAGAGCTACAGGATGCAAAACCAGGATGTTTTTGTGCTGGTCAAGGGCAGTCAGGTCTGGAGTGAACCAAGGGCTATATCTGTTCTTAGTTCTACATTTTTTGAAATTGGCATGCTTATTTAAGATGGTGAGGAAATTACTTTTAAAGAATGACCAGGTGTCCTCTACTGACGGGATGAGGTCAATATCCTTCCAGGATACATGGGCCAGGTTGATTAGAAAGGCCTGCTCGCAGAAGTGTTTTAGGGAGTGTTTGACAGTGATGAGGGGTGGTCGTTTGACCGCGGACCCATAGCGGATGCAGGCAATGAGGCAGTGATCGCTGAGATCCTGATTCTAAACAGCAGAAGTGTATTTGGGCAAGTTGGTCAGGATAATATCTATGAGAGTGCCCGTGTTTGCGGATTTAGGGTTGTACCTGGTGGTTTCCTTGATAATTTGTGTGAGATTGAGGGCATCTAGCTTAGATTGTAGGACTGCTGGGGTGTTAAGCATATCCCAGTTTAGGTCACCTAACAAAACAAACGTTGCAGAGTTATGTGCATCCTTTCAAGCACACCTTCTCATTAACCTGTGGTGAGTTATTCACAATATTCGATGAACAAATAAAGTTTTATATGTAAGATGGTTAAATTAATTGCAAAATTATTGACTATTATTATTTGTGCCCCGGTGTGTGTGTGGCAGGCCTACAATCATGGCAAAAAAACAACTTTTTAGAGTGCGCTGACCCTGGTGCTAGAGGGGGTATACAGCTGGAGGTTGAATGTTTGAAGGGATACGGGACTATAAAAGTTTGGGAACCACTGCTCTACAGGGAGCCAGGCTTTCCTGTGTCTACCCTTCTCAGTGGCAAGGCTGTGCCCACTGAGCCTGTACTTTGTCAAGGTTTTGATCTTGGTCAAACCTTTAGCCGTGGTGTACAGTACTGTCAATTTAGGGCCAGATAGCACTCCATTTTGCTTGTGCTTCCCAATAAATAATGTCATTTTGTTTTGACTGTGTTGTATTTTGGTTTATTCTGATTGATTAGATGTTCTTGTCCTGAGGCTTCAGAGTGTTAGTAGAACAGGTTTATGAACTCAGCCCCAGGACCAGCTGGATGTGGAGACTATATTCTTTGCTCAGATCTTGGCATTGCAGGGCTTGGTAATGTTAATGTATCTTAGATGTTTCCAAAACTGCCATGAAGTGTAACTGGTTCAATGACACATTCAATTCGTTTTAGCCAATTTATTTCAATTTGAATTAGTTTTTTAATGGTGTAGAATGCCCTGCGTGCTTTCTCTCGGTTCATTCACTGCCTCATTTAGGTGTCCAGTTGAGCTCATTTTTAAACATAAGAAATTGTAGTGTGTGCAGTGCTCTATATATGTTGTACCAATTGAGAATTTGTCCTAATTCCCTGAGATCTGGATATTCCCTGGAAAATCATTATTTTTGACTTTTTGGGGTTAGCAGGTCCAGGCTCTGCTGTGGGTGACAGCAGGCACAGGTCATCTGCGAACAGCAGGCATTTAACCTCTGAATTGTGGTGACTAACAGCAGGGGCTGAGGATTTTTCTAGAATTGTGGCCTAGTTTATGTAAATATTAAAGAGTGCAGAGCTCAGATTGCAACCCTGGCGAAGGCCCCGCCCCTGCTTAAAGAACGATGTTATTTTCTTGCCAATTTTGATGCTGCACTTATTACCAGAATACATTGATTCAATGATAGCATCAAATGCTTTTTGGAAGTCGATAAATCGAGTGTACATTTTGGTATTATTTTGATGGAGTGTGTTGGGTGTAAATATGATTGGTCGTGCGATGTTTTGGTATAAATCCAATTAGCCTTTTATTCAATACATTGTGCTTATTAAGGAAGTTTAGAACTCTTGTATTTATAATACTACAGAAAACCTTCCCCAGGTTACTGTTCACACAAAGGCCTATGTAATTGAAAGGATAAAATTTGTCTCCGTTCTTAAAGCTTGGGGTTATGCGTCCTCGATTGCAGATGTCAGGGAAATAACCTACACTCAAATGAAACAGTTTTAATGTAGCCAATTTAAATTTTGCACTAGTGAATTTGAGCATTGCATTTAGGATGCCATCAGATCTGCATGCTTTTTTAAATTTGAGGGCCTGACATTTCTTATAGAGCTCCTGGTCAGTAATTGGGAAGTCCAATGGATTTTTCATGAATTTGGCAACTTCTCATGAATTTGGCATTGTTCTGCATTTGCATCAGTTTGAATGGTGTTGTAGAGTGTTTTAAAATGGCTTGTCCAATATGTCACCATTTTGTATTGTTCATTTCTCTAGTTTAGATTTTTTGTAGGTTTTTCCAATTTTGCGAGAAGATGTTTGTGTTTATGGACTCCTCAATTAGTGTCGGCTGCTTGAAGTTGTACTGTGCATTTTTGGTTCTGAGTGTACAGTACATTTATAGTTTTAAAGTCTCACAGTAATTAGGGCGTAATTCACCATTATTTGGGTCTCTGTGCTTTTGGCTTGATACTGTTTAAATTTTTTTCCTTATAATTTGACAATCTGCATCAAACCAGTTTTCATCTGTGGTCTTTTTTGGTTAGTTTTTTTTTAACAATTTCGGTTTTGCTTCTTTTGCCAGTTTCCTGAATATATTGTTGATGTTTTTTACTGCTAGATGTAGGCCTTCTTTACTGTGAGTGGATGTGGTATCCAGAAAATTATCTAAGAGTGTTTGAATTTTTTGGTTACTGGTTGCTTTCTGGTATTCTTCTGTGCTGTTTTGGGCCCATCTGTATGAATTTCTGATTTTGTAAAGCTTACTGGGCTGTGAATGTGTGGTTGTTTCCATGTCTGTTCTTTTGAGGAACAAGGTAATTTGGCAGTAATCAGACAGAGGCCTTAGTGGCTTGACAGTGAAGGAGGTGGGAAAGAAATGGTCTATGTCTGTAATCATATAGTCTACTATGCTGTGGACAGGAGGTGAGCAACAGGTAAATCTCCCCAAAGAGTAACCTACCTTTGACAAAGTAGAGACCCAGGCTTCGACAGAGCTGCAACAGATCCCTTCCATTTTTGTTGATGGTTCTGTCACTGTTGTTTCTATGGGGGAGATTACGACAGTTGGAAACAGTATGGCCTGTAAGAAAGTCCTCCCCTCGTGTGGTTGTTAGAACAGGTAGTGTTCCTGTTCGCTCATTTATGTCCCCACAGACGAGCACATTTCCCTGGGACTGGAAATGGCACGTCTCTTCCTCAAGGACGGGGAATATCTCATTTGAGTGATATGGGGATTTTGGGGGGGATATATTTTGTGCAAAAGAACACATATTTTTCTGTCAGTACAAGTTTTTTTTTTTTTTTTTTACCAAATGTGATATTTACCCATTTTGCGGGGATCAATTAGATTTTGAAGTTTGGTTTTGTAGCAAATGATCAATCCTCCAGATTCTCTGCCTCTATTGACAGAGCTGTGTTTCTGTGATGGCACAATTACCTTTCTGTAGCCTGTGGGACAGTGAGTGACAATGTCTGCCTTACACCATGTCTCCTGCAGAATGATGATATCAACATATTTAAGATTTTTTTTTACTAGTGCTAAACTCTTTGGTCCAAAGTTTGATGAGTTCAGGCTCTCAATGTTCCACATGCTCACTGATAGCGATTTCATGTCACAAAAAGAAAGGGGGCAAGGTCTGGGTCAGTGTGGGTCAGTGGGGCGGAGCGGTGTTCGGGGTGGTGAGGGGTTGCAGCTTCTCTCTCTCATCTCTCCCTCATTCAGGCTTTACAAAGAATCAATTTTCTTCCAAAAATGGTTCTTAGGATGTTAAAGGTTCTATATAGAACCCTTTGCCTTAGAAAGAATCCTTGTCTTCCAAAAATGGTTCTTCTGATCAAAACAGTTATTGGTAGAACCCTATCCCTCTTCAAAGAACCATTGGAACCCTTTTTTCTAAGAGTGTAGGTATTCTGCTCTAAGGAAGTGAGTGATTCTAACAGTGAGAAGGTTCAAGCTTGCGCACTCAGATATTATAATTTACTGGATTCCAGTAGCCCAAAGCACTTTACCTAGGCTTACTAGCGCTGACAACTTCTTTATTGAGGAAAATGTACTGACTACGACTGTGATATGTGGTTGTCTCACCTAGCTATCTTAAGAAGAATGCACTTACTCTAAGTCGCACTAGATAAGAGCATCTTCTAAATGACAAAAATATAAAATGTACAATTACCAGGCCTTGGTATCAACTCCACGATCTACACTCCATCTCCCTTATCGTCCAGATCTCTTTGAAATACGGCCATAACATAGTCTATAATTACATAGCCATTGCCAATAAAGACAATATTCAACGGTGGCTTAAGGCTAACGTCATGTGAACCCTACCGTTTGTGGCCCCATACGTCTCGTGGCATCGTTAGCTCTGCATTAGCATCCTTTGCTAATAAGTAGCCTATTAGCGTAATGGCGGCGCGGTGTGATTTGCAGCAGTGTAATTCTACTACGGTGCTAGCCATTGGACCTAAAGGCTAGTCAGTCATTCTCCGTGGATAGCTTCTGACATGTTAATTACACACAATTAGTGCTTAGCACGACGCTAACGGCTGCGCCTCGTGGCATCCGATCCATCATATTGACATATCGGTTTTCACATGTCAGGTGTGACGTCTCTCTAGCCCCTTGTCTTTATGCTCCTGCAGGGTACTGTATGCAGGGAGAGGTTCCTGGGATAAGCTGTAGAGAAAGTGCACTGTTTTGAGGCTGGGGTTTTATCCCACAAAATTAATTGATTATCAAGCGGCTTAGTATTGTTTTCTTACGTCTTAAGACATAATATAGGTCTTAAGACATAAAGAACAATACTAAACCACTGATCATGATTCAAGGTTTCTCCTCCTTTCATTTTGTTGCTGGGACCATTGTTGTGATGGCTCGCCTATCTCCTTTTCTGCTTTCTTACTCTTCCCTCCACCCTCTCTCTCTCACTCTACCTCCCTTTCTTGCATTATTCCATTAAAACCTCTTACATCTAGGCGTTCCGCCAGCGGAACCCCTAACCAACAGCCAATGGGATCGCATGGCGCGAAATACAAAACCTCAAAAATCCAAGAATTTCAATATTTCAAACATACGACTATTTTACACCATTTGAAAGATAAACCTCCCCTGAAACCAACCACGTTGTCCAATTTCAAAAAGGCTTTACAGCGAAAGCAAAACATTAGATTATGTTAGGAGAGTACATAGACCAAAATAACCACACAGCCATTTTCCAAGCAAGCATATATGTCAATAAACCCAAAACACAGCTAAATGAAGGACTAACCTTTGATGATCTTCATCAGATGACTCTCCTATGACATTATGTTATACAATACATGTATGTTTTGTTCAATCAAGTTCATATTTATATCCAAAAACAGCTTTTTACATTGGCGCGTGATGTTCAGAAAATGTATTCCCACCAAAAACCTCCGGTGAATTTACAAAAATACTCATCATAAACATTGGCAAAATACATAACAATTATTTTAATTATAGATACAGAACTCCTTTATGCAATCGCTGTGTCAGATTTTAAAGTAGCTTTTCGGCGAAAGCACATTTTGTAATATTCTGAGTACATAGCTCGCCATCTCGGCGAGCTATTCAGACACCCGCCAAGTTCGGGGGGAACTAAACTCAGAATTAGTATTAGAAATATTGTATTACCTTTGCTGATCTTCGTCAGAATGCACTCCCAGGACTGCTACTTCCACAATAAATGTTGTTTTTGTTCTAAATAATCCATAGTTATATCCAAATACCTCCGTTTTGTTCGTGCGTTCAGGTCACTATCCAAAGGGTAACGCGCGAGCGCAATTCGAGACACAAAAAGTCAAAATGTTCCATTACCGTACTTAGAAGCATGTCAAACGCTGTTTAAAATCAATTTTTATGGTATTTTTAACGTAAAATTGCAATAATATTCCAACCGGACAATAGTGTATTCATTCAAAGAGGAAAAGAAAAAACAGCGTGCTCGCAGGGAACGCGCGTATCCAATCTCTTTGTCCTCAGGCAGACCACTCAGTAACTGAGCTCCTATACTCTGCTCAGAGACAGGAGAAGGCTCAATCCACTTTCTGAAGGCTTTAGACAGCCAATGGAAGCCTTAGAAAGTGCAACGTAAGAGCACAGATACTGTAGTTTCGAAAGGGACTAGAAAGAAGAACTACATTTCTCAGATCCTACACTTCCTGGTTGAATTTTTCTCAGGTTTTTGCCTGCCATATTAGTTCTGTTATACTCACAGACACCATTCAAACAGTTTTAGAAACTTCAGAGTGTTTTTCTATCAACATGTACTAATAATATGCATATTCTCGTTTCTGGGCAAGAGTAGTAACCAGTTTAAATCGGGTATGTTTTTTCATCCGGCCGTGAAAATACTGCCCCCTATCCATATCAGGTTAAAGATCTGTCTCTTCTTAAAAACTGTGAGAGGAGATGCTTCTACTACTTGGCTATGTGGGAACACTTTATTTGAAGGCTACCTATATAAGGATGTCATAACACGTTTATAACTCATACATAACTCATTAATTAACACTATTTTCCCCCTTCACTCAGACGCTCCAGTCCTGGACCCGGTCTTTCAGGATGTCCGTTCACCCAACTACCAATTTGTGACGTTGCGCTGCCTCATTCAGAAGTCCAACCCGGCACGTGTGGCCAGTGTCCGCTGGGTCCGAAACGGCGAGCCCCTGTCCTCCCTGACCCCGAACCCGCAGGAGAACCCGCAGCTGAAATTCAAGCTGGACCCCAGCAACAACGGCACATATGAGTGCCGCGTCAGCAACGGCGTGGGCAGCTCCACCTGCACCTTCAACGTCTCGTGTGAGTACCAGAAGACGTTGGAGTTCCTGGTAGTGTTAGGGTCAATTCCATATCAATTCAGTCCATTCAGGATGTCCAATTTAGGATTGCAGTGTTTGGTTTTCAACAGATATAATGGGACCCATATAGTCATGGCTACAAGATGAAAAGAGAGCAGTTACTCTTGTCATAAAATATAGGACTGAAAATGAAGTGCATTAAAACTTTTAAAACATTTACAAATAGGCATCTGACACACAATTCCTAAAGTACCAAACCAACCAACTAAAACTCCCCCACCCTCTTCTCCTTCCCCCTCTCCTTCTTTCTCTCTCCCCCAATACTGTAGCCCGTCCATACAACGCAGAGTTTTACTTTGATACTCCCAACCCCATCCGCATTCAGAAGGTCAACAACTACTCCTACAACCTCCAGTGGACCCAGAGAGAGCCGGCAGCTACAGACCGCATCATCGGCTACTGGGTCAACGTCCGCACGGTGGGACGCACGCACGCACACACACACACACACACACACTGCAGAAGGAGCCTCACACACACTGCAGAAGGAGTCGCACACACATTGCAGAAAGAGTCTCCCACACATTGCAGAAGGAGCCTACACACACACACACACACACACACACACACACACACACACACACACACACACACACACACAAACACACACACGAACACGAACACACACTCACTGACTCACTCACTGACCCACTCACTCAGGAGCACTATATTGAGTGTTGTGTGAAGTGAAATAAGTGAACGTGGGCCTTCATAATTTGAGCCAGGGGAATAGCTGAGGCTGTGTTGGGAGTGGACAGTGGATCGATGGGAGCTTGTACTGCATTAACAACACTCTCTGAGCAGCCAAGATCCAGAGTGACACCTCTCTCCACCCTTCTCTTCCTCTCCTCCTAGCTACATGCCTCTCCTCTCCCCTTTCTCCTCTTCCTCTCTATCATCCCCTCTCCATGCTTTCCTCTCCTCTCCTCTGCTCTGCTCTCCTCTATTTTATTTTCTTGTCCTCTCCTCTATTATCCTTTCACTCCCCTTCTCTCTTCCTCTCCTCTCCACCCTCTCTCATCCCCTCTCCATTCTTCTCATCTCCTCCACCCTCCTCTCCTCATGCTAATTGAGGACAGATAATCTCTGACAGATACAACCTCTTTATAAAGTTGGCAGTCCCACCTCCAGCCCCCCTGTTCCAGTCTCCTGCTCATCAAAACGCATATCCTCCCTAATCACGACAGTGGCAGTGTCACACGGAAAATGACTCCATTGTTGTAACAGCGGGGTGGGCGGTTTCAAATGTGAGAAAACAAGGGGGTTGTTTTTTTCGCAGGTTGACGTTTATTGTCATAAGTCTTGCCCTGGAGGCAGAACTGAGTGGTTTCCACTAGATAGGCCAGAGCCAAAGTCAGATTTGACTATATTAAATGTAGCTGAATATAATTCGACAGGCAGCTAAACACCTCGCTATTATCAAACCTCTGGAGACAGGATTTCTATTTATTGAGTCAAGAAAGGGTGAAACTGAGAAAAGGAGACAATCACCAAAACTCATGAGTCCATGCATTTTTTTGTTTTGTTCAGAAGTAACCTCCAACAGTTTGGTATAACCTTGTTCAGAAGTAACCTCCAACAGTATGGTATAAAGCCTTAACAAAATGACAGCTAAATACAGCTACAACCAAAGTTTCTAAATGTACAGTACCAGTCAATAGTTTAAACACACCTGCAGTACTTATTCCAGGGCTTTTCTTTATTTTTACTATTTTCTACATTGTAGAATATTAGTGAAGACATCAAGAACTATGAAATAACACATATGGAATCATGTAGTAACCAAAAAAGTGTTAAATAAAAATATATTTTATATTTGAGATTCTTCAAAGTAGCCACCCTTTGCCTTGATGACAGCTTTGCATACTCTTGGCATTCTCTCAACCAGCTTTATGAGGTAGTCACTTACTCATGAATGCATTTCAATTAACAGGTGTGCCTTGTTAAAAGTTTATTTGTGGAATTTTTTACTTCTCAATGTATTTGTTTCAATCAGTTGTGTTGTGACAAGGTAGGGTTGGTATATAGAAGATAGCCCTATTTGGTAAAAGACCAAGTCAATATTATGGCAAGAACCGCTCAAATAAGCAAAGAGAAATGACAGTCCATCATTACTTTAAGACATGAAGGTCAGTCAATCTGGAACATTTCACAAACTTCAAAAACTGAAAGTTTTATGTGCTATGATGAAACCGGCTCTCATGAGGACCACCACAGGAAAGGAAGACCCAGAGTTACCTCTGCTGCAGAGGATAAAAGCATTAGAGTTAACTGCACCTGATTGCAGCCCAAATAAATGCTTCACAAAGTTCAAGTAACAGACACATCTTAACATCAACTGTGCAGAGGAGACTGCGTGAATCAGGCATTCATGGTTGAAATGCTGCAAAGAAACCACTACTAAAGGACACCAATAAGAAGAAGAGACTTGCTTGGGCCAAGAAATGTTTTATCCAAATTTGAGATTTTTGATTCCAACCGCTGTGTCTTTGTGAGATGTAGAGTAGGTGAACGGATGATCTCTGCGTGTGTGGTTCCCACCGTGAAGCATGGAAGAGGAGGTGTGATGGTGTGGGGATGCTTTGCTGGTGACACTGTCATTGATTTATTTAGAATTCAAGGCATACTTAACCTGTCTGGGAACCTGGGACGCTTGCGTCCCACCCTAGTCAACAGCCAGTGGAATCGCGTCGCGCGAAATACAAATACCTCATAAATGCTATAACTTCAATTTCTCAAACATATGACTATTTTACACCATTTTATAGATACACCTCTCCTGAATCGAACCACGTTGTCCGATTTCAAAAAGGCTTTACAGCAAAAGCAAAACATTAGATTATGTTAGGAGAGTACCCTGCCAAAAATAATCACACTGCCATTTTCAAATCAACTAGCATGCATCACAAAAAACACAGCTAAATGCAGCACTAACCTTTGACAGTCTTCATCAGATGACACTCCTAGGACATCATGTTACACAATACATGCATTTTTTGTTCGATAAAGTTCATATTTATATATAAAAACAGCATTTTACATCGGCACGTGACGTTCAGAAAATATTTTCCCTCAAATGTTTCCGGTAAATCAGCGTTACAATTTACAAAATTACTATTCGAAAACATAGTTAAAATGTAATATTGTCATTCAAAGAATTATAAATTAACATCTCGTGAATGCAACCGCATTGCCAGATTTAAAAACAACTTTACTGGGAAATCACACTTTGCAATAAACGAGGTGCTATGCTCAGAAAAATAGGCTAGGCGATACAGGTTAGCGCCATCTTGGAACCATCTAAAATCAAATATACTATTGTAAATATTCCCTTACCTTTGATTATCTTCATCAGAAGGCACTTCCAGGAATCCCAGGTCCACAACAAATGTAGTTTTCTTCGAAAAAGTAAATAATTTATGTCCCAATAGCTCCTTCTTGTTAGCGCGTTTTGAAGGCTACTCATAATGTACTGAAGCGCGCGGGACGTCACGAGTTCCTTCTTGTTAGCGCGTTCCGAAGGCTACTCATAATATACTGAAGCGCGCGGGACTTGTCGTCATGAATGTGCAAAAAATATATATTTACGTTCGTTCAAACATGTCAAACGTTGTATAACATAAATCTTTAGGCCCTTTTTCAATCAGAGCTTCAATAATATTCATGGCGGACGATTGCATTGTCTTACTAAACGTTTCGGAAAAAGAGGGTACCCACGGGCGCCCGCGTCATAGTAGTAATGGCCCTCCCCCTATGACCAACTTTCCAGGCCTCTCGTTCGGTCAGTTTTTACCGGAGAAGACTCAAACCACTTTGTAAAGACTGTTGACATCTAGTGGAAGCCTTAGGAAGTGCTAACTGAATCCTAACTCACGGTGTTGAAGGTGATTCCACAAGTCAGATTTCCACTTCCTGCATGGAATCTTCTCAGGTTTTGGCCTGTTTTAGAAACTTTAGGGTGTTTTCTATCCAAAGCCAATAATTATATGCATATTCTAGTTACTGGGCAGGAGTAGTAACCAGATTAAATCGGGTACATTTTTTTATCCGGCCGTGTCAATACTGCCCCCTAGCCCTAACAGGTTTTACGTATGTAGTATACACTATGTTAGTATGGGTATTCGAACACAGCTAATAAGTGAAAGGAGCTCTGCATTAACACACCATGACTTCCTGATTAGCTATGTCACATGACAGAGGTCAAGGAAACATTAACTGAGCATATTGCAAACGGCCAGCAGGGGGAGACAAGCATCTTTAAGGTGAGCATCAATACCTTTGGAACAGAACAGACCGTATCGTAAACATTTCTGAAAAAAAAAATGGGCTTTTTGGTCTTAATTTAAGGTTAGGATTAGGCATTAGTGGTAGCAGTGTGGTTAGGGTTAGGTTTAAAATCATATTTTATTACTTTATGTCTGTGCCAGCGATTAACCACTCTGCAGAGCTGCCTCCAGTACATGAGTCATCTTAATAAATGCCAAATCTGCTTTGTTTTCTCTTCTTCCTCTGTCTTCTTCCTCTGTCTTGAAGCCTGTGATGAAAATACCCCCCCCCCACCAGCCCCTAACTATTGGTATTGGTTGTTGCAATATGGGAAACACATCTGAGAGTGTGTAGGCCTATGTGTACAAATTGGTTGTTTAACTTGACTGTTAATCTTGATGTTGTTATACATTAATGTATTTCCTGTCTTGGAGCTGATATGTCATGACATTACATGTGTTATTAGATGTATACCCTACATAGTATGCATTGCAATAACTACAAATAGCTACTGTAAGCAAAATGTCGACCCTGCACAGTTGCATAGCACAAAAATGCAGATGTCTGCAGTCCCGCAATTATAAACTCGACGTCAGTATACAGTACGGTCAGAGAGACGGAGAGGGTAAGGGAGGGATAGCAGAACAGAGCGGGAGAGAGAAGAAGAGAGAGAGAGAGGAAGTATCTTGATGAATTATATAAGAGCGGCAGGATTCCTCCCCCAAAAAGCACACACACACACAAACACACAAGGACACACACACATACCTGGGGGTCAGATGGGGGAGAGAGGAAATTGGGGGGCTGAATTAGCCAGCTTGCATTTGTGCGGCTGAATAGCTAATCGTCAGTTCTTTAAAACTCATACCTTACAGTAACTAAGCGTCGGCTGGGACTTAGCATCTCCCTAGTTGGCAGGATACATTTTTTGAGTGAGTTTGAGCGCTCCTTCTGCTCTTCGATGTGTATAGTTTGCAGGGTTGTTGAAAGATAGCGTGATAACTGAGAGATGGAATACTCCACTGCCAATTTGGCCAATTGTCTGAGCTAGGAAGTTTATCAATGTATAGTACATTAGGAAGGAGCAACTCTAAAAGGACAATAGAATTAAGGTCCAGGTAGAAGATAATGGACCCTACACACCAAAAAACGAATGGTTCTATATATGGTTACAACACTTATTGGGGCTCTAAAGAACCCTTTTTTATGGTTCTATAAAGAACCTTTCTCAATCTTCAAGGTTCTTTGTAGAACCTTTTGAATAACCATATATTTTGTATCGCTTTTTTTTTGGTTAGCCATATTGTATTGTTTTTGTGTTAATTGAAGTTGAATCAGGCTCAATGGGTTCTTTGAGTCATCATTGTTCCACATAGAACCATCATTCTTCCCAAAGAACCCTCTTTTCTTAGTGTGTATCAGATATTTATGTAGTTGGTGCTGTATATCCTCTTAAGGATCGGACCCTTTTTTAACATTTTAACCTAAAATTACATACCCAAATCTAACTGCCTGTATCTCAGGAACGGAAGCAAGGATCTAAACTCAGCAAAAAAAGAAACGTCCTCTCACTGTCATCTGCATTTATGTTCAGCAAACTTAATAACATGTGTAAATACTTGTATGAACATAACAAGATTCAACAACTGAGACATAAACTGAACAAGTTCCACAGACATGTGACTAACAGAAATTGAATAATGTGTCCCTGAACAAAGGGGGATAAAAATCAAAAGTAACAGTCAGTATCTGATGTGGCCACCAGCTGCATTAAGTACTGCAGTGCATCTCCTCCTCATGGACTGCACCAGATTTGCCAGTTCTTGCTGTAAGATGTTACCCCACTCCTCCATCAAGGCACCTGCAAGTTCTCGGACATTTCTGGGGGGAATGGCCCTAGTCCTCACCCTCCGATACATCAGGTCCCAGACGTGCTCAATGGGATTGAGATCCGGGCTCTTCGCTGGCCTTGGCAGAACACTGACATTCCTGTCTTGCAGGAAATCACGCACAGAACGAACAGTATGGCTGGTGGCATTGTCATGCTGCAGGGTCATGTCAGGATGAACCTGCAGGAAGGGTACCACATGAGGGAGGAGGATGTCTTCCCTGTAATGCACAGCGTTGAGATTGCCTGCAATGACAACAAGCTCAGTCCGATGATGCTGTGACACACCGCCCCAGACCATGACGGACCCTCCACCTCCAAATTGATCCCGCTCCAGAGTACAGGCCTCAGTGTAACGCTCATTCCTTGGACGATAAACGCGAATCCGACCATCACCCGTGGTGAGACAAAACCGCGACTCATCAGTGAAGAGCACTTTTTGCCAGTCCTGTCTGGTCCAGCGATGGTGGGTTTGTGCTCATAGGAAACATTGTTGCTGGTGATGTCTGGTGAGGACCTGCCTTACAACAGGCCTGGAGGGATTATGTGTTCCTGGTGTAACTCGGGCAGTTGTTGTTGCCATCCTGTACCTGTGCCACAGGTATGATGTTTGGATGTGCTGATCCTGTGCAGGTGTTGTTACACGTGGTTTGCCACTACGTGGACGATCAGCTGTCTTCCTGTAGCTCTGTCTTAGGCGTGTCACAGTACAGACATTGCAATCTGGTGTTCAACCTTCCCAAGTTCTCTCACGTCACCCCGCTCCTCCGCTCTCTCCACTGGCTTCCAGTTGAAGCTCGCATCCGCTACAAGACCATGGTGCTTGCCTACGGAGCTGTGAGGGGAACGGCACCTCCATACCTTCAGGCTCTGATCAGGCCCTACACCCAAACAAGGGCACTGCGTTCATCCACCTCTGGCCTGCTGGCCCCCCTACCTCTGAGGAAGCACGGTTCCCGCTCAGCCCAGTCCAAACTGTTTGCTGCTCTGGCACCCCAATGGTGGAACAAGCTCCCTCACGACGCCAGGACAGCGGAGTCAATCACCACCTTCCGGAGACACCTGAAACCACACCTCTTTAAGGAATACCTGGGATAGGATAAATTAATCCTTCTAACCCCCCCCTTAAAAGATTTAGATGCACTATTGTAAAGTGGTTGTTCCACTGGATATCATAAGGTGAATGCACCAATTTGTAAGTCGCTCTGGATAAGAGCGTCTGCTAAATGACTTAAATGTAAATGTAAATGTAATTTATTGCCCTGGCCACATCTGCAGTCCTCATGCCTCCTTGCAGCATGCCTAAGGCACGTTGACGCAGATGAGAAGGGACCCTGAGCATCTTTCTTTTGGTGTTTTTCACAGTCAGTAGAAAGGCCTCTTTAGCATCCTAAGTTTTCATAATTGTGACCTTAATTGCCTACCTGCTGTAAGCTGTTAGTGTCTTAACGACCGTTCCACAGGTGCATGTTCATTAATTGCTTATGGTTCATTGAACAAGCATGGGAAACAGTGTTTAAACCCTTTACAATGAAGATCAGTGAAGTTATTTGGATTTTTACAAATTATCTTTGAAAGACAGGTCCTGAAAAAGGGACATTTCTTTTTTTGCTGAGTTTACATATTATTGATAACATTTGAAAGGAAACACGTTTAAGTTTTTGGAAATGTGAAATTAATGTAGGAGAATATAACACATTCGATCTGGTAAAAGATAATACAAAGAAAAAAACATGTTTTTTGGGGGGGGGGGTTACCATCATCTTTGAAATGTAAGAGAAAGGCCTAAGTGTAATATTCCAGGTTAGGTACAATTTAGATTTTGTCCACTAGATGGCAGCAGTGTATGTGCCAAGTTTTAGACTGATTCAATGAACCATTTTATTTCTGTTCAAAATGTTGTATCAAGACTGCCCAAATGTGCCTAATCGGTTAATTAATACACTTTCAAGTTCATAACTGTGCACTCTCCTTAATCTTACATCTACACGTTCCGCTAGCGGAACGATTGCTCCAATATCCAATGATGGGCGGGGCGCGAAATTCAAACTCCTCTAAATCCGAAAACTTACACTTTTCAAACATATGACTATTTTACAGCTATTTAAAGACAAGACTCTCCTTTATCTAACCAAACTGTCCGATTTCAAAAAGGCTTTACAGCGAAAGCAAAACATTAGATTATGTCAGCAGAGTACCCAGCCAGAAATAATCACACAGCCATTTTTCAAGCTAGCATATCATGTCACATAAACCCAAACCATATCTAAATGCAGCACTAACCTTTGATGATCTTCATCAGATGACACACCTAGGACATTGTGTTATACAATACATGCATGTCTGTTCAATCAAGTTCATATTTATATCAAAAAACAGCTTTTTACATTAGCATGTGACGTTCAGAACTAGCATTCCCACCGAACACTTCCGGTGATTTTACTAAATTACTCACGATAAACGTTCACAAAAAGCATAACAATTATTTTAAGAATTATAGATACAGAACTCCTCTATGCACTCGATATGTCCGATTTTAAAATAGCTTTTCGGATGAAGCACATTTTGCAATAATGTAAGTACATAGCCCGGCGTTACAGGGCTAGCTATTTAGACACCCTGCAAGTTTAGCCTTCACCAAAATCACATTTCCTATAAGAAGAATGTTCTTACCTTGCTTGTTCTTCATCAGAATACACTGCCAGGACTTCTACTTCAATAACAAATGTAGGTTTGGTCCCAAATAATCCATCGTTATATCCAAACAGCGACGTTTTGTTCGTGCGTTCTAGACACTATCCCAACGCTAAATCTCGGCCACGAGCATGACGCAAAATATGACAAAAAATGTCTAAATATTCCATTACCGTACTTCGAAGCATGTCAACCGCTGTTTAAAACCAATATTTATGCAATTTATCTCGTAGAGAAGCGATAATATTCCGACCGGGAATCTGCCTGTCTGTAAACTGAGGAAAAAACCGAAAGCCGGGGGCGGGGCGTGTCACGCGCCTAAGGCTTAGACCATTGAGTGACCACTTAGCTTTTGCCTTCCTGTGCTTCAGCCAGGGCTTTGAATTACGTCATTCCTGTTTTTCCCGGGCTATGAGACCTCATTGGAGACGTGTGAATTGTCACGTAAGAGCAGAGATCCTTTGTAAACGATAGAGATAATAAAGAAGGGCAAGAAATGTTCAGACAGGGTACTTCCTGAACAGAAGCATCTCAGGTTTTTGCCTGCCATAGGAGTTCTGTTATACTCACAGACACCATTCAAACAGTTTCAGAAACTTTGGAGTGTTTTCTCTCCAAAGCTAATAATTATATGCATATTCCAGTTTCTGGGCAGGACTAATAATCAGATTAAATCGGGTACGTTTTTTATCCAGCCGTGAAAATACTGCCCCCTAGCCATAACAGGTTAAACAATAGCATGGTATTCTTTCACTGTAATAGCTACAGTATATTGGGCAGTACAGTTAGATTAGCTAAAATTTAAGCTTTCTACTTATATCAGATATGTCTATGTCCTGGGAAATGTTCTTGTGATTAGTATGAGGTTGCAAGTAACATTATCCTACGTTAGCTCAAATGTCCCGCTGGGGGAGGGGGGGGGGATCCTGTAGTGGATATTAACTAATATACAGTACATAGGTTCTAACTTGAAATATTATTTGTTAGTTTACTATTGTACAATTTATGCTCTTCCCATATAAAACCACAAAGACTTCCGGAAAGCCCCGAACACAAGATATCAGTGTTATTTAGTTGGAAGACATTAGTTAAATGCGGTAGCTCTATAACTAGTTAACGTTAGCATAGAGGTAGCAAGCTAGCTCTATCACTTCCATGCTCACAGAAGCCCTTGATAATGCTCTGTCTCTGCTGGTGCTCCTGGCTGTTTGAAATGCTTTAGAAGCCACGTTGATGTTAAGGACAGCATCAACTTTGAGAAGCAACTTCTTGCTGAAGCCCTCCTTCCATTGTTGATAGCCGTGGAAGTTCTCAGGGATAAAATGTGCAATTGCTAGCTAGCTCGATACTGTTAAGTCTTTAACCTACGAGTATACGCTACACTCGCATTAACATCTGCTATCCATGTGTATGTGACCAATAAAATTTGATTTAATATGAAAGGTGAGCATGGATTTATATTTCCACACCATGTGACGCTGACCGCTGGGCATTGTGGGATTGTTTCCAAAGTTAGAGTTGATTTGGAGAAAAACTCAAACCAACATTTAAAACAACATTACAATATTATAAAAATATATTTAAGAGTTTGTAATTTAGGAATGTTTTCTTTATGCATATCGCTCAATAGTGACTTTGAAATTGGAAGTCTATCCATGTCCTGAGGACATTGGGAAATGCCTTTAAAACCAGGTACTAGGGGCAACAGTGAGTGCTATTACCCTCAAGTAGGCTTGGGTTTTGCAAGGCTGTTTTGAACGGGGGTGGTGGATGCTCGTAATCCCATGACTCTGGATCAGAAGAATGCGTGTTTGTTCTAGTGGTGGACACTTGTTTATTTTTTGCTTTTGTTTTAACTCTATCCCAAAACGTAACCCTTACAGTAACCATTCGGGAATGAGTGCCTAAACTTAATGTTTTAACCCTATCCAAAACCTTAACCTTCTAAATTTGATGTTTGGAGCAACTTCTACATTTTACTTTTGAAGAAATGTGGATAAACGTTTAATTCTCCACTAAGACTGTGAGAGCTTGTTGAAGAATAATACAAGAGGAGGTTTTGAATAGCATGAGCTGTGAAATTTCAATCTTGGTTATTTAGTCGCGTCCCCAGGTTCTTTCCTGAAGAGATTAGTGGAGTTCACAAAACGTCACACGCACATAAATACACACACACACGCACTAAGGAGTGAAGTGTGTCGTTGCATGGGTGCGCGCATGTGTGCGTATGTGCTGGTGTGCATGCATACGTGTGTGTGTTTGTGTGTGTTCGTATGCATGACTCCAGATCTGCAGGAACAAAGCTGCCTATTTGGTTGACAACATACACAGGCCATACATTGGGTACACATACATACAGTGCCTTGCAAAAGTATTCATCCCAATTCGCATTTTCCCTATTTTGTTGCATTACAACCAGTAATTTCAATGGATTTGTATTTCATGTAATGGACATACGCAAAATAGTCAACATTGTTGAAGTGAAATGAAAAAAAATGACTTGTTTAAAAAAAATAAAAAAATAATACAATTTGAAAAGTGGTGCGTGCATATACATTCACCCCCTTTCCTATGAAGCCCCTAAATAAGATCTGGTGCAACCAATTACATTCAAAAGTCACATAATTTGTTAAATAAAGTCCACCTGTGTGCAATCTAAGTGTCACATGATGTGTCACATGATCTTTGTATTTATACACCAGTTCTGAATTGCCCCAGAGTCTGCAACACCACTAAGCAAGGGGTACCGCCGTGCAAGTGGAACCATGAAGACCAAAGAGCTCTCCAAACAGGTCAGGGACAAAGTTGTGGAGAAGTACAGATCAGGGTTGGGTTATAAAAAAATATCCGAAACTTTGAACATCCCACGGAGCGCCATTAAATCCATTGTTAAAAAAATGGAAAGAATAGGTACCACAACAAACCTGCCAAGAGAGGGCCGCCCACCAAAACTCACGGACCAGGCATGGAGGACATTAATCAGAGAGTCAAAAAAGAGCCCAAAGATAACCCTGATGGAGCTGCAAAGCTCCACGGCGGAGATTGGAGTATCTGTCCATAGGACCACTTTAAGCCGTACGCTCCACAGAGCTGGGTTTTACGGAAGAGTGTCCAGAAAAAAGCAACTGCTTAAAGAAAAAAATAAGCAAATACGTTTGGAGTTCAGCAAAAGGCATGTGGGAAACTCCCCAAACATATGGAAGAAGGTACTCTGGTCAGATGAGACTTAAATTGAGTTTTTTGACCATCAAGGAAGATGCTCTGTCTGGCGTACATCCACCACCTCTCTTCACCCCATGAACATCTTCCCCACAGTGAAGCATGGTGGTGGCAGCATCATGCTGTGGGGATATTTTTCATTGGCAGGGACTGGGAAACCGGTCAGAATTGAAAGAATGATGGATGGCGCTAAATACAGGGAAATTCTTGAGGGAAACCTGTTTCAGTCTTCATGAGATTTGAGACTGGGACGGAGGTTCACCTAACAGCAGGACAATGACCATAAGCATGCTGCTAAATCAACACTTGAGTGGTTTAAGGGGAAACATTTAAATGTCTTGGAATGGCCTAGTCAATGCCCAGACTTCAATCCAATTGAGAATCTGTGGTACGACTTAAAGATTACTGTACACTAGCGGAACCCATCCAACTTGAAGGAGCTAGAGCAGTTATGCCTTGAAGAATGGGCAAAAATCACGCTGGCTAGATGTGCCAAGCTAGTAGATACATACCCCATGAGACTTGCAGCTGTAATTGATGCAAAAGGTGGCTCTACAAAGTTTTGACTTTGGGGGAGTGAATAGTTATGCACGCTCAAGTTCTCTGTTTTCTGTCTAATTTCTATTTTGTTTCACAATAAAAAACTATTTTGCATCTTCAAAGTGGTAGGCATGTTGTTTAAATCAAATGATACAAACCCCCCAAAAATATGTTCTAATTCCAGGTTGTAAGGCAACAAAATAGGAAAAATGCCAAGGGGGGTGAATACTTTCACAAGCCACTCTAGATCTCTGCATGTGTGTGTGTGTGTGTGTGTGTGTGTGTGTGTGTGTGTGTGTGTGTGTGTGTGTCTGCTCGCATAACCAAGCCATCACACACACAAGCACATGCATGAACCCAAACAAGCGCAGCGTGTGCATATTTGTATTAGCGATCTCACTTAATGCACATATGCAGTACAGCGCAACATGCAATCATAAACAAACACATAATATAAATAAACATTATGCACACAAACACACCACATGTAGGCTATGTCTACTGTATTTATATTAGAAGCACACACTGTATATTCTCACTCAGTCATAAACATTTTCAGCACAGTCAAACATGCAATCACCATAACATATACTGAACATACAAACAGATGCACACACACACGCGCACACGCACACGCACACACGCACACACACACACACACACACACACACACACACACACACACACACACACGTATTATCATATATATTGGAAGTTAATGATGTGCATGCCTCGATTACATCAAACACACATTTACAGTGGCTTGCAAAAGTATTCACCCCCTTGGCATTTTTCCCATTTTCTTTCCTTACAACCTGGAATTAAAATAGATTTTTGGGGGGTTTGTATCATTTGATTTACACAACATGCCTACCACTTTGAAGATGCAAAATATTTTTTCTTGTGAAACAAACAAGAAATATGACAAAAAAAAACAGAAAACTTGAGCGTGCGTAGCCATTCACTCCCCCAAAGTGAATACTTTGTAGAGCCACCTTTTGCATCAATTACAGCTGCAAGTCTCTTGGGGTATGTCTCTCAGCTTGGCACATCTAGCCAATGGGATGTTTGCCCGTTCTTCAAGGCAAAACTGCTCCAGCTCCTTCAAGTTGGCTGGGATCCGCTGGTGTACAGCAATTTTTAAGTCATTCCACAGATTCTCAATTGGATTGAAGTCTGGGCTATGACTAGGCCATTCCAAGACATTTAAATGTTTCCTCTTAACCACTCAAGTGTTGCTTTAGCAGCATGCTTAGGGTCATTGTCCTGCTGGAAGGTGAACCTCCATCCCAGTCTCTAATCTCTGGAAGACTGAAACAGATTTCCCTCAAGAATTTCCCTGTATTTAGCGCCCTCCATCATTCCTTCAATTCTGACCAGTTTCCCAGTCCCTGCCAATGAAAAACATCCCAACAACTTGATGCTGCCACCACCATGCTTCACTGTGGGGAAGATGTTCTTAGGGTGATGAGAGGTGATGGGTTTGTGCCAGACATAGCGTTTTCCTTGAAGGACAAAAAACTCAATTTTAGTCTCATCTGACCGGAGTACCTTCTTCCATATGTTTGGGGAGTCTCCCACATGCGTTTTGGCGTACACCTAACATGTTTGCTTATTTTTGTCTTTAAGCAATGGCTTTTCTCTGCCCACTCTTCCGTGCAGCCCAGCTCTGTGGAGTGTATGGCTTAAAGTGGTCCTATGGACAGATACTCCAATCTCCGCTGTGGAGCTTTGCAGCTCCTTCAGGGTTATATTTGGTCTCTTTGTTGCCTCTCTGATTAATGCCCTCCTTGCCTGGTCCGTGAGTTTTGGTAGGCGGCCTTCTCTTGGCAGGTTTGTTGACGTGCCATATTCTCCTGCCAAATTCTCATAATTCCATTTTCTCAAACAATCAACTATTTTACACCATTTTAAAGATAAACTTCTCGTAAATCCAACCACATTGTCCGATTTCAAAAAGGCTTTACGGCGAAAGCATAAAATTAGATTATGTTAGGAGAGTACATTGACAAAAATTATCACACACCCATTATCCAAGCAACTGGATGCATCACAAAAACCCAAAACACAGCTAAATGATGCACTACCCTTTGACGATCTTCATCAGATGACACTCCTAGGACATTATGTTACACAATACATGTATGTTTTGATCGATAAAGTTCATATTTACAGTGCCTTGCGAAAGTATTCGGCCCCCTTGAACTTTTCGACCTTTTGCCACATTTCAGGCTTCAAACATAAAGATGTAAAACTGTATTTTTTTGTGAAGAATCAACAACAAGTGGGACACAATTATGAAGTGGAACAAAATTTATTGGATATTTCAAACTTTTTTAACAAATAAAAAACGGAAAAATTGGCCGTGCAAAATCATTCAAATTGCCATCGATAAAATGCCATTGTGTTCATTGCCTGTAGCTTATGCCTGCCCATACCTTAACTCCACCTCTTCTATGGGGCACTCTGTTCACAACTTTGACTTTAGCAAACCGCTCGCCCACACGACTCCATACACGTGGTCTGCGGTTGTGAGGCCGGTTGTACATTCTGCCAAATTCTCTAAAACGACATTAGAGGCGGACTTATGGTTGAGAAATGAACATTACATTCTCTGACAACAGCTCTGGTGGACATTCCTGCAGTCAGCATGCCAATTGCGTGCTCCCTCAAACCTTGAGACATCTGTGGCATTGTGTTGTGTGACAAACCTGCACATTATTAGAGTGGCCTTTTATTGTCCCCAGCACAAGGTGCACCTGTGTAATGGTCATGCTATTTATTCAGCTTCTTGATATGCCACACCTGTCAGGTGGATGGATTATCTTGGAGAAGGAAAAATGCTCATTAACAGGAATTTAAACACATTTGTGCACAAAATGTGTGCGAAATAAGCTTTTTTTGTGAATGGAACATTTTGGGGATCTTTTATTTCAGCTCATGAAACATGGGAGCAACACTTTACATGTTGTGTTTATATTTTTGTTCAGTGTAATAAGGGAATAGGCTACAACATCATCATGGAAGCAGGTTCGAGTGAAATCCCCAGTTTGGAAGGACAATCACCAGGTATATGGATACACAGCCTGCACAATGTGCAAGCAGGTATTTACTTTCAATAATTCAGTTAATTATCAGTTAATTATAACATTAATTAAAGTGTAAACCTGTGCGGCTGGTAAAAGTTAGAGAGCCTGTAGCCTAAATCAATGTAGACTATTTTTGCAGCCTATATTCGATTCTGTGAATTATTTAAGTTTGAATTAGTCCTAAACTATTTGATTATCTAAAATGTAAAGGTATTGTTTTGTTATGTCGGCTATAGTCTTTCATTAGGTAAGAAGGCTAATTAGAAGGCTATTTTTCTATAAAGCTATTTGAGTGACAAATCATATTGTGAAAATAAATTGATATTCTTTATTTATGAAATGGTTTCCTTTTGTCCAAATGTTGAATAGACATGCAGACAAATTAATTCATGCAGGCAAGTGTAATAGTAACAATAGCCTAATAAAAAGTATTACCACTCAAAAACTATTCAATGAATGGATGTTATATGGCGGGTAACGCATCAGCTCTTGGAACAATTCTATGCGGGAGGTTCGGGTTGCGAAAAAAAATATGTCCTGATGTCGGGTATCAAGTGGGGTTCTCAATTGATGTGGCCGGTGTGGGGCGGGTGCAGCTCCAAAAAACAGACCAGTGCAGGACTCTACATTGATGCTATAACCCACCTGCTATGAATCCGAGTCTACACACACTTTCTGTCTGGAGTGTGGGAGTAGTGTCTGTAAGTTTAAGTTCACTGACAAATGTTCCCCCTGAGCCCAATCCATCTGTCCACTGTCTTGAAGTGTGTGTGTGTGTGTGTGTGTGTGTGTGTGTGTGTGTGTGTGTGTGTGTGTGTGTGTGTGTGTATGGCATCTGTGAGTGGCTGCATCCCCCTGCGCTCAGACACATCGATCCCTCGTCTGCTAACCACATGCTGACCAAAGGGTGTATGCGTGTGTGTGCATGCATGTGTGTGTTTGTCTGTCCCTGCTCGTCTGTCCCTGCTCTTAACTGTCAAGTGCTCAAAATTGCAGGGATGGCACATTCCCACAGCACACACCCACCCCTAAGCAGTTAACCATAAACAAACACAATAACAGATGGAAAAGGCATGCTTTAAAAAAACTGTCATATACATCCATGTACATAATACATTCACATTATGTTCATATGATTATGCATATACTGTGCAATGCATAACAATGTTTATATTGATAAATATACAAATAATAAATGCATATGTACACATCCACACACCTAATTAGATGTGGTCAGGGCCGGTTCTGTTGCAGAACATCCTTATGAATCTAAGCATGGCACTAAGCATGGCACTTTCAAAAGTTACCTTTCCACCCAGACAGAGGCTCTACTGACACAGAAAAATGTAAGCTTCAACTGCTGGCTACTCGTCCGTTGTATAACCCAACAACAGAAGTGCTTCCCTAAAAGCTGCCTGGGTTTAAAATAACATCTTCTGTTTTCAGAAAGAGAAAAGCTCAATTAATAGGGGCAGAATATTATAGGCTACAGTTCAGCTTCAGGTTGTCATAGAGAGTAATCAATATATCCCCATATGCATCGGAGTCACGTCTTTTGCGGGCATTTTAGAGCTTGTTTCTACCATAAGGCATCACCGAGTTAAGCATTGTTATAGAACGCTTGATATAATCTGGATATGTTTTATGTATTTATTTAAAAATATAAAGCAAACAATAGATATCCTTTTTGTCCCTTTATTTAACAAAGGGTATGTGATACCCTCACTCAATTCGAGCCCTGGTTGTAGTCAAACACACCAAGCCCTTCCCAGACACAGAGGTATTTAATCAGTGCATGCAACAGTATTGGAGTATTTGGCTATACCGACATCTATGGATAGGATAATTGTGTCTGTCAAACAGGTAGGCTTACCACTTATTTTTTGGGAAAATTAAGAAATAATCTCCAATTATATATGTAATTCTATGTTTATTCCCATAATAATGTTTGGTGCACGCGTGCACATATAGGATGTCCCTTACCAGGCAGAAGGGAATGTTACTTTTATCCCCTGCATCGCAGAGTTACAATGTTGCTATCACTATGCAACTTACTACCTATAGTAGGAAAACGAGTTTCTTATTAATAATATCCCACTTGTTATCACACATGGCACGACCCCATAATTGTTACAATTACAATAAAAATAACACGTTTATATAACATATTTAACATATATTTTACTATTCCTGTAGAACTGTAAAACAGAGTAAGATCATTTGAACTTTGGAAACAACTGCTGTCATAAATGCATGGTGGGCCTCGTTTCGCTGGAGCAGTGTAAAATAAGCTTTATATCAATGACCCAGCCTTAACGAATTTCGGTTATTTACATATCGAATTTGATTGTCCAACATCAGTTTCAACATTTATTTATTTTGTCTCCACCTAGAGTGGCCTCTTTCCTCTGCTGTGGTGCTGCATTGTTTTCAGCAATGTTTTCTCTCGGTAGCTGTCCATTGTCCTGAAATCAAATCATCTGAGTTTGCTTGGACACCAGCCTGATCTCCAGCTCCTTCCACCTCTGGAAACTATCTAGGAGGTCATGTGACTTCTCATATGAGCTGAGGAGGTGGCAAAGATTCTTCCAGTCCTTGGTTCCATCCCTGACCAGCGCAGATTTGCACTCGTGTGAAAAGAGTTTGCAGCAAAAACAGAAGGTTTTTGCTTGGAATAGACAAGCCTTGGTCTCCACTCTCTCCCCGTTTGCCATCCTCCTATTGCAGAGGGCCACCGAAAACCTTCGTTGTCCCTCATCTCTTGGGAAATTCCCCTCCTTATCCTGATGTGGCCTCGCTTGCACTAACATATCCCGTAAAGATACGGAAGACATCAGAAATATGAAATAACACACGTGGAATCATGTAGTAACCAAAAAAAGTGTTAAACAATATATATTTTATATTGGAGATTCTTCAAATGGCCACCCCTGACCTCAACCAAATTGGTTGGTCTGGGGATTGTGGAGGCCAGGTCAATTTTCTTTTGTTTAGAGATTGTGCCTCTTTTTTCATTGTTTTTTAAAATATTCGCTTCCTGAGAGTTTTTGTCTCTTAGACATGGTAGCAAATTGTTTCAAATCTCTATTGATTAGTTTTAGCTAAAATTATATCCACTAGTTGTAGCTAGCTAAAGTTAACAGGCTAGGTTAGGCTACTGCCTTAAATGACAACACAATGTGATTCAATGTGTCAGATTTGAACCCTGAAATGTATGTTTTAATAAAATGAGTAAATGTAATAAAATACATGAAGTTAGCCTAATATATAGTGACTTATATATTAACCCCTTTAGTTACGTTACAGCTTTATTCTAAAATTGATTAAATTGTTTTTTACCTCATCAATCTACACACAATACCCCATAATTACAAACCAAAAACAGTTTATTAAAATAAAAAATGGAAATATCACAATTACGTAAGTATTCAGACCCTTTACTCAGTACTTTGTCAAAGCACCTTTGGCAGCTCTGTCAGGTTGGATGGGGAGCGCTGCTGCACAGCTATTTTCAGGTCCCTCCAGAGATCGATCGGGTTCAAGTCTGGGCTCTGGCTGGGCCACTAAAGGACATTCAGACACTTGTCTCGAAGCCACTCCAGCGTTATCTTGGCTGTTTGCTTAGGGTTGTTGTCCTGTTGGAAGGTGAACCTTTACCCCAGTCTGAGGTCCTGAACATCCCCACTGCATGATGCTGCCACCATGCTTCACCGTAGGGGTGGTGCCAGGTTTCCTCCAGACGTGATGCCTGGCATTCAGGCAAAAGAGTTCAATGTTGGTTTCATCAGACCAGAGAATCTTCTTTCTCATGGTCTGAGAGTCTTTAGGTGCCTTTTGGCAAACTCCAAACTGGCTGTCGTGCCTTTTACTGAGGAGTGGCTTCCGTCTGGACACTCTACCATAAAGGCCTAATTGTTGGAGTGCTGCAGAGATGGTTGTCTTTCTGGAAGGTTCTCCCATCGCCACAGAGGAACTCTAGAACTCTGTCAGAGTGTCCATGGGGTTCTTGGTCACCTCCCTGACCAAGGCCCTTGTCCCCCGATTGCTCAGTTCCAAACTTCTTCCATTTAAGAATTATGGAGGCCACTGTGTTCTTGGGGACCTTCAATGATGCAGAAATGTTTAAGTACCCTTCCTCAGATTTGTGCCTCAGCAACACAATCCTGTCTCGGAGCTCTACGGACAATTCCTTCAACCTCATACCTTGGTTTTTGCTCTGAAATGCACTGTCAACTGTGGGACCTTATATAGACAGATGTGTGCCTTTCCAAATCATATCCAATCAATTGAATTTACCACAGGTGGAATCCAATCAAGTTGTTGAAACATCTGAAGGATGATCATTGGAAACAGGATGCACCTGAGCTCAATTTTGAGTCTCATAACAAAGGGTCTGAATACTTATGTAAATAAGGTATTTCTGTTTTTAATACATTTGCAAAAATGTCTAAAATCTGTTTTCGCTTTGTCATTATTGGATATTGTGTGTAGATTGTTAAGAATTGTATTTATTTAATCCATTTTAGAAAAAGGCTCTAAAGTAACAAAATGTGGAAAAAGTCAAGGCGTCTGAATACTTTCCGAAGGTAGTGTACCTAGTGTACATACAGTAGCTACATGCACTCAAATGTTCATGCAAGCTCTGGAACATGAGGAAGCTAATGTTCAAGTGTGTGTATGTGTGTGTGTGTGTGTGTGTGTGTGTGTGTGTGTGTGATTTGAACTCTGCTCTCAACCAGATGTTCTCTAGGTGGGCATGAATCTGCACAAACATTCACAATCACACACACACTAATGGCATGTATTAGAGATATAGTGTGGTGTACACATTACAACGAGAGTGTGCATACACCCACACACACCCACACCAACACACACACACACCTTTACCAGTGTCGGTGTATTAGTTTGAAGTGCTGTGCCTAATGCGTTGCCGTGGTCTTGTTCCTAATTGCCGGGGTCTCACAGCTGTCCTTTATCATGATACATAATTACATTTATAACAAATGTGTTTGACCCCACCATGGGGGTTAACTGTTTGTTTGTGTGTGTGTCATCTGTGAGTGGCTGCATCCCCCCTGGATTCAGACACATCGATCCCTTGCAAAACAGTGCCACTGGCCTCCCCAGCCGCATTTGTTATTGTTTTGAAGAATTGAGCATCCAGCATCATGGTAAACAAAATTGTAGTGCATACCCAAATCAAATTGTATTTGTCACATGCGCCAAATACAACATGTGTAGACCTTACAGGGAGGTGCTCACTTACAACGATGCAATTTTATGAAAATAACTAAATAAAACTAAGAAATAAGAATAACAAATCATTAAAGAGAAGCGGTAAATAACAATAATGGGGCTATATACAGGGGGTACCGATACAGAGTCAATGTGCAGGGGCACCGGTGTCGAGGGAATTGAGGTAATATATACATGTAGGTAGAGTTAAAGTGACTATGCATAGATAATAACAGAGAGTAGCAGCAGCGTAGAAGAGGGAGGGGGCAGTGCAAATAGTTTGGGTAGCCATTTGATTAGAGGTTCAGGAGTCTTATGGCTTGGGGGTAGAAGCTGTTTAGAAGCCTCTTGGACCTAGACTTGGCGCTCCGGTACCGGTTGCCGTGCGATAGCAAAGAGAACAGTCTATGACTAGAGTGTCTGGATTCTTTGCAAATTACAGGATCTCCCTCTTACACCGCCTGATATAGAGGTCCTGGATGGCAGGAAGCTTGGCCCCGGCGATGTACTTGGCCGTACGCACTACCTTCTGTAGTGCCTTGCGGTCGGAGGCTAAGCAGTTGCCATAACAGCCAGTGATGCAACCCGTCAGGATGCTCTCGATGGTGCAGCTGTAAAACTTGAGGATCTGAGGGCCCATGACAAATATTTTCAGTCTGCTGAGGGGGAATAGGTTTTTTGTGCCCTCTTCGTGAGCTTGGACCATGTTAGTTTGTTGGTGATGTGGACGCCAAGGAACTTGAAGCTCTCAACCTGCTCCACTACAGCCCCGTAGATGAGAATGGGGGCGTGCTCGGTCCTCCTTTTCCTTTAGTCCACAATCATCTCCTTTGTCTTGATCACGTTGAGAGAGAGGTTGTTGTTCTTGCACCACACGGTCAGGTCTCTGACCTCCTCCCTATAGACTGTCTCATTGTTGTCGGTGATCAGTGTGATCACTGTTGTGTCATCTGCAAACTTAATGGTGGTGTTGGAGTCGTGCCTGGCTGTGCAGTCATGAGTGAACAGGGAATACAGGAGGGGACTGAGCACGCACCCCTGAGGGGGCCCTGTGTGGAGGATCACCATGGCGGATGTGTAGTTACCTACCTATACCACCTGGGGGCGGCCCGTCAGGAAGTCCAGAATCCAGTTGCTGAGGGTGGCCCCATGGTCCTTAGCTTAGTGATGAGCTTTGAGGGCACTATGGTATTGAACGCTGAGCTGTAGTCAATGAATAGCATTCTCACATAGGTGTTCTTTTTGTCCAGGTGTGAAAGGGTGGTGCGGAGTGCAATAGAGATTGCATCATCTATGGATCTGTTTGGGCGGTATGCAAATTGAAGTGGGTTTGGGGTTTCTGGGATAATGGTGTTGTGAGCCCTGGCCAGCCTTTCAAAGCATTTCATGGCTACAGACATGAGTGCTACGGGTTGGTAGTCACTTAGGCAGGTTACCTTAGTGTTATTGGGCACAGGGACTATGGTGGTCTGCTTGAAACATGTTGGTATTACAGACTCAGACAGGGAGAGGTTGAAAATGTCAGTGAAGACACTTGCCAGTTGGTCAGCGCATGCTCAGAGCACACTTCCTGGTAATCCGTCTGGCCCTGCGGCCTTGTGAATATTGACCTGTTTAAAGTCTTACTCACATCGGAAGCTGAGAGCGTGATCACACAGTCGTCCGGAACAGCTGATGCACTCATGCATGTTTCAGTGTTACTTGCCTCGAAGCGAGCATAGAAGTTATTTAGCTAGTCTGGTAGGCTCGTGTCACTGGGCAGCTCTCAGCTGTGCTTCCCTTTGTGGTCTGTAATAGTTTGCAAGCCCTGCCACATCCGACGAGTGTCGGAGCAGGTGTAGTATGATTCGATCTTAGTTCTGTATTGTCGCTTTGCCTGTCTGATGTTTTGTCAGAGGGAATAGCGGGATTTATTATAAGCTTCCTGGTTATAGTCCCGCTCCTTAAAGCAGCAGCTCTACCCTTTAGCTCATTGTGAATGTTGGGGTATGTACGTACGGTCACTGTGGGGACGACATCATCGATGCACTTATTGATGAAGCCAGTGACTGATGTGGTGTACTCCTCAATGCCATCGGAAGAATCCCGGAACATATTCCAGTCTGTTCTAGCAAAACAGTCCTGTAGTTTAGCATCTGCTTCATCTGACCACTTTTTTTATAGACCGAGTCACTGGTGCTTCCTGCTTTAATTTTTGCTTGTAAGCAGGAATCAGGAGGATAGAATTATGGTCATATTTGCCAAATGGAGGGCGAGGCAGAGCTTTGTATGCATTTCTGTGTGTGGAGTAAAGGTCGTCTAGAGTTTGTTTCATTTTGGTTGCACATTTAACATGCTGATAGAAATTTGGTAAAACTGATTTAAGTTTCCCTGCATTTAAAGTCCCCGGCCACCAAGAGAGCTGCCTCTGGATGAGCGTTTTCCTGTTTGCTTATGGCGGTATACAGCTCATTGAATGTGGTTTTATTGCCAGCATCGGTCTGTGATGGTATGTAGACAGCTACAAAAAATACAGATGAAAACTCTCTAGGTATATTGTGCAGTCTAAAGCTTATCATGAGATGCTCTACCTCAGGCCAGCAAAACCTCAGACTTCCTTAGATATCGTGCACCAGCTGTTGCTGACAAATATACATAGGCCCCCACCCCATGTCTTACCAGAGGCTGCTGTTCTTTCCTAACCGATACAGTGTATAAACCGCCAGCTGTGTTGTTGTTCTGCCATGACTCTGTGAAAAATAAGATTACAATTTTTAATGTCCCGTTGGTATGATATACGTGCTTTCAGTTCATCCCATTTACTTTCCAGCGATTGAACGTTAGCTAACAGTATGAATGGCAAAGGCAGATTAGCCACTTGTCGCCTGATCCTCACAAGGCACCCCGATCTCGTTCCGCGAAATCTCAGTTTCTTTCTCCAGTGAATGAAGGGGATGAGGGCCTAGTCGGGTGTTTGGAGTATATCCTTCCCGTCCGACTCATTAAAGACAAATGATTTGAGGTGATTCAAGGTGAGGTGAGTAGTCGCTGTTCTGATGTCCAGAAGCTCTTTTCGGTCATAAGAGACGGTAGCAGCAAAATTATGTGCAAAAAAACTACAAAATAGCATGGTTGGTTATTAAGAGCCAATAAAACGGCAGCCATCCTCTCTGGTGCCATCTATCACATTTCAATTCAAACTCTGTTGTTCTATCACGAGTGCAATGATGTGCAGTGATGTCCCAGGGGGAAAAAAACAGTGTGTGTTGTTGTAATATCAGAAACGTATGTGGCAGGTTCACCGCTACGGATTCCAGCTTTAAGGAGGATATACACAAAACATTAGGAACACCTGCTCTTTCCATAACATAAACTACTGACCAGGTGAATCCAGGTAAAAGCTATGATCTTTTATTGATGTCACTTGTTAAATCCGCTTCAATCAGTATAAATGAAGGGGAGGTGACTAGTTAAAGACGGCTTTTTAAGCCTTGAGATAATTGAGACATGGATTGTGTATGTGTGCATTTCAGTGGGTTAATGAGCAAAACAAAATATTTCTAAGTGCCCTTGAACGGGGTATGGTAGTAGGTCCTAGGCGCACCGGTTTGAGTGTGTCAAGAACTGTAACACTGCTGGGTTTTTCACGCTCAACAGTTTCCCATGTGTTTCAACAATGTTCCACCACTCAAAGGACATCCAGTGAACTTGACAACTGTGGGAAGCAATGGAGTCAACATGGGCCAGAATCTCTGTGGAACGCTGTCGACACTTTGTATAGGCCAGGGCAGAAGGGGATGCAACTCAATATTAGGAAGGTGTTTCCAGTGTTTTCTAGACTCAGTGAATTATTATCAAGTATTCAGGATTGCAGGGATGCCACACTCCCACAGCCACCCCTACAGATGTAGGATCTTAATTTGAACCCATTTGCTACATCAAGAAAATAATCTTGCAGCAACAGGAAATGTTCATTATTATGTGGATTATAATTAATGGATATTTTTTGTAGGGGTTGATGCATTTTTTCTTTAGTGCAAATCAAGTCTGACATTTTAAAGTGGAAATTATAAACTTTAGAATCCTTTTTAAACCTCAAATACACTACAAATTAGCATTTACTGCTGTGCAGGAAAATTCTCAGCAATAAAAGAGGTATCAAATTAAGATCCTATATCTGTAAGTACTTAAACGAGCACAACAACACATGGACAAAGACATGCATTAGCAAACTGTCATATACAGTACATCCACGTACATAATACATTGACATTATGTTCATATGATTATGCATATACTGTGCAATGCATATTGAGAAATATAAACATAATTAACTAACATGTATATGTGCACACACTTAATTAACTGTGGTCCTGTGTTGCTCATTCAATAGAGCATGGCTCTTGCAATGCCATGGGTTTGATTCCTACTGGGGCCCATGGGGGAAAATGTTTGCATGCATGACTGAAAGTCACTTTGTACCTCTGCTAAATGGCAAAAAATGATTCTGTATTATTTTGTTCTAAGTGACGCACACTTAAATGACAGCACAATATGTGAATCAATACATCATATTTGACCCTCTAAAATATATGTTTTAATAAAATGAATGAATGCAATAAAATACATGAAATAAGCCTTTCAGACCCTGAAACATGAGGATGCTAACATTTGTGTGTGTGTGTGTGTGTGTGTGTGTGTGTGTGTCAAATCTGACTTTATTTGTCACATGCTTCATAAATAACAGTGGTAGACTAACAGTGAATTGCTTACTTATGAGTAATTTTACAACAATGCAGAGTTAAAGATATACATTTGAATGAAAATTGAAATAGTGACACGAGGAATAGATACACAGTGAATAACAAATAACTATCATGAGTAAAAATAACATGGCTATATACAGGGATTACCAGTACCAAGTCGATGTGCAGGGGTACCAAGTAATTGACGTAGCTATGTACATATACCGTTGAGGTCGGAAGTTTACATACACTTAGGTTGGAGTCATTAAAACTTGTTTTAACCACTCCACACATTTCTTGTTAACAAACTATTGTTTTGGCAAGTCGGTTAGGACATCTACTTTGTGCATGACACAAGTAATTCTTCCAACAATTGTTTACAGACAGATTATTTCACTTATAATTCATTGTATCACAATTCCAGTGGGTCAGAAGTTTACAAACACTAAGTTGACTGTGCCTTTAAAACAGCTTGGAAAATTCCAAAAAGTGATATCATGGCTTTAGAAGCTTCTGATAGGCTAATTGACATAATTTGAGTCAATCGGAAGTGTACCTGTGGATGTAGTTCAAGGCCTACCTTCAAACTCAGTGCCTCTTTGTTTGACATCATGGGAAAATCAAAAGAAATCAGCCAAGACCTCAGAAAAAACAATTGTAGACCTCCACAAGTCTGGTTCATCCTTGGGAGCAATTTTCAAATGCCTGAAGGTACCACGTTCATCTGTACAAACAACAGTATGCAAGTATAAACACCACGGGACCACGCAGCCGTTATACTGCTCAGGAAGGAGATGCGTTCTGTCTCCTAGACATGAACGTACTTTGGTGCGAAAAGTGAAAATCAATCTCAGAACAACAGCAAAGGACCTTGTGAAGATGCTGGAGGAAACAGGTACCAAAGTATCTATATCCACAGTAAAATGAGTCGATATAACCTGAAGGGCCGCTCAGCAAGGAAGAAGCCACTGCTCCAAAACCACCATAAAAAAGCCAGACTACAGTTTGCAACTGCACATGAGGACAAAATGGTACTTTTTGGAGAAATGTCCTCTGGTCTGATGAAACAAAAATAGAACTATTTGGCCATAATGACCATCATTATGTTTGGAGGAACAACGGGGGGCCTGCAAGCCGAAGAAGACCATCCCAACCGTGAAGAACGGGGGTGGCAGCATCATGTTGTGGGGGTGCTTTGCAGCAGGAGGGACTGGTGCACTTCACAAAATAGATGGCATCATGAGGAAAGAAAATTATGTGGCTATATTGAAGCAACATCTCAAGACATCAGTCAGGAAGTTAAAGCTTGGTTGCAAATAGGTCTTCCAAATGGACAATGACCCCAAGCATACTTGCAAAGTTGGGGCAAAATGGCTTAAGGACAACAAAGTCAAGGTATTGGAGTGGCCATCACAAAGCCCTGACCTCAATCCCTTAGAAAGTTTGTGGGCAGGACTGAAACAGCGTGAGCGAGGAAGGAGGCCTACAAACCTGACTCAGTTACACCCGCTCTGTCAGGAGGAATGGGCCAAAATTCACCCAACTTATTGTGGGAAGCTTGTGGAAGGCGACCCGAAACATTTGAACCAAGTTAAACAATTTAAAGGCAATGCTACCAAATTCTAATTGAGTGTATGTAAACTTCTGACCCACTGGGAATGTGATGAAAGAAATAAAAGCTGAAATAAAGAATTCTCTCTACTGTTATTCTCGCCTTGAATCTATGGATATAGTATGGTAACACACACACACACATTTGTTTTACTATCCTTGTGGGGACCAAACAATTTATTCCCATTCGACATCCTATTTTCCTTAACCCCTAACCATAACCCAAATTTTATCCCTAAACCTAACCCCTAAGCCTAAAATAGCCTTTTTCCTTGTGTGGACAGGTGATCTCTCTCTCTCTCTCTCTCTGTCTCTCTCTCTCTCTCTCTCTCTAGTTATTAACATACATTACATTTCCTATATTTTAGAAGGTGTTTCTGTCTCAAAAATAAATGTTGATGAAAATGTATTTTTTCAAATGGCTTTATATTACAGTTCTGCCAGTTGCGCCCACCATCATCTGTTGGGTCCCATTTCTCACCATTCCCCTCTTTTCTATGCCTCTCTCTGTTTCCCCCAGATTAAGCAGAATGACAAGATGAACCAGGTGAACATGTTCTCCAAGCAGATCGACAAGAAGGAGCCCGTGAAGGGCGGCCTCATGTCCTACACCCTGACTGACCTGAAGATTCCCGTCTCCTATGAGATCCGCCTGGCCCCCATCACCACCTACAGCACCGGAGACTATGTCAGTCGCACCATCCAGTACTCAGAGCGTGAGTAGCAACTTGCTTGTGCCTGGAGCCAAAGTGGCCACTCTGATGATACTAATATTAATAATAATCATCAATAACTGGCCAAGTAGGCCCTTTTTGTGTTCATTTTGGCATTTATTTAAGTACATTTTTAAATGAGTGCTACAGTTATGTAAAAGGGTATAGTGATAATCTATGTGTATTTCCTTTACAGCCTACATTTACCCAAGACCTTCAGGTAAGAATATCTTTATTTCTTTCTTCCCCCCATTTTCTTTCACTCTTCCTTTTTTCCCCCACTCCGCCCTCTCTCTGTCTCTCTCATCTCGTCAGGCAATTTGGTTCAATTACGCCTTGCACCGCCGCTCAGGCAGGGGAAGTGGAGAGTGACGCCAAACGAGCACAATTAAAATCACATTTTCTCCAACCACGCAGATTGGAGAACAACAGAAAACAAATTGAGGAAGTGCACGTACGTCGCTGAGTGGGACATGAATCATAATAGATTATGTTCCTATCATAACACCAACGTGAATGGGGTACAGGCTTCATCCCAAATTCCCTATTTAGTGTGTTACATTTGACAAGGGACCTGTTCAAAAAGTAGTGCACTATGAAGGGAATATGGTGCAAATTTGGAATGTACCTACAGTCAACGGCTGACAGTGTGTGGCTAGCGTAATTTGTATGAGTATGTGTTTGTGTGAGCGTGTGTGCGTGTTTAACATGTAGCAATGTTAACGCTTTTGATGGGTATTATTGCTGTAGAGCATAAATGGAGTGCCTGTGTGTCCAGTTGCATTTGGAGTGCCTAATTGCAATGTATCATAGTCCTTCCATTGACAATGCTTAGTGAATACCACAGCCAGCAGTGGATTTGTGTAATGGGTGGAAATTGATGTGATGGTTGTGGTAGGTAGGAACCTTGTGCATAGTTGGAGGATAGTATTACGTTTTAGTTAGTTTGGGTGATTCAGAGATGGAACAAACAGAGAATTGTTACTGGAATGCAAAGAGGTTCTTGAAGTCACTCACTGGTCATTTTAAAACTTCAAACTTTGTCTCTCCTCTCACTCTCCCCACCTATATAATATTTTCTTTTGTCCTTTTTTCATACTCTCTCTCCCTCTTTTTCACCATGTCTTGGTAATGTATCGCAATTTTGCCTCTCTTCTCTCTTTGATCCCTCACTCTTCCATATTTCCTCTGCCTCTTTTTCCTCTCTTCTTTGTGTCTCTGTTGCTATCAATGTTATTGCTTATCCTCTTCAACCTCTATTCTTGCTCTTTCTATATCCCCTTCTCTCTCACACTCTCTCTGTCTCTATCTCTCTCTCAACAGACCACGTCTGTGGCTTTGAGGACGAGCGCATCTGCGGTTTCTCCCAGGACCGGGGTGACAAGTTTGATTGGACTAGACAGAACCACCTGACCCAGAACCCCAAGCGCTCGTCCAATACCGGCCCAGAGATGGACAGGAGTGGAAACAAAGAAGGTATGTTACTGGAATGTACACACATCCCTTTATTAATATTAAGCAGTGTTAATTTTGGGAGCTACTTTTTTCGTTAGTTGTAGTTATTATCAGTCGACTTAAACTCTGGACAATTTATTTCTAGTTTTAGTCACAGCCATTTTAGTCACATGACAGTCAGTGCATTTTTTTTTTTTACTTCCATCATGTGCACATTCAGATAGCCTTTTAGGCTGACTATCCCCTCATAAAACTTAGCTGGCAACATTGATATTGTGGCAGATTGATGTAACCAATGCCAGCCATAATTAGTTGGCATTCCAATTCATCCCAAAGGAGTTCAATGTGGTTGAGGTGCAGGCCAGTCAAGTTCTTCCACACCAATCTTGACAAACCGTTTCTGTATGGACCTCGCTTTGTGCATGGGGGCATTGTCATGCTGAAACAGGAAAGGGGTTTCCCCAAACTGTTAACACAAAGTTGCAAGCACAGAATCCTCTAGAATGTCATTGTATGCTGTAGCATTAAAATTTCCTTTAACTGGAACTAAAGAACCTAGCCCGAACCATGAAAAACAGTACCAGACCATTATTATTCCTCCACCAAACTTTACAGTTGGCACTATTCATTCGGGCAGTAGTGTTCTCCTGGCATCCGCCAAACACAGATTTGTCCATCGGACTGTCAGATGGTGAAGTGTGATTCATCACTCCAGAGAACATGTTTCCACTGCTCCAGAGTCCAACGACAGAAAGCTTTACACCACTCCGGCTGACGCTTGGCATTGTGCATGGTGATCTTAGGCTTGTGTGCGGCTGCTCGGCCATGGAAACCCATTTCACGAAGCTCCCGACGAACAGTTCTTGTGCTGATGTTGCTTCCAGAGACAGTTTGGAACTCAGTAGTGAGTGGTACAGACAATTTTTTTGTGCTCGGCGGTCACACTCTGTGAGTTTGTGTAGCCTACCACTTCGCGGCTGAGCCATTGTTGCTCCTAGATGTTTCCACTTCACAATAACAGCACTTACAGTTGACCCGGGCAGCTCTAGCAGGGCAGAAATTTGACGAACTGACTTGTAGAAAAGGTGGCATCCTATGACGGTGCCACGTTGACAGTAACTGAGCTCTTCAGTACGGGCCAAATCTTCTGCAAATGTTTAACTATGGAGATTGCATGGCTGCGTGCTCGATTTTGTACACCAGTCAGCAGCGTGTGTGGCTGAATCCAATCATTTGAAAGGGTGTATATATAGTGTATACATTTTTTTTACAAAATATTTATACGTACACAGTACCAGTCAAAAGTTTGGACACACCTACCCATTCCAGGGTTTTCCTTTATTTTTATTATTTTTTACATTGTATAATAATAGTGAAGACGTCAAAACTATTAAATAAGACATATGGAATAATGTATTAACCAAAAAAGTGTTAAACAAATCAAAATATACTTTATATTTGAGATTCTTCAAAGTAGCCACCCTTTGCCTTGATTACATTTACATAAGTATTCAGACCCTTTATTCAGTACTTTGTTGAATCACCTTTGGCAGCGATTATAGGATCAAGTCTTTTTGGTTATGATGCTACAAGCTTGGCACAACTGTATTTGGGGAGTTTCTCCCACTGTTCATTGCAGATCCTCTCAAGCTCTGTCAGGTTGGATGGGGAGTATCGCTGCACAGCTATTTTCAGGTCTCGCCAGAGATGTTCGATCGGGTTCAAGTCTGGGCTCTGGCTGGACTTCTCAAGGACATCAGAGACATGTCCCAAAGCCACTCCTGAAATTGTATTGGCTGTGTGCATACCGGTCATTAAAAATATTCATGCGAGTAGACCACTTATTGGCCAGTTCATCCTCCTCTAGACCACTGATTGGCCAGCTCATCCTCAGGAGTATTATATACTATACTGAACAAAAATATAAATGCAACATGCATTACTGTTCATAAGGAAATCAGTCCATCAAAATAAATGAATTAGGCCCTAATCTATGCATTTCACATGACTGGGCAGGGGTGCAGCCATGGGTGGGCCTGGGAAGGCATATGCCCACCCACTTGGCAGCCAGGCCCACCCAAGAGGGATGGCGTTTTCTTTGGCGCTTGTGTTGAGTAACATAGATATACATTATTTCATAGCACTTACAACTGTCATACCTATTTGCGGCATGCGGAATTCACCAGGACTTACAAATAAACCCAGATGTAAAATGGGACCAAAACCACTGTCTCTAACCATATGTGTCTCTCCCTCCCCTCTCCCCTTTTCTAGGTTACTACATGTACATCGAGGCCTCTCGTCCCCGGGTCGCTGGGGACAATGCCCGTCTCCTGTCCCCTCTCTACAACGTTACTGCTGCCAGAGGCCCCAAGGGCTCCAGTCGTCACCCCTACTGTGTCTCATTCTTCTACCACATGAAGGGCAAGCACATCGGTGAGTATCTGAGCCACATCAGTTCAGAAGTAAAATAAGTAGCCTTGTCCAAGCCATAATGTTTCTGTAGCGTGAGGCAGCTTGACGTAGAAGTACACCCCCTGACAGGAGGCTAGTATGACAGGGCCTTAATCCCAATCTATGGCATTCCTAGTCCGGGGCCTAATGTTGTTGTTAGCACTATTTTGACATTTTGCCATTTGTGACGTTGTTAGGGTCAGTGTTGAAATGCTATTGTAATATAGGGGTTCAAGCATCAGTGAGGGGTCTGTGTGTTTGAGTGAGTGAGGTGAATGAATGAGTGAGTGAGTGGTTGAGTGAATGCTCATCTGTATTTGTGCACGTGTGTGTGTGTCAGCGCTTTCCTCTCTGCCCATGTCGCATCAGGGATAACTGCTCTCAACTGCTCCCCGGCACATCCCCAAGAATGGCACAGCTGGCACACACTACCCTACACTGCTCCCCTCACCAGGTGGCCTTGCCGACCTCACCCCTCCACACACTCCACCTGGCACAGATGATGCCTCAGCCGACTCAGCTTCACACACACGGACGCGTGCATACACGCACACACACACGCCTGCACACGCATGTATATACATACACACAGGCACAACCACACACACAGGCAGACAGACATACATGCTCTTACGCACGTGGCACAAACTAACACACGCACGCACTCACGCACACAAGCACACATACACACACACAGGGCAGACTGGCATAGCCCTAGTTGCTGTCGTGAGACCCATGTATGAATGTCTACCTTGCCAGGGAAAAGTTGTCATGCTTACTATATCATTGTCTTACTAGGACTGGACAATAGATGACAATAAGCACAATGACATAGATAGATAGTGGGAAAACTGTCAGAACCACAAGCTTTATCTCTCCTCTGTCAAAAGCCCACCTCCACCACACTCCACTTGTAGAGTGTGTTTCAGATACACCCCATCTGTGTGTGTACGTGCATGTGTTTGTGTGTGTGTTTGTGTGTGTGCGCACGTGTGTGTGTACAGTTTGTCTGTCAGTTTGTGGGTGTGTGTATGTGTTCCTGCATGCGTGTGTGTGTACTCCTCAAGGGCATGGTGGTGGTGGTAAGAGAAGGGGCCAGAGGGGGTGTCGCTGGGTGATTTATGAGAGGGGGTGTGACGCAATCAGTCACTGGGGAAGTGGTTCCTCATAGTGTGTGCTATCGGATGGGTTTATCAAGTGTATAGATCTCATGGCACACTTCGTCTACGTCAACAACCGGGCTCTGGTGATTTATGGGTGTGTGTGTGTGTGTGTGTGTGTGTGTGTGTGTGTGTGTGTGTGTGTGTGTGTGTGTGTGTGTGTGTGTGTGTGTATGTGTGTGTGTGTGTGTGTGTGTGTATGTGTGTGTGTGTGTGTGTTTTTTACAATCCTTGTGGAGACCAGAAGTCCTCACAAGGATAGTACAGATGTCGGCTCTTAATATGACCCATTTTGTTGCAGGAGGAAAATAATCCTGCAGCAGTTGTGTCAAATTGGCTTGATGTCCTTTTGGTGGTAGACCATTCGTGATACACACGGAAAACTGCTGAGCGTGAAAAACCCAGCAGCATTGCAGTTCTGGACACACTTGCGCCTGGCACCTACTACCATACCCCGTTCAAAGAAACCTAAATATTTTGTCTTGCCCGTACACCATCTGAATGGCACACATACAAAATCTATGTCTCAATTGTCTCAAGGCTTAAAAACCCTTCTTCGACCTGTCTTCTCCCCTTCAGCTACACTGATTGAAGTGGATTTAACAAGTGACATCAATAAGTGATCATAGCTTTCACCTGGATTCACCTGATCAGTCTATGTCATGGAAAGAGCAGTTGTTCCTAATGTTTTGTACAGTCTGTGTATATATGTGACTCACCACCTGGATTTGGTCTTATGTAGCAAAATATGAAATGGTATTTTTGACATTGGATAAAAGTAGAGACAGAGCTACAAAATGGTTTATCATACACTGTATTTGAGGAACAGTGGGAAAGTATTTCTGATTTGAAAGTTGACCAACTTGTAAACTCACTTTTGAGATAATTGCCTTTGAATGTTTTGGTATCTAGTGAAGAGCTCTTCTTTGTCTACACCCCTTCAGCATCGTTCACACCCTCCTAAGCTTTAGCCCCACCCATCTTGTTTCGCTCTCGGAGCGCACACTTGACGCTCCGGCCGATGATTTGTTTACCTATGGATAACATGCTCTGCTGGCAACAACTTCATTACGCTTTTTTGCAGAAGTTTGCTGACATTGGCCATATTCAACGGGTGTTGTACACACGTCATGAAACATTAGCTAACGAGCCAGCCAGCTAACGTTAGCTAGTTAAACAACAATGAACAGAGTGCCAACAATGCCCCAGTGCTGGGAGCTAACCAACCAGGTTCAATGTTAGTTAGCTAACATTAGGCTCTAACTAGAAAAGCAAACGGCTCTTGGATACGAATAATAACATAAGCTAGGGAGCCAGCCAGCTAACGTTAGCTAGCTAACAGTACACTTTAGCTCAAGACATGTAGCTAGCTAGGTAAACAATGTTTAAAATCACACGTCACGTACCGTTAGCTAACGAGCCAGTTAGCTAGTTAAACAACAATGAACACAGTGCCAAATCATGTCGTTACTACCCTGCATGAATACGGCTCAGGGATATGAAAAATAACGTCAGCTAGGGAGCCAGCCAGCTAACGTTAGCTAGCTAGCTAACAGTACACTTTAGCTTGAAATAAAACCACTTTCTGTCAACTTTCTTGAAATGTGTAATATCTGAAAATGTAGCTAGCTAAAGGTAGACATTATTACCTGTATACATCATCATGCATGATGAACGCGTCTCCCTGTCAGGAATGCCATACCAAGATTGCCATTAGTTTGAAGATGTAATCCGGAGACAGACAATTCCACTGATTTCAAAACTTGATCCTCCAGAAAATGGAGAGCTACACTTATGCAGCTCCACTACACAATACATTTTCAAAAAAGCCGCCTTCGACAGGATTACCAACACAGACTGACGAGCTCAAATAGACTGAAGCCTTCTAAATGGTACACCAATCCGAATTCCTCTCTCAGTATGTCCAGCCCACTCATTATCTCAGCCAATCCTGGCTAGTGGGAAGATTGCTCACTTTTTCTGTGGCTTAACCAGCAAGGCTCGTAATTTAACAATTGTATTCGTATTTACAGATTGCATACAAGTTTGTTATTGAGGCTAATGAAAGTGCACATGTTCGAGAAGGCATTTCTGCCAAAAAAAATGCATTTTGATAAAAAAAAATATGTTTTTACGTTCAAACGGCTCTCTTGTGAAGTCGTGACTTTCGACATGCACCTAGTTTCCTGAATCGGGTCACATATACATTATTTTAATTGCAGGATGCTGTAAAGTCCATTATTCCACTGAAGAGTATGAATGAAGCTGTTTGAGAAGGTTTGAATCCTGAGCAACCTGCATACACGGGGGCGGCTGGTAGCCTAGTTGTTAGAGCGTTGGACTAGTAACCGAAATGTTGCACGATTAAATCCCCGAGCTGACAAGGTAAAAAATATGTCGTTCTGCCCCTAAACAAGGCAGTTAACCCACTGTTCCTAGGCCGTCATTGAAACTAAGAATTTGTTCTTAACTGACTTGCCTCGTTCAATAAAGGTAAAATAAAAAATAAAAATAATACACATTGTTTTAATCTATAATAGACCAACATAGCTACTGTATTAGATAAAAACTGTGTGCTAGAAAACCTTGGTAGAGGATGGGTGGAGTATAGTACCAGTCAAAAGTTTGGACACACCTACTCATTCAAGGTTTTTTTTTTTTTTACTATTTCTACATTGTAGAATAAGAGTCAAGACATCAAAACTATGAAATAACGCATAAGGAATCATGTCTTAATCAAAAAAGTGTTAAACAAAACAGAATGTAGTTTATATTCTTCGAAGTAGCCACCCTTTGCCTTGATGACAGCTTTGTACACTCTTGGCATTCTCTCAACAAGCTTCACCTGGAATGCTTTTCCAACAGCCATGAAGCAGCACTCCATCAGTCTCCCTTACACAGCCTGGATGTGTGTTGGGTCATTGTCCTGTTGAAAAACAAATGACAGTCCCACTAAGCACAATCCAGATGGGATGGCGTATCACTGCAGAATGCAGTGGTAGCCAATCTGGTTAAGTGTGCCTTGAATTCTAAATAAATCCCCCGACAAGGTCACCAGCAAAACACCCCCATTCCATCACACCTCCTCCTCCATGCTTCACGGTAGGAACCACACATGCAGAGATCATCCGTTCACATACTCTGCATCTCACAAAGACACGGTGGTTGGAACCAAAAATCTCAAATTTGGACTCATCAGACCAAAGGACAGATTTCCACCACTCTAAAGTCCATTGCTTGTATTTCTTGGCCCTTAGCAAGTATCTTCTTGTTTTTGGTGTCCTTTAGTAGTGGTTTCTTTGCAGCAATTCGACCATGAAAATGATGCCCTGATTCACGCAGTCTCCTCTGAACAGTTGATGTTGAGATGTGTCTGTTACTTGAACCCTGTGAAGCATTTATTTGGGCTGCAATGTGATGTGCAGTTAACTCTATTGAATTAATCTTCTGCAGCAGAGGTAACTCTGGGTCTTCCTTTCCTGCGGCGGTCCACACGAGAGCCAGTTTCATCATAGCGCTTGATGGTTTTTGCCACTGCACTTGAAAAAACTTTCAAAGTCATTGACATATTCTGTATTGACTGACTTTCATGTCTTAATGATGGACTGCCATTTCTCTTTGCTTATTTGAGCTGTTCTTGCCATAATATGGACTCAGTCTTTTACCAAATAGGGCTATCTTCTGTATAGCATCCCTTCCTTGTTCAAATGCATTAAGAAGGACAGAAATACCACAAATGTACTTTTAACAAGGCACACCTATTAATTGAAATGCATTCCAGATGACTACCTCATGAAACTGGTTGAGAGAATGCCAACAGTGTGCAAAGCTGTCATCAAGGCAAAGGGTGGCTACTTTGAAGAATCTGAAATATAAAATATATTTTGATTTGATTAACACTTTTTTGGTTACTACGTGATTCCATATAGGTTCTTTCATAGTTTTAATGTCTTCACCATTTTTCTACAATGTAGAAAATAGTAAAAAATTAAGAAAAACCCTTGACTGAGTAAGTGTGTCCAAACTTATGACTGGTACTGTAGGCATTGTGGAGCTCATGAATGCCTACTTTAAAATATATATATATATTTTTTTCATGGTTTTTACATTGGAAGGTAATTATACAAGATTGTTATGCAACATTATAATACAGCATGACACAGCAATAAAAGTAACAATACACGATAATGACAAATGGCAACAGAAATAGTGTAGTTATTAGTATTTATTTAATATTATCAGCTGATTTTCCAGAGGGATGCGAAAGACCACAAACCCATTTAAGCCAATATGGAGTAAACTGGAAAAATTCCCTGATCTCTTTTAACAAGACAATCGAGCAAGCTCCTAGAAAATATACAAATAATCAACATGTAGCCTACTCATTAACTATCACTTTAGGTGGCTCGGAGAGCAAGGCATGAAGTGGCACAAACTGCTTGGTGTTCTGCACAAGCAGAGGGCCTGTGCTACTTCTCCCCCTGACATCCTAGTCATCCACCTCTATGGAAACGACTTGCGATACTCAAAGGGGACGGCACTGGTGCAGCAGATGCGTATATTTAGAGGTGGTCATCCGAACGTTTCCTGGGACAACATTGGTCTTCTCTGATATCGCAAGGCAGAGGAGCTGGATGTTCCAGTGTGACCAGAAGATAAACAAGTGCATAGAAAGGGCCCTGTGCTACATCAATCAGCTGGTGTCTGCATTTCAGGGAACACAATCCGCCACCCTGCCACTAAGCAGTGTGTCCCTGGGATGTACCATAGGGGTGGAGTGTATCTGACAGATGAGGGCAATGAGTTGAGAGTTGGTCTCTAGAGTCTCCACCATTCTCTCCTCCATAGTAGCAAGAGGTAGAAGGATGCAATTGTGGCCTGCAATTCGGGGCGTTCCTGTATGTGGGCATTCCTGCATCGGCAGGAACCCCTCTTTGTACTTATATAAGCTTGGATTCTGGTACATATGTGGAAGTGGTAATGCACCATAACGTTGGATGCCACCTGCCGATAAACCCCCTAGTAGCTAGCTATCTAGGACAATGGTAGACAGTGTCCTTCACCCCTGCCTGTCGGGCATTGTTTTCCCGCTATTCTGTTAATGACGGAGAGGGCAGGTTTTCGGCAGGCGTTAGGACTCTGGTACACAGCCGGCGGGATAGTAGCTAAAAACTCAGATAAGACTTTTATTTCTCTTTTCTTTTGACATTTTAATCGCATAGACAATCACACCTCTCTTCCAGTTCCACAGTCCTGAAAGTTTTGGCCTAGGTCTCTCTCTCTCTCTACCCCCTCTCCCTCCCTCGTCTCTCATCTCTTTCTTTCAATTCAATTTAATTCAAGGGGCTTTATTGGCATGGGAAACATATGTTTACATTGCCAAAGCAAGTGAAATAGATAATAAACAAAAGTTTAAAAGACAAAAAAACTGTACAGTAAACATTACACTCACAAATAAACATTTCAAATGTCATATTATGTCTATATACAGTGTTGTAATGATATGCAAATAGTTAAAGTAAAAAAGGGAAAATAAATAAACATAAATATAGGTTGTATTTACAATGGTTTTTGTTCTTCACTGGTTGCCTTTTTCTTGCATCAACAGACCAAAAATCTGGCTGCTGTGATTGCACACTGTGGTATTTCACCCAATAGATATGTGAGTTTATCAAAACTGGATTTGTTTTCAAATTCTTTGTGAGTCTGTGTAATCTGAGGGAAATATGTGTCTCTAATATGGTCATACATTTGGCAGGAGGTTAAGATGTGCAGCTCAGTTTCCACCTCATTTCGTGGGCAGTGTGGACATAGCCTGTCTTCTCTTGAGAACCAGCTCTGCCTTCAATGACCTTTCTCAATAGCAAGGCTATGCTCACTGAGTCTGTACATAGTCAAAGCTTTCCTTATTTTTGGGTCAGTCACAGTGGTCAGGTATTCTTCCACCGTGTACTCTCTGTTTAGGACTAAATACCATTCTAGTTTGCTGTTTTTTAAATTTAATTATTTCCAATGTGTCAAGTAATTATCTTTTTGTTTTCTCATGATTTGGTTGGGTCTAATTGTGTTGCTGTCCTAGGGCTCGGTGGGGTCTGTTTGTGTTTAGGACCAGCTTGCTTAGGGGACTCTTCTCCAGGTTCATCTCTCTGTAGGTAATGGCTTTGTTACGGAGCATTTGGGAATCGCTTCCTTTTAGGTGGTTGTAGAATTTAACAGCTCTTTTCTGGATTTTGATAATTAGAGGGTATTGGCCTAATTCTGCTCTGCATGCATTATTTGGTATTTTACGTTGTACACAGGATATTTTTGCAGAATTCATGTCACGTCTACTCCCGCTCCTCCCATCCAACATCACCAGTTTACTAACCACCGGTCCTGGCAACCATCATTACGCGTACCTGGCATTAATCATTACGGGCACCTGCACATCATCATGAGGCACACCTGGACTCCATTACCTCTCTCATTACCTACCCTTTATCTTAGGTTCATTCCCCAGGCAGTATTGCTTCTGGTTCATGTTAAAACGCTACGCCGATGTTGTATTGTTGTGTTAAACTTACCACCTGCTTCTCGACTCCCAGTGTCTACATTACAATTCTGCATAAAGTTTCAATTTGGTGTTTGTCCCATTTAGTGAATTATTGGTTGGTTAGCGGACCCCAGACCTCACAACCATTAAGAGCAATGGGTTATATAACTGATTCAAGTATTCTTAGCCAGATCCTAATTGGTGTGCCAGATTATATGTTCCTTTTGATGGCATAGAAGGCCATTCTTGCCTTGTCTCTCAGATCGTTCACATCTTTGTGGACGTTTCCTGTGGCACTGATGGTTAGGCCGAGGTGAGTATCATTTTTGTATGCTTTAGGGCAGGTATTCCCAAACTGGGGTACGCATACCCCTGGGGGTATGCCAAGGGAATGCCTGATAGCTTGAAAGATGTTGTGGACACTACAGTGAAAATGGTTAACTTTGTTAAAGCAAGGCCCATGAACTTTTGTGTATTTTCTGCATTATGCAATCATATGGGCAGCGACCATGTAACAGTTTTACAACATACAGAAGTGCGCTGGTTATCAAGGAGCAAAGTATTGTTAGCAATTTATGTTATTCTTCAATAACACAAACTCCAAAGCAAATCAGGGGGAGGAAAATGGATTTATTCAGAGAGGACAAATCAAGATGTTATGCTGGAAGGTAAATGTTCAGTCTTCCCTGTCTTCAGCTGTTCCCCACCAAAAAGAGGAACGGGATTCCATTTATAACCCCCCACCCCAGCCTGGGGTTGACCAATCAGAAGTCCTTGCAGTACAACTTGGCCAATGGCCAAATAAGAAGTATCCTACTCTCGACTCAATGTACAGACCAATGAAAACGTGGCACACGTAGCACACGTCGCTCTGAAATCAGGAGTGACATTCTACAGTTTCTGAACAGATGTTGAACTGAAACCCCTCCTATTTACATTGACAATTCCCTAGTGATCATTAATTCTAGTACTCTCGTCCTCTTGAACTCTGCATTGTGTATTTATGTTCAAAAATATTCTTACAGTATTGACAGGTTTTTTTTAATTGAGAGACGAGCTTAAAGTTTTCTTTACTGACCCTAATTTGCACTTGTCTGACCGCTTGCATGAAGACGAGTTTCTCACACGACTGGCCTATCTGGGTGATGTTTTTTCTCGCCCGAATGATCTGAATCTAGGATTACAGGGACTCACCACAACTACACTATCGTTCAAACGTTTGGGGTCACTTAGAAAGGTCCTTGTTTTTGAAAGAAAATCTATTTTTTTGTCCATTAAAATAAGATCAAATTGATCAGAAATACAGTGTAGACATTGTTAATGTTGTAAATGACTATTGTAGCTATAAATGGCAGATTTTTATGGAATATATACATAGGCGTACAGAGGCCCATTATCAACAACCATCAGTCCTGTGTTCCAATGGCAGGTTGTGCTAGTTAATCCAAGTTTATAATTTTAAAAGGCTAATTGATCATTAGAAAACACTTTTGTAATTATGTCAGCACAGCTGAAAACGGTTGTGCCCATTAAAGAAGCAATAAAACTGGCCTTCTTTAGACTAGTTGAGTATCTGGAGCATCAGCGGGTTCGATTACATGCTTAAAATGGCCAGAAACAAAGACATTCTTCTGAAACTCGTCATTCTATTTTTGTTCTGAGAAATGAAGGCTATTCTATGCGAGAAATTGCCAAGAAACTGAAGATCTCGTACAATGCTGTGCACTACTCCCTTCACAGAACAGCGCAAACTGTCTCTAACCAGAATAGAAAGAGGAGTGGGAGGCCCCGGTGCACAACTGAGCAAGAGGACAAGTACATTAGAGTGTGTAGTTTGAGAAACAGACACCTCACAAGTCCTCAACTGGCAGCTTCATTGGATAGTACCCGCAAACCACCAGTCTCAACATCAACAGTGAAGAGGCGTCTCCGGGATGCTGGCCTTCTTATTCTGCAAAAGGTACATGGATTGGACTGCTGAGGACTGGGGTAAAGTCATTTTCTCTGATGAATCCCCTTTCCGATTGTTTGGGGCATCCGGGAAAAAAGCTTGTCCGAAGAAGACAAGGTGAGCAATACCATCAGTCCTGTGTCATGCTAACAGTAAAGCATCCTGAGACCATTCATGTGTGGGGTTGCTTCTCAGCCAAGGGAGTGGGCTCACTCACAATTTTGCCTGAGAACACAGCCATGAATAAAGAATGGTACCAACACATCCTCTGAGAACAACTTCTCCCAACCATCCAGGAACAGTTTGGTGACGAACAATGCCTTTTCCAGCGTGATGGAGCACCTTGCCATAAGGCAAAAGTGATAACTAAGTGGCTCGGGGAACAAAACATCGATATTTTGGGTCCATGGCCTGGAAACTCCCCAGACCTTAATCCCATTGAGAACTTGTGGTCAATCCTCAAGAGGCGGGTGGACAAACAAAAACCCACAAATTCTGACAAACTCCAAGCATTGATTATACAAGAATGGGCTGCCATCAGTCAGGATGTGGCCCAGAAGTTAATTGACAGCACGCCAGGGCAGATTGCAGAGGTCTTGAAAAAGAAGGGTCAACACTGCAATTATTGACCCTTTGCATCAACTTCATGTAATTGTCAATAAAAGCCTTTTACACTTATGAAATGCTTGTAATTATACTTCAGTATTCCATCGTAACATTTGACAAAATATCTAAAGACACTGAAGCAGCAAACTTTGTGGAATTTAATATTTGTGTCTCAACTTTTGGCCACGACTCTATACAGTACTACTGCCAAGGGATGAGCTGAAGGAGTACCTACCATAGGAGTCTCCTCAAAGCCTACCATTGACTATGTACAGACCCAGTGTGCCACAGAGCTGCTGGAGTTGTGACCCATTTTTGTTGGTTGTTTTGTCATAGTTTTGTCTAGGGGTGCATATTTCGGAGGGAATAGTGTCACCTCCAGGTAGATGTTTGTACTTCCATCTCTCCCTCCCTCCCACTCCCTCTTTCTTTCATTCTCTCTGCCTCCCACTCCCTCTATCTCTTTCTGCTGGATGCCAGACCAGACACCAGACACACTTCTGAAAGATCCTACCTCCAATCCGAGGCATTAGCGACTCACTTCTTAAAGCTCTACCTTATTTAAAGTAATTCTTTATTAATAAGGGCTGACTCTTTAAGTTGGACTGCCTCAACCCCAGAAGCCAAGGAAGATCAGGTGGTGAAAATGAAAGCGGAGAGACAATAGTCCATTAATCTGGGTCTTTAATTTGAAGGGGATTCCCCTAGAGGGAAAGGAATTTTCATTGGGTTCTGATGGACCAACGGAGGGTGTCTGGCTTTTTTCGTGGTTGGCGATTGGAGTCCGTGCCTGTCTTAAAATCAAGAAGTGTGACTTTGCACATTAATAAGTGTGATGCAACATACACATTTGTCAACCTTGACCTATCCTGGCATGATGGGCGGATAAATGTTCGATTGACAGTTCCATTAGAATTGAGCCACGCCATCTCAGTAATTCTTGTGGTAAAATATAGTGGTTACATTACGATTCGCTACCTCTCTCCCAAAGTGTGCACTCGTACACTCCCCCTCATGGATTTAAAAGGAATGGACAAATCCAAGGACCAGTAAGGACTATTCCAATGCTTTTAAATGCATGAGGGGGAGTGAGCGAGTGCACACTTCTGGAGAAGGGTGGAGAATTGTAATTCAGCCAGTGAGTCCCTGCAGTTCTCTTCTGCACTCACTCACTAATTCATTCACACACTCACACTCTCTCTCTGTCTTTCCCTCCCTCACTCTCCCTCTTCCTCATAATTACCCATAAGCCCTGTTTCGGTGTCTTTAGGCTCGGCGGCAGCATTAAACAACATTTAATGAGCTTTGGTTTCCATTAAACAATATTTTGAAGTGTCCCGGTTTGCAGAGAGAAAGAGCTGCAGGGCTGCCGAGGAATCATCACTTTGTTTATCACCTTCTATTAATCACCCCTTCTAACACAGATGGAGGGAGAGGGAGGGATAGAAAGAGAAAGAGAGAGAGAAAGGGATAGGGGGAAGGAGAGAAAAGAGGAAACAAGAAAGAAAGAGAGGGGGTAGAAAGAAGAGAGAAGGAGGGGGAGGGAGTGTGAAGTGAGACAAACTGGAAAAGGAATTAAAGAGAGAAACATGAGAATGAGGCAAAGAAAAGGGAGAAGGAGAGATAACCAGGAGAGTGAATTGTGGAGAGAGAAGAATGAGACAAAGAAAGAGGGAGAAGGAAAGAACTAGTAGAGAAAAAGTGACAGAGAGAAAGGGAGTAAGTGAGAGAGAGCCTAAAGGCTTCTGCATGCTTGCCAGACAAAACAGTTCAGAACAGTTCATGCATATATTATGATGACATTTTGACTTTTTTGTTAGTTTTGGACTTCGACAAGGTGTTTTTCAGCTGTCTGTGACAGCTTTGTTTTCCCGAGCCATGTCTACGCCCCCTCATCAGTGATTGGTCAACAGTAGGGATTCTTCAATCAAGAGCCTGTTGTCATTCAATGAGAGATGACTCGTCCTCATGCACATTTTTATACTTGAGAAATACTGCACCAAACATCTAAGATCTCCTCTGCAAAAATACGTAAATTAATTATAGATTTCTTGAGTTACCTTAGATTCATTCTGACTTTTTAACCCCTGTGTGGGACGGACATCCAGCGAAAAATCCTATCGTCATTAGCATAACAAAATGTAATAATTATATATTTTTTTTTTTTCAAATTATATCGTTTTATAGATACACCTCTCCTGAATCGAACCACGTCGTCCGATTTCAAAAAGGCTTTACAGCAAAAGCAAAACATTAGATTATGTTAGAGGAGTATATCGTAAAAGTAGCCACATAGCCATTTTCCGACCAACCACATGCATCACAAATAACCAAAAAACAGCTAAATGCAGCACTAACCTTTGACAAACTTCATCAGATGACACACCTAGGACATCATGTTACACAATGCATGCATTCTTTTGTTCGATAAAGTTCATATTTATATATAAAAACAGCATTTTACATCGGCACGTAACGTTGACTAACTATTTTCCCTCAAATGCATCCGGTGAAACAGTGCTACAATTTATTAAATTACTATTCGAAAACATTTTTAAAATGTAATATTGTCATTCTAAGATTTATAGATGAATATCTCTTGAAAGCACCTGTAATGCCAGATTTAAAAATAACTTTACTGGGTAATCACACTTTGCAATAAAAGGGATGCGATACTCAGAAAATGACCTAGTAAATATAAGTCTGCGCCATCTTAGAACAATCGCATATCACATCTAGTCTTGTATACTATTGTCAATAATCCCTTACCTTTGGTTGTCTTCATCAGAAAGCACTTCCAGGGATCCCAGGTCCACAACAAATGTATTTTCGTTTGAAAAAATTACTCCTTTATTTTCCAAGAGCTTGTTCTTGTTAGCGCGTCTGAAGGCTGATCCAAATGCTCCGTCGGCCACGGGACAGCTATTTCGAGAAAATGATTTTTTTTTCCATTTAGGTTCATTCAAACATGTCAAACGTTGTATAACATAAATCTTCAGGGCCTTTTTCAACAAGAGAGCCAATAAGATTAGAGGGGGACGATTGCATTGTGTTTCAAAACGTTTCGAAAGGGGAGGGAAGCCAGGGCCGCCGGCGTCATAATGGGGATGGCCCTCCTCATGTGACCAATTTCAACAGCGTCTCATTCATTCAGTTTTAACAGTAGGAGACTCAAACCACTTTGTAAAGACTGGCGACATCTGGTGGAAGCAATAGGAAGTGCTCAATGAACAATTGCTCACTGTGTGAATTACAGGCAAAGATGTGAAGTTGAGTCCACAATTCAGAATTCCACATCCTGTTACGATCGGTCTCGGGGTTTTGACTGCCATATGAGTTCTGTTATACTCACAGACACCATTCAAACAGTTTTAGAAACTTTAGGGTGTTTTCTACAAGTATTAATTATATGCATATCCTAGCTTCTGAGTTTGAGTAGGAGGCCGTTTAAAATGGGCACAATTTTTTTCAAAAATCGCTGTAGCGCCCCCTAACCTAGGGGAACGCCAAGAGGTTATTAAGAGGAAGTGTACATTGGCTACGGCGTCTCAAAAAGTACAAACAATACTATTTCCACTTTTTACTCAATTTTCAAGCGAATGTCTTTTAAGGGACTATGCGAGCACAGTAGCCGAACTGTGACACCACCACTGACACCCACTCATCCTCCTTCTCTCCTCCCCTCCCTCCTCCTCGGGAGCAGATTGTTGCGTTCCTCCAAGAGTTGTCAACACAACACTATTAAGAGTCATACAATTTGTTATCTAGCTCTTCAGTCCCTGAGAAATGGGTTTCCTACGGATCAAATGCAGCATCGTTGTTTTTATCAATTAGGGCGTTGTACGCGGCTCGACAAACAGGCCTCGTGTGATGTCATATTCCCGCTACTTGAAGGACACAGTGGATATTAATAGAATAGAGTAGCGATGATAATGTATATGGCCATCTCTTATGCTGTCATATATTATGGAGATACCGTGACGAAGGTTGAATAGGAGTGGGAGATTGGCAGAGTGTGTGTGGCACAGCACTTGCATTTTTAACCTCTCTTGCCATGCTTTCAGAGTGAATGGGAGAATTGGGGTCTGGCAACGCAAGCCTATTAGTCCATTGGCAACTTGCCTTTTGGGAACTGTCCTCGTTTGTTATAATACTATCTTTTGACCTGCAGCCTTTGAACTTATTAACAAGGCCAGTGAAAAATAAGTCTCCAAAATTTGTCAGACGTTTTCAGACGTATGATCTTAATTTGATCACTCCTTTGTTAATGAGAATTTTCTTGCACTGCAGGAAATGCAAACTTGTAGTGTATTTAAGGTTAAAAAAGGCTTCTAAAACTTGTAATTTCCACTTTAAGGTGGAAATCCAATCTTCTTTTCACCCCATTTAACACCTGATTTACTTAACCTGTTATGGATAGGGGGCAGTATTTTCACGGCCGGATAAAAAACGTACCCGATTTAATCTGATTATTACTCCTGCCCAGAAACTAGAATATGCATATAATTATTAGCTTTGGATAGAAAACACTCCAAAGTTTCTAAAACTGTTTGAATGGTGTCTGTGAGAATAACAGAACTCATTTGGCAGGCCAAAACCTGAGAAGATTCCAAACAGGAAGCGCCCTCTCTGACCATTTCTTGGCCTTCTTGATCATCTCTATCCAAAACAGGGGATCTCTGCTGTAACGTGACACTTCCTACGGCTCCCATGGGCTCTCAGAAGGCGGCAAAAAGCTGAATGGTGGCTTTGCAGGCCCTGGCTGAAAAACACTAGCGCATTTTGATAGTGGTTGATCAGAGAACAGAGACTGGAGGCACGTGCACGAGGCGACCCCATGTTTTTATTTTCTCTGTCTTTGAACTAAAACAACGACTCCCGGTCGGAATATTATTGCCTTTTTTACGAGAAAAATAGCATAAAAATTGATTTTAACCTCTCTGGGCAAGGTGATCAGGAGGGGGTTGAGCACACAACCTTGTTGGGTCCCAGTGTTGAGGATCAGCAAAGAGGTGTTGATTCCTACCTCCACCAGCTGGGGGTGACCCGTCAGGAAGTCCAGGACCCATTTGCACAGGGTGGGGTTCAGACCCACGGCTTCGAGCTTGATGAGCTTGGAGGCTATTATGGTGTTGAATGCTGAGCAATAGTCAATGAACAACATTCTTACATATGAATGCCTCTTGTCCAGATGGGATAGGGCAGCGTGGTGGCGATTGTATGTCTGTGGATCTATTGGGGCGGTAAGCAAATTGAAGTGGGTCTAGGGTGGCAGGTAAGGTGGAGGTGATATGATCATTGACTAGTCTCTCAAAGCACTTCATGATGACAGAGGTGAGTGCTACGGGGCGATAGTCAATTAGTTCAATTATCTTTGCTTTCTTAGGAACAGGAACAATGGTGGCCATCTTGAAGCATGTGGGGACAACAGACTGGGATAGGGAGAGATTGAATATTTACTTTACTTCAGGTTGAGACTTCAGAGACTAGCTATGTGACAAGGTTTAAAGACAAGACTCTCGTTAATCTAACCACACTGTCCAATTTCAAAAAGGCTTTCCAACGAAAGCAAAACATTAGATTATGTCAGCAGAGTACCCGCCAGAAATAATCAGACACCCATTTTTCAAGCTAGCATATGATGTCACAAAAACCCAGAAGACAGCTAAATGCAGCACTAACCTTTGATGATCTTCATCAGATGACACACCTAGGACATTATGTTATACAATATATGCATGTTTTGTTCAATCAAGTTCATATTTATATCAAAAACCAGCTTTTTACATTAGCATGTGACGTTCAGAACTAGCATACCCCCCGCAAACTTCCAGTGAATTTACTAACAATTTACTAAATTACTCACGATAAACGTTCACAAAAAGCATAACAATTATTTTAAGAATTATAGATACAGAACTCCTCTATGCACTCGATATGTCCGATTTTAAAATAGCTTTCTGGTGAAAGCACATTTTGCAATATTCTAAGTAGACAGCCCGGCATCACAGGGCTAGCTATTTAGACACCCAGCAAGTTTAGCCTTCACCAAACTCCGATTTACTATTAGAAAAGTTTTCTTCGTCAGAATGCACTCCCAGGACTTCTACTTCAATAACAAATGTTGGTTTGGTCCCAAATAATCCATAGTTATATCCAAACAGCGGCGTTTTGTTCGTGCGTTCAAGACACTATCCGAAAGGGTAAAGAAGGGTGACGAGCACGACGCATTTCGTGACAAAAAAATTCAAAATATTCCATTACCGTACTTCGAAGCATGTCAACCGCTGTTTAAAATCAATTTTTATGCCTTTTTTCTTGTAAAAAAAGCGATAATATTCCGACCGGGAATCTGCGTTTAGGTAAAAAGACGAAAGAAAATAAAGCACGGGGTTGACTCGTGCACGCGCCTAAGCCCATTGTCCTCTGATCGGCCACTTGCCAAAAGCGCAAATGTGTTTCAGCCTGGGGCTGCCTCGATATCATTCAGCTTTTTCCCGGGCTCTGAGAGCCTATGGGAGCCGTAGGAAGTGTCACGTTACAGCAAAGATCCTCAGTCTTCAATAAACAGAGACAAGAAGAACAAGATCTTGTCAGAGAGGGCACTTCCTGTAAGGAATCTTCTCAGGTTTTTGCCTGCCATATGAGTTCTGTTATACTCACAGTATGCATATATATGCATATTCTAGTTACTGGGTAGGAGTAGTAACCAGATTAAATCGGGTACGTTTTTTATCCGGCCGTGTAAATACTGCCCCCTAGCCCTAACAGGTTAAGGCCATTAGACTGCTAAACAGCCATCACTAGCACATTAGAGGCAGCTGCCTATAGAAATAGTTTAGGAATCACTGGCCACTTTTAGAAATGGATCACTAGACACTTTAATAATGTTCCGTATCTAGCATTACTCATCTCATACGTGTAAACTGCACTCTATACTATTATACAGTATCTTTGAAACACTTTTAATTGTGTTAACATATTGCATCACCCATTTCATACAGTCACAGTCAGAAGTTTACATACTCCTTAGCCAAATACGTTCAAATGAAAAACGGCTTGCAAGCCTCCCCCTTTTTCCTCCAAACATAATGATGGTTATTATGGCCAAACAATTCTATTTTTGTTTCATCAGACCAGAGGACATTTCTCCAAAAAAGTACAATCTTTGCCCAATGTGCAGTTGGAAATCGTAGTCTGGCTTTTTTATGGCGGTTTTGGAGCAGTGGGTTCTTCCTTGCTGAGCGGCCTTTCAGGTTATGTCGATATAGGACTCGTTTTACTGTGGATATAGCTACTTTTGTACCTGTTTCCTCCAGCATCTTCACGAGGTCCTTTGCTGTTGTTCTAGGATTGATTTGCACTTTTCGCACCAAAGTACATTCACCTCTAGGAGACAGAACGCGTCTCCTTCCTGAGCGGTATGACGGCTGCGTGGTCCCATGTGGTTTATACTTGCGTACTATTGTTTGTACAGATGAACGTGGTACCTTCAGGCGTTTGAAAATAGCTCCCAAATATGAACCAGACTTGTGGAGGTCTACAATTTTTTTCTGAGGTCTTGGCTGATTTCTTTTGATTTTCCCATGATGTCAAACAAAGAGGCACTGAGTTTGAAGGTAGGCCTTGAAATACATCCACAGGTGTACATCCAATTGACTCAAATCATGTAAATTAGCCTACCAGAAGCTTCTAAAGCCATGACATCATTTTCTAAGTGTATGTAAACTTCTGACTTCAACTGTATGTATATACTGTATTGTATTCTATACTACACTACAGACTGTTAAACAGCCATCTCCAGCACATCAGAGGCTGCTGCCTATAGACATAGATTAGTGCCTTAGACCACTGCGCCACTCGGGAGGCCTGTATAAATATTCTTATTCCATTCCTTACTTTACGTGTATTTTGGGTATATGTTGTGAAACTGTTAGATATTACTTGTTAGATATTACTGTACTGTTGGAGCTAGAAGCACAAGCATTTCGCTACACCTGCAATAACATCTGCTAAACACATGTATGTGACCAATAAACTTTGATTTGATTCTCTACCACAGTGTTTCCCAACCCTGGTCCTCGAGTACCACCAACAGTACATAGTTTTGTTGTAGGCCTTGACAAAACATTCATTCAACTCATTGAGGGCTTGATGATTAGTTGAATCAGGTGTGCTTGTCCAGGGTTACAACAAAAATGTGTACAGTTGGGGGTACTCGAGGCCCAGGGTTGGGAAACACTGCTCTACCAGACTTTCAGCTCCCACATTGACATTTCAGAAACTTGTGAATGTGGGGGCACATTATCTACCTTCAGAAATCCCCACATGCGGGCATCAGACACACAGCCTATACGTACCATCAACACTTCTCCCGCATACGAGGACAGCGACTGTCAAGCTGCACTGTCACAATCCACCACCTACCACCCCTATGATGCTATGACGACCATCATAATCTCCTGTTCTTTTATTCACTGACTGAGATCTCATCTCTGGAGAGGGACGGAGTCAGACTGCGTTGGCCTGCTATCCTCATCTGAACCCAGCACAGTATTAGCACAACTATGTCACACACACACACACACACACACACACACACACACACACACACACACACACACACACACACACACACACACACACACACACACCTGTATGTGGTGAAGGAAATATGCAACTCCTCCATTGTGACTGCCCTGAGGTGCCGTTAATATAGTGACCCCATTCACTCACGGGAGAGCAGGTGAGAGCAGGCAGTGAGGGATGGAGGGAGGGAGGGAAGAAAGAGAGTGGGGTGGGAGTGACAGTATGGCGATCAGCTACTTGACCTGAGAGTGATAAGTCACAAGCATTGTGACCGCATAACAGGTTGACATGTTAGTGACAATGAACCACAGGGGGAGGTCAGGGGAGCAAGCTACTGCATATAAAGAGGGTTGAATAGCACTGCTGAAGAATATACTGTAAGGGTTGAATAGACGTGAGGGGCAATGCCTATGGAGGTTTTGCATCTTCCAGCCTCTCATATCTGTAAATGTCTGTCATGTCTGTGGTGTCTTGGAATAAACAGACAGTCAGTTCCACAAAGAACAATTAAGTACTTTTCTATTCTATTACTTAGTGTGGACGGTGACATACTGTAGCAGTTTAAATATACAATAGATAGCAGGTAGCTCAAGGGCAGTGGAAACAAATAGGCATTGCACTAGTTCCTTGAACATTCTGTATCAACAAATAAATCCATCATCCTGAAGAAGTAAGAACTGTAAAAGAAAACAAACATCCTGTTGCAGTGATAGAAAAAAATACTAATCTGTGTAACGTTTTCAAAGGTGTCTGACTCATCCCAAACAGCCATTCATCTTCTTAATGGCAGTCTTGCCGAGCTCTTAATTGGAGCACTAACAAGCACCAGTCTTTTAAACAGATACACTGGCGGAGTGTGTGTGAGTGTGTGACGGGGTCCTTGTGCACAGTGAGGGGAGGGTGTGTGCAAGTGCGTGTGTGCAATTTGTCTTTCTGTGATTCATCACATCCTATCTCCTCGACTCCTTCCGAACTATATTGGAGAAGGTCCACGGTCACGCCCCTCTGACATTCTTCTCTGATGGTTTATAAGGAGGCAAGGAGAGACGATGCTAGGAATCAAGGAACGTTGAATTGAAATTCCTCAATGTTGACCAAACAGGAAATCTGCTAGGAGGCTATAAGCAACAGCCCTGCTTAGTCGATACAGAGCAAGCATCTTTAGGTGATCTTCGATTGTGTGATGAGGTTGAATGGGGGCAGGGAGGTAGAAGATGCCCTTAGACACATCTAGAATCAGCTAGATCTAAAATTGTAACCTTGAAACTCACACTCTGTTCGATTTGTTTACTATCAAAGAGTGTGGGCACCAAGCAAAATGTAAATTGTGGAAACATTTAAAAGTACTAACGTTAGTGTCAAGGGGCAAAGTCCTCCAACTTTAATGGGGACCAGTGTGAGCTGTGAATACTGTGTGGGCAGTGATGTTGTAACAGGTAGTAGCTGGGTCGTGTTCAATAGGCACAAAATGGAAGAAACTGTCCAAAACGAGCAGGTCCAATAACAAACACCTGTTTCTGTTTTTGGTTGCACAACGTTTTGAAATCTTAACTTGGGATATCTGTGCACTGCTAGGGAGCAGAAAGAAAGAAAGAAAGAAAGAAAGAAAGAAAGAAAGAAAGAAAGAAAGAAAGAAAGAAAGAAAGAAAGAAAGGCTTGCTCAGTCATAGATACACAGCACAAAAAAAGGCAGGGAGACATGTGGCCATGTCTCAACTCACAACATGCAGCTGGCTGTGTCTATCACAAACAAAGCATCCAACACCATAAGTGAGCCTGAGTATTGCGCTGTAAATAGAGATGGTTCATTCGCGATTGACCTCCCGGATAGTCTGAACACGAGAAAAACTTAGAGCAAAAACACACACACGCACAAGCTCCTTCCCACACACACGCTGACACACTCCTTTCATCAAACACCCTGTCTCCTTCTCAGTTCCGTCCCGACCCTGTTAATGGTTTAATGCGAAGCCCGCTGGCCTTTTCTTTATTTATTTATTTGGCGAGCCTCCCACTCGGAGGGCATTTATCAAAGCTCACTTCACTCCTCCGCCCATCCCTCCATCCTCCCATCCTCCTCTCATCCCCCATCTGCCATGACAGGGTTACTGAGGGGATTTCTTTCTCTTTGTTTTTCTTTCCCTCTCCTTCTCTCTCGCTCTCGCCTTCTAGTAAGGAAAAGAAAGTGGAGCCCTGTAAAATATTTATCGATTGGTTGAAGTAATGCAATAAAGCTTGTCTCTGCGATTGTCAGGTGGGGAGAGAGGGAGAAGGGCTAGGCACAGCTCAATCAGGTTAGTTGTCCTGGTGAGTGAGGAGAGGATGAGGAGGAGGTGAGACAGGGCCTACATGTATTAGTACATGTAGGTGGATCCTTCTTCCTAGCCTCCAATATGGAAGTTTGAGGGGAGGGTTTTCAAAGATATTTTGCTATGTGTACCATACCTGGATGTACCAAAATGGACAACAAATGGATAAAGTACCTTTAAGAATATAACATCTAATTAACATATATATAAAAATGTTGTGCTTTTGCGATTCCGCTTTACTTCACCTTTTTTAAAGGAGTGGGGCAGTATTTTTTTCTATTAGATAGGATAAAGACAGATTGGAAAGAAAGGAGGAGAGATTATGCTGAAATAGCAGTGGACTGGATTGGAACCCATGCTGTAGCAGTTTAGACCCATTTTCTTGCCACGTCAGGAAAAGTTGGACACAATACGAAATCTGAAAAATCTTTGTTTACCTAGCAGTGTATATACAGTATTTATACAACGGAGTCGGTCTAATCCTAAACGCTGATTAGTTAAAACTACTTTCCAGCCGGTGTCTATTCTACAAATGACCACCGGCTAAATCTATGACGCTTAAATGCCTATTTACTCTGTTCCCTCTGTCTCATCAGCCCAGCCAGGCATTTATAAACTTGATCTCCACTATAAAAAGCATCTAGACATTATCTCACATTTCTTTTAGACTAACATTTAGTTTCCAACAGCGGAGATGTGTATAAACCTTGCTGTCTGTCTCTACGACATTTGCAACATTGTCTCAATATTCAAATTAAATCTCCAGCTGTCCCATAGTAAGTGTCGGGACAAGACAACCAGGCAGCGTTTCTCAGCCAGTAGAAATGTGCAGCTAATTTGCAGTCTTTCCAGCTTCAGTTTGAAGTGATTGTGTTAGCTGTGCTGTTGGCTAGCGGCTATGAACAACAATGTCCTGACGAGAGAGCACATTTTCTATGCCAGGTGAAATCGCGCCTCATTAGCTCATTGTTATGGATGTAACCAAATAAATGTCACTAGAGAACAGGTAAAACAAATGCAAATGTGGCTACTTATTCTGTTATTCTGGCTGCACTTTTTGACGTGACTGCAAGTTAGCCATAGTTGGCTAGCTAGCAAGCAAGGGATCAGAATATTGCCAGCCAGTATGGCAATGGAACATTTAGAAGAAACGACTGGGTTGCGTCCATAGATACAGAACAAAAAGGCAACCAAACCGATAGAACGACCAAACCGATAGAACGAATGACCAGCCGGCTTGGGTAGCAACCCTAGATTTGTATTGGGACTATATCTTGTGGAAGAATGAAATAGTATTAGTAAATTAATCAAAATATAATTTTTTATTAAAATATGTCAATCATTATTTGAATAGGTTGGTAAACCATTTTAATGAGCTGCGTTTGAAGTTGCATGTGAACATTTAAGTGATACTACCTGAGAAGCCGGTGTTTGGAGGATATATTGGCACGGTTTGTCGGCCCTTGGTCCTAACACCCGTGCCAATATATCCTCCAAACACCAGCTTCTCAGGCATTATCACTTAAATGTTCACATGCAACTTCAAATGCATCTCATTAAAATGAACAAACACGTAAAGCAGATGTCAGAGAATGAATTAATGACCTAGCACGCCAGTGAAGCAAGATAAAATATATATCACAAATATATACTGCTCAAAAAAATAAAGGGAACACTTAAACAACACATCTTAGATCTGAATGAAAGAAATAATCTTATTAAATACTTTTTTCTTTACATAGTTGAATGTGCTGACAACAAAATCACACAAAAATAATCAATGGAAATCCAATTTATCAACCCATGGAGGTCTGGATTTGGAGTCACACTCAAAATTAAAGTGGAAAACCACACTACAGGCTGATCCAACTTTGATGTAATGTCCTTAAAACAAGTCAAAATGAGGCTCAGTAGTGTGTGTGGCCTCCACGTGCCTGTATGACCTTCCTACAACACCTGGGCATGCTCCTGAGGAGGTGGCAGATGGTCTCCTGAGGGATCTCCTCCCAGACCTGGACTAAAGCATCCGCCAACTCCTGGACAGTCTGTGGTGCAACGTAGTGTTGGTGGATGGAGCGAGCGAGACATGATGTCCCAGATGTGCTCAATTGGATTCAGGTCTGGGGAACGGGCGGGCCAGTCCATAGCATCAATGCCTTCCTCTTGCAGGAACTGCTGACACACTCCAGCCACATGAGGTCAAGCATTGTCTTGCATTAGGAGGAACCCAGGGCCAACCGCACCAGCATATGGTCTCACAAGGGGTCTGAGGATCTCATCTCGGTACCTAATGGCAGTCAGGCTACCTCTGGCGAGCACATGGAGGGCTGTGCGGCCCCCCAAAGAAATGCCACCCCACACCATGACTGACCCACCACCAAACCGGTCATGCTGTATGATGTTGCAGACAGCAGAACGTTCTCCACGGCGTCTCCAGACTCTGTTATGTCTGTCACGTGCTCAGTGTGAACCTGCTTTCATCTGTGAAGAGCACAGGGCTCCAGTGGCGAATTTGTCAATCTTGGTGTTCTCTGGCAAATGCCAAACGTCCTGCACGGTGTTGGGCTGTAAGCACAACCCCCACCTGTGGACACCGGGCCCTCATACCACCCTCATGGAGTCTGTCATGCACATTTGTGGCCTGCTGGAGGTCATTTTGCAGGGCTCTGGCAGTGCTCCTCCTGCTCCTCCTTGCACAAAGGCGGAGGTAGCGGTCCTGCTGCTGGGTTGTTGCCCTCCTACAGCCTCCTCCAAGTCTCCTGATGTACTGGCCTGTCTCCTGGTAGCGCCTCCATGCTCTGGACACTACGCTGACAGACACAGCAAACCTTCTTGCCACAGCTTGCATTGATGTGCCATCCTGGATGAGCTGCACTACCTGAGCCACTTGTGTGGGTTGTAGACTCCGTCTCATGCTACCACTAGAGTGAAAGCTCCGCCAGCATTCAAAAGTGACCAAAACATCAGCCAGGAAGCATAGGAACTGAGAAGTGGTCTGTGGTCCCCACCTGCAGAACCACTCCTTTATTGGGGGTGTCTTGCTAATTGCCTATAATTTCCACCTGTTGTCTATTCCATTTGCAGAACAGCATGTGACATTTATTGTCAATCAGTGTTGTTTTCTAAGTGAACAGTTTGATTTCACAGAAGTGTGATTGACTTGGAGTTACATTGTGTTGTTTAAGTGTTCCCTTTATTTTTTTGAGCAGTGTATATATTTATACATCACAAATATAGCTAGATGAACATAGCTATAGCCATCAGTCTTGTGTGTTTTCATGGTCATCACTCACTCACTGTTAAGTTTGTCAAGGTCATTGCATGGGGTTGTTCAATGACATACATGTATTTGTTTGAAATCTATCACCTGATGGTTTCAATTCAGAGAGACAAAAAATAATGTTTTGTTGAAAAACACTTTATTTCCAACATAGTTGTAATGTACTGCACTGACACAAATTACTGATGATTGGTTGAAAGAAATTGATAATAAGAACATTGTTGGAGATGTACTATTAGATTTCAGTGCAGCCTTTGATATTATTGACCATAACCTGTTGTTGAAAAAATGAATGTGTTATGGCTTTTCAACCTCAGAAATTTCTGAATACACGATATGGCAATCTAATAGAACACCGAGTTTTCTTTAATGAAAGCTTCTCTAATGTTAAACATGTAAAGTGTGGTGTACCACTGGGCAGCTCTCTTTGCCCTCTATTTTTTTCTATTTTTTACCAATGACCTGCCACTTGCATTAAACAAAGCCTATGTGTCCATGTATGCTGATGATTCAACCCTATACGCACCAGCAACCACAGCTAGTGAAATCACTTCAACCCTAAACAAAAAGTTGCAGTCAGTTTTAGAATAGGGGTTGCAGTACTAAACTGGTCCTGAACATCTCTACAACTAAGAGCATTGTATTAGGTACAAATCATTCCTTAAGTTCTAGACCTCAGCTGAATCTGATAATGAATGGTGTGGCTGTCGAGCAAATTGAGGAGACTAAATTACTTGGTGTTACCTTAGATTGTAAAGTGTCATGGTCAAAACATATTGATTCAATGTTTGAAAAGATGGGGGGAGGAACGTCCGTAATAAAGAAGTACTCTGCTTTTTTGACACCACACTCCACAAAGCAAGTCCTGCAGGCACTAGTTTCATCTTATCTTGACTTTTGTCAAGTCATATGGTCAAGTGCTGCAACAAAGGACCTAGTTAAGCTGCAGCTGGCCCAGAACAGAGTGCCATGTTTTCCTCTTCATTGTAATCAGAGGGCTAATACTACACATGCCAGTCTCTCTTGGCTAAGAGTTGAGGAATGACTGACTGCATCGCTTCTTGTTTTTATAAGAAACAATGTGTTGGAAATGTCTAATTGTTTGCAAAGTCAACTTACACACAACACTGACACACACACTTACGCCACCAGACATGCCATCAAGGGTCTCTTCCCAGGTCCAGAACAAATTCAAGGAAACGTACAGTATTATACAGAGCCATCATTGCATAGAATTCCCTTCCATCTCACATAGCACAAGTGAACAGCAAACGTGGTTTAAAAAAACGAATAAAACAACACCACACAGCACAATGAATCTCCCCATGTGACCTACTTTTTGTGTGTATGTACTGACATGCATGTGTAACTGATACATACACACAGACACACTACATGTTCATGTTTAAATGTATGTCAATCGTAAAGTATTTTGTCTGTAGTGGGTTTTTTTTCGTTACGTTTCGGAACCCAGTAAGACTAGCTGTAGCAATTGGTGTCGGCTAATAGGGATCCAAATAAAATAAAATTAGCCTCACTCTCAGGATTACTGCTAGGTTTTACACAGTCAAATTAAATAAATACATGTTTAATAAAGAACTGTACAAATGATACACTTGACATCAATATATATAAATATATATATATTTTATAAATCAGTACAGTAATATGAGATCTGTATGTAAAATATTTACATTTAACATTTTAGTTATTTTGCAGAGGGACTTACAGTTAGCTAGCTATCTTAAGATCAATGCACTAAGTGAGACAACCACATATACAGTCAAATATACAGAATACGAACATTCCATTCCAGCCAAACAATGGATATAAATCCATTTTAATACACATCTAAAATCTATTAATAAAAAATCTGAGAACAGTAAGCGTTTTCGAACGAAACTCTTCATGTGTTCCAGGGGAAGCGTCTTAGTCGGCTAGCTGAAACCATTCAGCAGTGCTTATCTTTCATGTTAATTTAGGATTAGCTGACGTTCACAACAGATGGCGTGGAAAAATTGGCTCACACTTGGAGCAATAATAAGTAACCTCGCTGTAACGGCTGTCTTCGTGAAGAGAGGACCAAGGTTGCATGCTCATCATTATATTTATTGAATGTGAACACCAAAAAACAATAAACAACGAAATGACAACAGGAAACAGTTTTGAATGCTACACCAACGCAATGCAAAAAACAACTACCCACAATTAACAAACAAAACACATCCCTATATATAGGACTCTCAATCAAAGGCAACTACAAACACCTGCCTTCAATTGAGAGTCCAACACTCAATTACCTAACATAGAAAATACTAAACTAGAAAGAACATAACCCAAAACCCGGAAATAATAAATCAAACACCCTTCTAAACAAACCACCACCCCGAACCACATAAAACAAATACCCTCTGCCATGTTCTGACCAAAGTACAATCACAAATAACCCCTATACTGGTCAGGATGTGACACTCGCTACCAGTAACCAGTTATTTTCAATGAAAGGAGACACGAGGAGACACACAACGACTTAACTGTCAGCAGCGAGTGAGCTAGCGACCATCATTGAAAATGTCCCAATATTATGCAAATTTCAGCTACGGAATCGCACGACAGCTGATTGGGGGAGGGCAGGTCTTACTAGTAGGCTTTGACATTGGCCAACAACAAAACTGCCATCATGCAAGCCGTTTGAAGGATATGCCCACAGGGAGTGATTTCAACAACTTGGGCCGGGATGACATTTCTGCTATGCATCATTGAAAGGCAATGTTATAGCGGGCGCGGAGATTGCATTCAAAGTAAACACTGCAGATGTCGGCTCAATCGGAAATTACCTTTAAACGTTCACTGTGCTACAACGTAGATCTTCCAGGGTCCGGATTGAATCCTGGCCTTGATTGCTAATTACTGCTCCAAGTCTGAGCGCTCTGTAAAACTACTGGAGATGTAGAATCTTAATTTGAGCCAGTTTGTTACAACAGGAAAATAATCATGGAACAAGAGGAAATGTGAATTATTATGTGGATTATAATTAAATGGACATTTTTCTGTAGGGCTTGATACATTGTAAATTAGGGCAAATCTGTCTGAAATGTTAAAGATGTCCTCCAGCGATTTTGAACTTTTACTGTTGAAAAGTGATATTCCAAGTATAAATACAGTAAAGTACACACACACTAAAGGTAAAAAAAAAAGGTTTACGCAAAATAGTGTTTATTTTAGACACACCTGCAAACTTCAACTTCAGTCCATGATGTCATTGGCATCCCCCTTTGCTTAAGGAGAAATAGAGAACAAAAGAGGAAAGGCCCACCCCCCACTTGACATATCTGGACCACTTATTGAGATGCGCCTTTGTTAAAATGGTGTAAAATAGTCATATGTTTGAAAAATGGAAGTTTTGGGATTTTTGAGGAATTTGTAATTCGCGCCACGCCTATCATTGGATATTGGAGCAGGTGTTCCGCTAGAGGAACGTCTAGATGTAAGAGGTTATTAAGAGGACATCTAGCATTTTAGCTAACCCTTCCCCTAGCCTTAATCCCTAACCTTAACCCTAACCCGTAGCTTAGCTAAAGTTAGCCACCTACCCACCTAGCTAATGTTCGCTACAACAAATTGGAATTCATAATATTATCATACATATTGCTATTTCATAACATATTTTATGGGGAGGGGGACAGGGGGAGCAGGAAGATGACTGCTGGTGGCTATTCATTATCCTGATTGTCTGGGGTAGAAGCTATTGGCCAGTCTATTAGTTTTAGCCATGATGCTCCTGTACTGCCCATGTCTGAGTGGTGGAAGCGGGGAGAACAGGCCGTGGCTCAGGTGGCTGAAGTCCCTGATGATGTTCTTGGCCTTCCTGTGACACCTTGTGTTGTAGGTGTCCTGGAGGGAAGGCAGTGTGCACCCAATGGTGCATTCTGCTGAGCGTACCATCCTTTATAGTGCCATGCGGTCAGCGTCGATAGAGTTGCTGTACCACGACAGTATGCTCTCGTGGTGCTCCTGTAGAAGACTGTGAAGGCCCTCGGGGTCAGGCCGAATTTATTCAGCCTCCCGAGGTTAAAGAGTAGCTATCATGCCTTCTTCACCACGGTGTCTGAGTGATTTGACCATTTCTGCTCCTCAGAGAAGTGTAGATCGAGGAACTTTACGTTTTTGATCGTCTCCATGGCAGCCCTGTTGATGAGAATGGGGGCATGCTCAGCCTGGTTCCACAATCAACTCCTTTGTTTTGCGACATTGAGGGAGAGGTTGTTTACCTGGCACCACACCGTCAGAATGCCTACCTCTTCCCTGTGGTCCATCTCGCCAGGTTGGGATAATGGGTTGTCAAGGGTTGATGAATCTGGTGCCACACTAGACAAGAAAAAACAACAGGAACAAAATTACAGTTAAGTACTAAAGTCTGTTTGTGTCTATGTGCTCGTCTGTATGCACACGTACAACGCGCATACATGCATCTGCGTGTTTGTGTGCATGAGGAAGATTGTACACTGGTAAGACAAAGAATGTGAAGTATCAACAAAAAGAAAGAGCAAATGTTTATACTCTTGTCTGTGTTCACAAGGTGCATGTTTGTGTGTATTCAGTTGTTGTCTGATTTCAATGTTGTGTTTTTTAACCCAATCTCAGGGTACATTCTTAGAAATATGGGTACGGTATTGTTCCCTGGGGAACCAAAAAAGGTACACAAGGATCTCACATGGTGTAATTCGCTATCTGAGTGGATAAAGAGTATAATGGTACATTTGCGTACTCCATATTTTCAATGTTAAGGTACATATTTTGTTTACCCTCAATACGGTACAATGCTGATTTTTTTAAGGAACTTAAGGCGTTGTCACTGGGGTAGTACCCTAAAAAGGCACATTTGTACCATTATTATCATTATCATATTCCCCAGCATGCACTACCGCAGGTAAAAAAAAATGGCATTGTTTTTAATATCTGTGTTTGTGCATGTACATTGATTGATTAATCTTATGCTACACAAAGATAAATAATATACAGTTTTCTAAACTAGGGCACTTCCTGTATGGAATCTTCTCAGGTTTTGGCCTGCCATATGAGTTCTGTTATACTCACAGACACCATTCAAACAGTTTTAGAAACTTTAGGGTGTTTTCTATCCAAATCATAATCATAATAATTATATGCATATTCTAGTTTCTGGGCAGGAGTAATAACCAGATTAAATCGGGTACATGTTTTATCCGGCCGTGAAAATACTGCCCCCTATCCTAAACAGGTTAATGTAACTTTCAGGTAGGGTTGCAAAATTCTGGTAACTTTTCCAAATTTCCCAGCGTTCCAGAAGTCCCAGTTGGAAGATTCCTGGAAACGGGAGGGAATAAGCAGGAAATCATTCAACCAGGATCTTTTTTAAATCTGGGAGCCTACTTACAGACCTGATGTGGCCTGTAAACCATTAGTTTCAGGCCACTGTATTAGGGTAAAACTAGGCCTCAAAATAAGGTCTTATGAGATATGCAATCATAAAGTGTAATTATAATGATAACATACGCCTAGGAACTCACTTGGTAAAGGCCACAGGACTGAAAATGAACAAATTCAACAACCATGTCTCTGTCACTAACATACACAATCATGGGTGGTAACTCTACAATTTACTTAGCAAGACATGCATACTGTGGAATTATATTGTAGGCGTGGTTTGTGGGGCATGGCTTTCAGATTGTTATTTTTGGCCACCAATGAGTGGAAATGTTGTACAAGTTTAAGTGGTCTATGGTGGAGGTGCATTTTTACAAGGGGAAAAGGGCTTTGTTACTGTGGTGGTACTATACAGTATAAAGGCACAAAGCCTGCTTTTGTACCTGTGGAGAAAAGTACTCTCTAAGGTATGAACTGGGGTACAATTATGTACCTATAACTAAAAGAACAAAGGAGGACCTTCCAGGGTGCCACCCATGTGACAAGCGGTTGTAGCCCTTTATTTCTGAGAGTATATATGTTTATTTTCCCTTTCACCTGAGGACACTTTCCTTTATTTCTGCACCCAGCTGAGATTTGTAAATAATATATTGGGTTCTCCTAAACACAAGCAGTAGTGGTATTTCAATGCATAACTTAGGTTAGTGGCTTTCTCCCTAGCTCTCGGCTGCCCACCTTGAGATTATATTATCCTAACACCAGGGTGTGATGAAAATAATATACAGTACTTAATATGTATATTGTATGCATGTAAAGTCAAAGTATACGCCTCACATACAAATAAATCACAAGGTACCGACATTAACGTAAAGAGACAGATACACACACTTACAAACACATACACCCCCTCCAAAACCCCTGAACTTATCCCTGGCCCTCTTTTCTGCCTCCACATCTAGGTTCCCTGAATGTGTGGCTGAGGGTGAAGAGCATCGCCTCTGTGGGCGATCGGGTCTGGACTCTGGATGGGAACCAGGGTCCTGACTGGATTCAGGCCAATATCAACGTCAACCCCAGTGGACCCTTCCAGGTACAGCTTTCCGCGAGTATGCCTAGACAAAAATGTACCCTATTGACAAAATATCCACACGATTGCTTTATATCTGCATCCTTGGAAAACCTTGTTTTAAAAGTTGTAGTTTTCAAATAAACTTGAGAGTAAGAAACTTTCACAGCACATTGGAGGGGGATAACTACTTTCACTTTACTTTCAATGTAAAAAATGTAATGAACAAAAACTCTGATGCAAGGTTTTTATAGGACACTGATGGTTTTTGTAGAAAATGGGTAATCCACAGAATGTCCAGTGCTTTAATGTACAAAATGAAGTTTTGGAAAAATATATAATAATCTAAATCTTTTTGGTGGGCACGCTATGGAGGTCCACTCGGCTCCACAAGAGCCTCCGTTGCACCTTACTCCCACTATGGTGTCTGGCGGGCTGAAGTGCTGACTCAGTGTGCTGTGTGTGTAGTGTGCAGTGATTACCACTCAGGGCTCCGTCTCATCTCCCCAGGATGCCCGTTTATGCTGAGTCAAGTGTGTGTGTGTGTGTGTGTGTGCATGTGCGTTCTTGAGTGTGTTGGTGCGCATGCATGTGTGACTGTCTTGAGTGTGTGTATGTATCTGGGTCAGTAAGAGTGTGGATATAAGGCTCTTTTGTGTGTTTACATGTGTGTGTTTGCACGCGTGTATTTACAGTAGAGGAATGTGTACATATGGGTTTGCCTGTCAGCAACCTTGCTTGTAGGCTGTCACTTCCCTCTAAGACTGCTTGTGTGTGTGTTGGTGGGTGTGTCTTTGTGTGTGCGTGTTTAAATACGTGGGATGTCCGCCTCTGAAAAAATCTCACAGCACACGCATTCACCTCGCCCCACCAGAGAGAGTGAGAGAAAGTGAAAGAATAAAATAATTAATCAAGCAACCCGTGACACCCAGCAACAACCCTATAGTCCAGAGTAACTACAAACTAGTCCAACGGTCCAATCTCAACCAGTTGTTTGCCACCTTGTCTTCTTCTCTCCCTCGGCCACAGCACTGAGACCAAATTAAACCCGATCGTTCCACATTGGTTTGGTTTGTAGGTCCCATAGTCTCAAGACCAAAGAATGGTAGCTTTAGCAGCAAGGCGCGCGCTCACACACAGACACACACAAAAACACACACATGCCTAGACACACACACATGCTTGGACATACACAAATGCATAGACATTCACACACACACACACACACACACACACACACACACACACACACACACACACACACACACACACACACACACACACACACACACACATACTCCCAGTCTCCTGCCCCCTTCAGCAATTAGTTATGACAGGTCAATTACCAGGAATATTTATGAGGTAGACAGAGCCTCCTCGTTGTTTTCGTAATGATTCCAGATACAGTGTGTGTGTGTGTGTGAGGAAAAATGGAATCGATGATGAATGCACTGAGAAGAACAGGAAGAGGGCTGGAGGGGGGGTCAGATTGCTTGCTTGGGTGTGTAATTTGTTATGCCTGCGCGACAACATGTTGTTCCATTCAGTTTCCTGTTTGCAAACAGTTTTAAATTAATTTAACCATGCGAAGTCAGGGTCAAGTTCCTCAGCATGGTCCGACAAATGAATTAACATAAATCCTCAGCTCGCATTCAGCTTTAAAAACATTTATAAACGCAATGCAACAATTTCAAAGATTTTACTGAGTTACAGTTCACATTGTGGTCAACTGTGGGGTATTGGGTTGAGCGCACAGAGATGGACACAGAGAGGTTCTAGTCAGAAAACACGATTTCACTAGGCAACAAAAAATAAACTTAACCCTTTAGCGGGATACAATCCCGCTAAAGGGATTGGTTGGACAACAACCAGTGAGATAGCACGGCGCAAAATTCAAAACAAAATAATCTCAAAATTAAAATTCAAGTCTTATATGGCATTTTAAAGATACTCTACTCGTTAATCCAATCACATTGTCCGATTTCAAAAAGGCATAGCATAGCACCTTAGCAAAAAAAAAAGCAATTTTCCAAGCACGGATAGCCATCACAAAACCAGATATACAGCTAAAATTAAGCACTAACCTTTGACGATCTTCATCAGATGACACTCCTAGGACATCATGTTAGACAATACATGCATTTTTTGTTCGATCAAGTTTATATTTATATCCAAAAACCCAATTTTTACATTGGCGCGTGACGTTCAGAAAATGTTTTCTCCCCATAACCACCGGTGAACAGGAACATTTAATTTACAGAAGAACTCATAAACGTTGACAAAATTTATAACAATTATTTAAAGAATTAGAGATAATCTACTCCTTTATGCAACCACTTTGTCACATTTCAAAATAACTTTACGGAAAAAGCACATTGTTCAATATTCTGAGTACAGAACTTAGCCTTCAATGCTAAGCTATACAGTTAGCCTACAACCACGACGTCGACACATCTCTAAAAATATGTTTGAAATATTTACTTACCTTTGCTGATCTTCGGCGGAATGCACTCAGATGGGCACCCACTTCCACAAGCAATGTTCATTTGTTCTGCAAAGTCCATCATTTATGTCCAAATACATCCATTTTGTTGACCCATCCAGAACACTTTACAATGCCATGTGGCGTGGACGAAATGTTCAAAGTTCCATTACCGTTTGTAGAAACACGTCAAACGATGTTTACAATTAATCCTTTAGGGTATTTTTTTACGTAAAATTGCAATAATTTTACAACCGGGCAATAGGTATTCATCCCAGATGAAAAATAAAAAAACAACAAAGTCATGTACACGCGCATCATAAGACACCTGTCCTCAGACTGGCCAGTGATTGACTGAGCCACAATTTTCTTCCCGGTAACAGGTGATGGTAAAAACCAGTTTCTAAAGATTGTTGACAGCCAATGGAAGAGTTAGGAGGTGCAACGTAAATCCTATGTCACTGTAGTTTTTCAAGGGATTCAAAAGAAAAACTACATTTCTAATTTCTGTCGATGCCATCGATTCATACTGGAACCATCGGAGGGACCGTCTTGGTGTTTGCCTAACAGGAGGTGACGTAACTCACCATCCGGGTTACCCCTGAGCTGGTGTCCCGGCTTGCCGCACTCATAGCAGCGCCTCTGATCTGGGTCTAGCAGCAGACGTCATCGTCAGTTCGGGTCTCCCTCCCGCTTCACGGCCTTGGCTGGTTTCGTCCAGGCCCCCTTCAGCTCATAGCCTCTCTCTGTGCTTTCCATCCCCCACCCCGCATCCGCTCTCTCCGCCCGGGCCACTTTAAGCAGGTCCTGGGTGTTCTGGTGGGTTTCCACCACAGTCAACAAATCCTACAGGCTTTGGGGGTTCTGCATGCTCACTGCCTTCTTCATTTTGTAGGGGAGGGCCCGAAGGTACCTATCCAGGAAAACCTTACCAATTATCTGAAGGGACGGTATGTCGGTCAGTAGCCAGCCCTTGGTAAGACACACCAGGTCGCTCATCTGAGCACAGGGAGAGTTGGTAGAGTTAAAGGCCCAGTCATGGACCAGATGTGCAAGGCTGAATCCGTAACAGCTCAGGATCTTGCATTTGAGTCCCTCATAATTCACTGCCTGGTCAGCATTCAAGTCAAAATAGGCCTTCTGGGCCTTCCCGGAGAGGTAGGCTGCCAAAAGGCTGGCCCACTTGGGTTTGGGCTACCCTTCCCGCTGCACTGTCCTCTTGAAGGTGCACAAATACGTCTCCACATCATCTTCCTCCCTTAGCTTGACCAGAAACTGATTCGTGCTAACCTCCTAAGCCGTACCACCTTTCAGCTAGGCTACCTCTACTACCAGTCAGAGGTTTTGTTGGTGCTGCTCCTCCAGCGCTTGCTCCTGGAGAGCCTGTTGCTTTTGTGGGTGAGAATAAACTGAGCCACCAGTTCCTACATGATTATCTCTGTACACTCGACCCCACAGCACCAAAAGATACTGAGTTGCCCGCATTCTCCACCATATGTGATAAACCGTGGGGTGTTGGGTTGAGGGCACAGGGATGGACACAGAGAAAGGGAGGTTCTAGTCAGAAAACACGACTTTCCTAGGCAACAAAAAATAAAAGAAAAAACAAATAACTAAGGGTTGGCTCGGTTCTTCTTCTCATATTCGGCTTTGTGCTCCCGGGAGCTTCATCCCCCTCTGTCGACTCACTCCTTGCCTCTTTTTCTCTCCTGCGGTGTGCCACGGTGCTCCATTTACGTGGCCTGCACAGCTGGTTGGCACTCCCCCCTAATTACCAGGTACTCCCAGCAGAAGGAGCCAACGTTGCGACACGTATCTCCCCTCTATCACCAACCCCTGGGGTAGACCTCCCGGGATACCACAATATGAGGAAGTCAGTCAATTGAAATTAATTCATTAGGCCCTAATTTATGGATTTCACATGACCGGGAATACAGATTTGCATCTCTTTGTCACAAATACCTTTAAAAAAAGGTAGGGGCATGGATCAGAAAACCAGTCAGTATCTGGTGTGACCACTATTTGACCCATGCTTGCGCGATACATCTCCTTCACGTAGAGTGGATGAGGCTGTTGATTGTGGCCTGTGCAATGTTGTCCCACAACTCTTTAGTTTCTGTACGAAGTTGCTAGATATTGGCAGAAACTGGAACCGGCTGTCGTACACGTTGATCCAGAGCATCCCAAACATGCTCAATGTCTGGTGAGTATGCAGGCCATGGAAGAACTACGAAATGTTCAGCTTCCAGGAATTGTGTACAGATATGCGGTTGTGCATTTTCATGCTGAAACATGAGGTGATGGCAGGGGGATGAATAGCATGACAATGGGCCTCAGTATCTCATCACAGTATCTCTGTGCATTCAAATTGTCATCGAAAAAAGGCAATCGTGTTTATTGTCTATAGCTTATACCTGGCCATACCATAATCCCACCGCCACCACGGAGCTCTCTGACAACGTTGACATTAGCAAACCACTCGCCCACTCGCCTACATGTCTGCCATCTGCCCAGTACAGTTGAAACCGGGATTCATCTGTGAAGAGCATACTTTCCTAACATGCCAGTGGTCATCGAAGGTGAGTATTTGCCCACTGATGTCGGTTACGACGCCGAACTGCAGTCAGGTCAAGACCCTAGTGAGGAAGACAAGCACGCAGATGAGCTTCCCTGAGACGGTTTCTGACAGCTTGTGCAGAAATTCTTCGGTTGTGCAAACCCACAGTTTCATCAGCTGTCCAGGTGGCTGGTCTCAGATGATCACGCAGGTGAAGAAGCCGGATGTGGAGGTCCTGGGCTGATGTGGTTACACATGGTCTACGGTTGTGAGGCCGGTTGGACGTACTGCCAAATTGGCATTGTGTTTTGTGACAAGAATGCACATTTTAGAGTGGCCTTTTATTGTCACCAGCACAAGGTGAACCTGTGTAATGATCATGCTGTTTTAGAAGCTTATTGATATGCCACACCTGTCAGGTGGATGGATGATCTTGGCAAATGAGAAATGCTCACTAACAGGGATGTAAACTCATTTGTGCACAAAATCTGAGAAATAAGCTTTTTGTGTGTATGAAACATTTCTGGGATCTTTCATTTCAGTTCATGAAACATGGGACCAACACTTTACATGTTGCTTTTACATTTGTGTTTATATATTCCCACGCCACCTACCTCACACAACACCACACCTCAAGGACTCGACTTCACACAGACAAATTTGTTTTTTACAGGGGCACCTTTAGTGTCTTTAGCGTTTGTGGGGGGAGAAAAGTGTTGTGTCCCAAATGGCACCCCCTTCCCTTTATAGTGCACAACTTTTGACCAGGGCCCTATGGGTCTTAGTCATAAGTACTGGACTACATAGGGAAGAGGGTGCCATTTGGGACACAGTATTCTTTCTTCTCCTTTCTGTGTAGTGTGGGTTTAAACTGCAAATTGGGCCCGACGCTGTCTTGGCCGATAATGAATAGAAGTATAAGTCATTAATAAAGCACCGCTTCCTTCTTTCAACACTTGTTTAAAGATTCATATTCATCCCCCTCTCCACTCCTACACCATTTGTTTTTGACAGCGGAGAGGAGGGGTGTCGGAAAGGGGGTGGGTTGGTGAAGAGGGTGGAGATGAGGGAGTAGAGGTGTTGGCTACATAGCAAATCAGGGGTTTTGTTTTTGTGTGTTCTTGTTTTCTGATCGCTGTGTCTCAATCACTAGTACATACTTGCGCCTCTCCTCACCTTACTATCGTCCACAATCATATAACATTAGGTTCGTTGATGTTAGTTGTGCTTCCTCTTTGGTGTAGATGTTCAATAGTGGGACTGAATCAAAAGTTGTTAATTAGTAAGACGTTTACATGAACTAGTTAGACATTTACATGAATGTGACTTTTCAATAATAATTTATGTTTCCGCTATCATAAACACAATATCACTTATATGATACTTCAGTGCCTCCACACCCAACTGCCACTATCCTTGTGTTTGGGCAGAAGGGAGGGCAAGGGACATTGAGTCCAGACTGAAGCCAAATTACAATTCTCCCCCATCTCATTGAAGTGTTCACACGTTTACTTTCCCTCAAGGATTTACAAGCATTGGATCGTATGAGACATATGGTAGACACTACACCAGGGCTCTCCAACCCTGTTCCTGGAGAGCTACCATCCTGTAGGTTTTCACTCCAGCTCTATCTAGCACACCTGATTCTAATAATTAGCTGGTTGATAAATTGAACCAGGTGAGTTACAACTGGGGTTGGAGCGAAAATATATAGGAAGGGAGCTCTCCAGGAACAGGGTCGGAGACCCCTGATCTACCCCAATGATTCTCAACCTGAGGTACTAGTTCCCCCAGGGGTTCCTGGTCTATCCACATGGGGTACTTGGAAGACATAATAACCATCAGTTGCACATGAGAGGGTACTTCGGGCAAAACAGAATGTGATTGGGGGTACAGTAAGCAAAACAGGTTGAGAACCACTAATCCACACCAAACCAATGATTTGAAATCATCAAGGGGAAGTGAACGAGTGCACACTTAAGGGAGAAGGTATCTTAGAGATTAAATGCGTTGGGCTCGTAAACAAAAGTTCGCTGGTTCAATCCCGAGCCGACAAGGTGAAAAGTGTGTTGATATGACCTTGAGCAAGGCACTTAACCCTAATTGCTTCTGTACGTCGCTCTGTATTCAAGCATCTGCTAAATTATGTAAATGTAGAACAGGACAGAATCTCCTCAATATTAGAATTGGGCTTGAGTCCAGTCCACAGCGCCTCACTCTGCATCCTCTCAGCAGAGCTCCTCTGCTGCTAAAGTGGGCCTACAGTACCTTCACAAAGTATTCACACCCCTTGACTTTTTCCACATTTCGTTGTGTTACACAGCAGGATTAAAATGGATTTAATGTGGGGGGTCAACGATCTACACAAAATACTCGCTAATGTCAAAGAGGAAGAAAACATGTAAAACATTTATGAAAAATAAAACACTTATATCTTGATAAGATAAGTATTCAACCCCCTGAGTCTTTACAGTGCCTTCGGAAAGTATTCAGAACCCTTGCTATGAGACTCGAAATTGAGCTCAGGTGCATCCTGTTTCCATTGATTATCAATAGAAACAGAGTTGTTTCTACAACATGATTGGGGACTACCTGTGGTAAATTGAATTGATTGGACATGATTTAGAAAGGCACACACCTGTCTATATAAGGTCCCACAGTTGACAGTGCATGTCAGAGCTAAAACCAAGCCATGAGGTTGAAGGAATTGTCCATAGAGCTCCGAGACAGGATTGTGTTGAGGCACAGATCTGGGGAAGGCTACCAAAAAATGTCTGCAGCATTGAAGGTCCCAAAGAACACGGTGGCCTCCATCAATCTTAAATGGAAGAAGTTTGGAACCAATAAGACTCTTCCCAGAGTGGTCCACCCGGCCAAACTGAGCAATCGGGGGAGAAGTGCCTTGGTCAGGTAGGTGACCAAGAACCCCATGGTCACTCTGACAGAGCTCTAGAGTTCCTCTGTGGAGATGGAATAATCTTCCAGAATGACAACCATCTCTGCAGCACTCCACCTATCAGGCCTTTATGGTAGAGTGGCCAGACGGAAACCACTCCTCAGTAAAAGACAAATGACAGCCCGCTTGGAGTTTGCCAAAAGGCGCCTATGAGAAACAAGATTCTCTGGTCTGATGAAACCAAGATTGAACTCTTTGGCCTGAATGCCAAGCGTCAAGTCTAGATGAAACCTGGCACCATCCTTACGGTGAAGCATGGTGATGGCAGCATCACGCAGTGGGGATGTTTTTTCAGTGGCATGGACTGGGAGACTAGTCAGGATCAAGGCAAAGTTGAACGGAGAAAAGTTCAGAGAGAACCTTTCCTACAGGAAATAAGACTACAAATACAGCTCGTCACGGACACTGACATCACGCTTCCAGACAAACTAAAAACCTTCTTTGCCTGCTAACAAAGACTGCGTCCCAACCTGCTACTTCTCCGTGGCTGACGTGAGTAAAACATTTAAACTTGTTAACCCACTCAAGGCTGCTGGCTAGATGGCATCCCTAGCCACGTCCTCAGAGCATGTGTAGACCAGCTGGTTGGTGTGTTTATGGACATATTTAATCACTCCCTATCCCAGTTTGTTGTTCCCACATGCTTCAAGATGGCTACCATTGTTCCTGTACCCAAAAAGTAAAAGATAACTGAACTAAATGACTTCCGCCCCATAGCACTCACGTCTGTCATCAGGAAGTGCTTTGAGAAGCTAGTCAATGATCGTATCACCGCCACCTTGCCGGCCACTTCAGTTTGCATACCGCCCAAACAGGTCCACAGATGATGCAATCACCATAACACTGCACACTGCCCTATCCCATCTGAACAAAAGGAATACCTATGTAAGAATGCTGTTCATTGACTACAGCTCAGCATTCAACACCATAGTACCCTCCAAGTTCATCATCAAGCTGGAGGCCCTGGGTCTCAACCCTGCCCTGTGCAACTGGGTCCTGGACTTTCTGACAGGCCACCACCAGGTGGTGAAGGTAGGAAACAACATTTCCACTTTGCTGACGCTCAACACTGGGGCCCCACAAGGGTGTATGCTCAGCCCTCTCCTGTACTCCCTGTTCACCATGACTGTGTGGCCATGCACGCCTCCAACTCAATCATCAAGTTTGCAGACGACACAACATTGACTTGGCTTGATCACCAACAACAACGAGATAGCCTACAGGGAGGAGGTGAGGGAACTCGGAGTGTGGTGTCAGGAAAACAACCTCTCAGTCAACATCTACAAAAAAAAGGAGATGATCGTGGACTTCAGGAAACAGCAGAGGGAGCACCCCCCTATCCAAATCGAAGGGACAGCAGTGGAGAAGGTGGAAAGTTTTAAGTTCCTGGGCATACACATCACTGACAAACTGAAATGATTCACCCACACAAACAGTTGTGGTGAAGAAGGCGCAACAGCACATCTTCAACCTCAGGAGGCTGAAGAAATGTGTCTTGACACCCAAAACCCTGACAAACTTTTACAGATGCACAATCGAGAGCATCCTGTCAGGCTATATCACAGCCTGGTACAGCAACTGCACCGCCCTCAACCACAAGGCTCTCCAGAGGGTGGTGCGGTCTGTCCAACACTTCACTGGGGGCAAACTACCTGCCCTCCATGGCACATCCAGCACCCGATGTCACAGGAAGGCCAAAAAGATCATCAAGGACAACAACCACCTGAGCCACTGCCTGTTCACACCGTTATCATCCAGAAGGTGAGGTCAGTACAGGTGCATCAAAGCTGGGACCGAGAGATTGAAAAACAGCTCCAGGCCATCAGACTGCTAAACAACAATCACTAACTCAGAGAGGCTGCTGCCTACATTGAGACCCAATCACTGGACACTTTAATAAATGGATCACTAGTTACTTTAACCTGTTTAGGATAGGGGGCAGTATTTTCACGACCGGATGAAAAACGTACCCGATTTAAACTGGTTACTACTCTTGCTCAGAAATGAGAATATGCATAGTATTAGTAGATTTGGATATAAAACACTCTGAAGTTTCTAAAACTGTTTGAATGGTGTCTGTGAGTATAACAGAACTCATATGGCAGGCAAAAACCTGAGAAAATTCCAAGCAGGAAGTGGAATGTCTGAGAATTGTAGTTCTTCTTTTGATTCTCTATCGAAACTACAGTATCTGTGGGGTTACGTTGCACTTTCTAAAGCTAAGGTAAATAATGCCACTTTAATAATGTTTCATATCTTACATTGCTCATATCATATATATATATATATATATATATATATATATATACTGTATTTTATACAATCTACTGCACCTTGCTTATGCCGCTCGGCCATCGCTCATCCATATACTTATATGTACATTTTCTTATTCACCACTTTAGATTTGTGTGTATTAGGTAGTTGTTGGGGAATTGTTATATTACTTGTTAGATATTACTGCATAGTCGGAACTAGAAGCACAAGCATTTCGCTACACTCGCATTAACATCTGCTAACCATGTATATGTGACCAATAAAATTTGATTTGACAATGAAGGGGTTGAATACTTATTGACTTAATACATTTCAGCTTTACATTTTTTTATTAATTTGTAAAAATTCATTAAAACATAATTCCGCTTTGGCATTATGAGGTATTGTGTGTAGGCCAGTGACCCAAAAAACTGAATTCAATCAATTTTAAATTCAGGCTGTAATACAACTAAGTGTGGAAAAAGTCAGGGGATGTGAATACTTTGAATGCACTCTACATTCCATAACATTACAAATTGAGATATTGAATAACGCAAACAAAACAGACTTGATCTGAGCACTGGCAAGTGGTGGGATGCTTGTACGAAGGCTTTGTAATAGTCTCTCTTTCTTCCACTTTCTCTCTTGTATCAGACAGACTTCCCGTACTGTAGGTTGCCAGCAATGGAGCTGAGGAAAAACACCTCCTTTACCTCCCTCCCTTGTACTTTCTTTCTTTTCTGCTCTGTCAGACACTTGTTTTCTCACCAATCAATGATAATGACTGAGAAGGGCTCCTTCCGACAGTGGGAATTTACCCAAGTCGGCGTTGTTTTTGTTTTTTACTGTTTGGGCTCTCTGGTTTTATTTGCCTATTTGGCTATATCTGTCTCCTTCGATCCTCGACTGCAGCGTATATTAAGTGGACATTTAATAAGTTAATGGGGCAAACTGTGATTGCGACATCCATTGTTGCACTTAATTTATTGCCAAATATAATATCTGGCCATTGATACTTGAAGGGTATAACTTAAATGCCTAATGAGCTTAGTTCAACTGTCTCAAAGTTCCAACCAACGGGACATTAAAAACTGTAATATCTTATGTTTCACCGAGTACTGGCTGAACGACGACACTTCCGCCTGGTATGGCTAATGCTTGGCTTCCAACTATAAGTTGCTACAGACGGTAATGCGTACAGCCCAGTACAACACTGGGGCCAAGCTTCCTGTCATCCAGGACCTATTTACTAGGCAGTCTCAGAGGAAGGCCCAACAAATTGTCAAAGACTCCAGTCACCTAAGTCATAGACTGTTCTCTCTGCTACCGCACTGCAAGCGGTGCCGGAGTGTCAAGTCTAGACCTAAAGGCTCCTTAACAGCTTCTACCCCCACGCCATAAGACTGCTGTGTTATGTGTGGCATAGCAGGTGAACCCAAGTGCAGACTCAGACAAGGAGACCGGGACATGGTAAATAAGATATTTATTGAAAAGTGGGGGGGTGCAGGCCAGGGGAAGCTTGGATGGGTAGCTGGGAACCAGGAACTGAGGCAAGGGGAGTAGGGGCAGGGTAAGCAGGTCTGGAGCGGAATCCAAGGAAGCAGTAGAGCGGGGGTCCAGGACAGGGAAGCAGGACTGACGAGACAAGGGACTGGAGAGAGGAACCAGTCAGAGCGGACGGAACTGTAGCAGAGAGAAGCGCAGCGTCAGGCTAAGGAGGAACAGGCACAACAGGATAACAAGATCTATGCTGGAACAAATGGCTTCAAACGCAGACTGACTGTGCAGAGGCTACGGACTGGCAGCATGGAAGTGGCAGGGCTGAGTATTTGTAGAGGTCTTGATTATGGAACAGATTACAGCTGGTGGCTATCTGTTCTGCTTCCAGCACACCTGTCTCAACTCACACAATCACATACACCCACACAGAGAGAGAGAGGGAGAGAGCACTGGGGGTGTGGTGGCAGGTTAGGGAGACATAGGATGAAAAGTAGAGGGCGTGGCAGGAGCAGATGTAACATGCTGAACAACTAAACTAATCAAGTGGCCACCCGGACTATTTACATTGAACGTCCCCCTTTTGTTTTTACACTGCTGCTACTCGCTGTTTATTATCTATGCATAGTCACTTCACAAATTACCTCGATTAACCTGTACGCCCGCACATTGACTCGGTATTGGTACCCCCTGTATATAGCCTCCACATTGACTCGGTACCCCCTGTATATAGCCTCGTTATTGTTATGTACATTTCTTGTTACTTTTTGATTTATTAGATTTTTTTATTTTAGTTTATTTAGTCAATATTTTATTAACTCTATTTCTTGAACTGCATTGTTGGTTAAGGACTTGTAAGTAAGGTCTACACCTGTTGTAGTCGGCAGATGTGAAAAATACAATTTCATTTGATTTGAAATACTACCCCATCAGAACCCAACATATAAGCTTGTTTTACTGTAAACAATGTAATCATAACCAAACACTGTATAGCTTTAAAATATGGGTAAAACTACAAGTTTTATCTTATGGGTGGTCTGTCCTTGCATTCATAGCTCTGTCTATGAATTTGAGAGTGGTTGCATTTCTATAGCCCTATCCCTCAGCTGTTTACCAAAAAAGGTTGGTAGATGACCGCGTTGTTGTTTTTTTTTATCCTGAATTGCCCCTTTAAGGGTTTGTTCCCTCAATGCTAGATGTAAGAAAAAATGCAATTATATCCACTTTGAGGCTAGCCTCACATATTGCAGTATCAGCCGGTATTGAGTGGAGCGGAGCGGAGGCAAGTTGTTAGGAAGCAAAGTGTATGTCTTTGTCCGAAGAGACTACATATATCTCGGATTCGATCTAATGGAAGCAGTTAGTATAAATAAACCTTCACAGATAGTAGAGGAGTTCATCTGAGAGAGAAAGAGTTTGAGCAGGAGAGAGAAGTCAATGAGTTGCATTAGGGTCTGGCACACAAATTTCACTTTTTCCTCATAAATGAGTCACGCAAGAAAGACTTTGTGCAAGCATTGTTTTGTTTTTCAACATTAGACCAAGTCTGACACTTTCATTCATGTGTTTCGGAACACATACAAAGAGGTTTTTTCGTCAGGATTTTCTACAGTACCTGTCTTTCCCTCTCCTCCTCTCCATTGCAACTCTTCCCCAGGTTGTTGCTGTAGAAGAAAATGGTGGTGCAAGTCGGGAGAACGGTTGGAGAATGTGTATATCTGGTAAAATAAGGGTTAATAAATCCTTCCAGCCTCATTTCAGTCTGACACGTTGTGTCGTTAGTATTTTCATAAATACAATATAGCAACATTCTTTGTTGATTAGCATGGATAACCCAATCAATGACTCAACAATTTAGGGATCTCGTACTGACAGCTTACCCGCTGAGACTGGCAGTGCCATGCAGGAAGATTAGATAAACGTTGGCAGCCATCTTTATTCATGACACCAATTATGAATTATGTAGTATCAGACTAATAACATAGGGCTAATTATGTTATGTAAAATTGGAAGCTGTTTCATGGCAAGGAAATAATGATTCAAGACAGAAAATGATTTAATAGAGTTGGTCAACAGTTGTACTGTATAATAAAGAGAGAGAGAGATGGCTTTTACAGTGCATTCGGAAAGTATTCAGACCACTTTACTTTTTCCATATTTTGTTATGTTAGTCTTATTCTAAAATGGATTAAATTGTTTTTTCCCCTCATCAATCTACACACAATACCCCATAATGACAAAGCAAAAACAGGTTTTTCGAAATGTGTGCATATGTTTAAAATAAAAAAAACAGCCTAGAGTGTTCTTAGGTATGATGCTAGAAGCTTCCCTGTATTTGGGGAGTTTCTCCCATTCTTCTCTGCAGATCCTCTCAAGCTATGTCAGGTTGGATGGGGAGCGTCGCTGCACAGCTATTTTCAGGTCTCTCCAGAGATGTTCGATCGGGTTCAAGTCCGGGCTCTGGCTGGGCCACTCAAGGACATTCAGAGACTTGTCCCAAAGCCACTCCTGTGTTGTCTTGGCTGTGTGCTTATGGTTGTGGTCCTGTTGGAAGTTTAACCTTAGCCCCTGTCTGAGGTCCTGAGAGCTCTGGAGCAGGTTTTCATCAAGGATCTCTCGGTACTCTTTGCTCCATTCATCTTTCCCTCAATCCAGATGAGTATCCCTGCCCCTGAAAAACATTCCCACAGCATGATCCTGACTAGTCTCCCAGTCCATGCCGCTGAAAAACATCCCCACTGCGTGATGCTGCCATCACCATGCTTCACCGTAAGGATGGTGCCAGGTTTCATCCAGACTTGACGCTTGGCATTCAGGCCAAAGAGTTCAATCTTGGTTTCATCAGACCAGAGAATCTTGTTTCTCACGGTCTGAGAGTCCTTTGGGTGCCTTTTGGAAAACTCCAAGCGGGCTGTCATGTGCCTTTTACTGAGGAGTGGTTTCCGTCTGGCCACTCTACCATAAAGGCCTGATTGGTGGAGTGCTGCAGAGATGGTCATTCTTCTGGAAGGTTCTCCCATCTCCACAGAGGAACGATGCCGCTCTGTCTGAGTGACCATGGGTTTCTTGGTCACCTACCTGACCAAGGCCCTTCTCCCCCGATTGCTGTTTGGCCGGGCGGCCAGCTCTAGGAAGAGTGTTGGTGGTTCCAAACTACTTCCATTTAAGAATGATGGAGGCCACTCTTGGGGACCTTCAATGATGCAGAAATGTTTGGTACCCTTCCCTCAGGTGGACTCCAATCAAGTTGTAGAAACATCTCAAGGATGACCAATGGAAACAGGATGCACCTGAGCTCAATTTCGAGTCTCAAATCAAAGGGTCAGAATAAGGAATTTCGTATTTTTATGCATTTGCAAAAAATTCTAAGCCTGTTTTTCGCTTTGTCATTATGTGGTATTGAGTGTAGGTTGATGAGGAAATATGTTGATTTAATCCATTTTGAAATAAGGCTGTAATGTAACAAAATGTGGAAAAAGGGAAGGGGTCTGAATACTTTCCAAATGCAGTGTACATATTCATTCCTCGCAATACAATGAACAGATTTAATTTCCAATCCGTCTTCTTGATAAATAAAAGTCAGACTGGGTTAAAATACTATTTCAAATACTTTATCTGTGCTTGATTGAGATTGCCTGGCTTGATGGAGCAATGGAATAGTAACAGAAATGTAAACCCAGCCCATTTTGGCAGGCTAGAGCAAAGAATTTTAAACAATTTCAAATAGTATTTGAACTCATGTCTGCTTAGAGTATAACATTTAAAGAATATGAGAGTAAAATGGTTTTGTTGAAAGTGAAGCATACTGTACTGCCAACCCAAACTCGAGATGAAAATGACTGTAAGCCTACTGGTCATTACTGCAGGCAAGAGATTATGACCTAGCTGGCATGTACTGTCGTCAACTACTGCTCATCTCTGTCATGGCTATGGTTGCCTACTTATGCACAGAAATTAATAACAATTGGCATCACACTAGGCTGATCATTTCACTTTCGGCACATCTTTTGATGTTGTGTTAAATCGCAACCTGCTTGTCACTACACATTCAATAAACAGTCTATAATAGCCGTGATGTTAGCGAGGATTCACCAAAAAGACTATTGCTAAAAATACAGGTTACTCCCCAAAGCAACTTGCAAGCAGAAACAAATGTCTTAAAATGACCGCTATCAAAAATAAAAACATTAAGAAGGATGATGCGAAGAGAAAAGTTGTCTAAACATCTTGGCCGGTTGAGATGACGATTACCCAGAGGCCATCTGTGTTCCTTCCTTCCTGCAGCCAAATGGTGTGCCTCTGGGTTTATTGGAAAACAGGGCAACCCACATTTCTCCCATGCTGCACTGCGCTGTCCTGGGTAGCGTATGTTCTCTCCCTCCTCTTTCTGACTCTCTCTTACTTTCCCTCTCTTTCTCTCTTCCTTTCACTCTCTCTCTTGCTTGCTCTCTATTGCCTCTCTCTTTCTCACTCGCTTTCTCTTCTGCATGTTTACCCCCGCTCTCTCACTTGCTTCCCTTTCTCTCTTACTAGCTTATTCTCTCTTGTGCATGCCCCCCCCCCCCCCCCCCTCTGTCTCTTTCGTTCTTTCCCACACACACAGCACTTCAAAGCGGGGCTCTCTACAGGCTGTTTCCCCCCCTGGCGTATTCTGTGCAGGGCCACAGATCAATGCACTACATTAAAGGTTACAAGTGGAGGCAAAACACCACGTCCACGCCGCCCACTGTACTTCCTGTCAAAGGAAGTGGTACGGCCAGGAACAGGTTGGCACGGCGATGTGAGAGAAGCACTATGGGAATTATAGGGACGGATCCCTCAGGGGGAGGCTGGACGAGAGTAGGAGAGAATGGGGATTGTTTGAAGTGAGTGGATAGCGGCGATTTTGTAATTAGCTCATTGTTAATGGGTGTTGTAAAAAGAAAGTGGGCCACATTGAAATACTTTTAAAATGCATCTTTCCTTCCTTCCTTCCTCGCTTCCTTTCTTCCTTACTCCCTTGAGGTTTAACATATTCTATTGCTACAAATGTATCAGCTCCAGCAGGAAAATACAAAATGAGGAGAGCATAGTAATTAAAACACTTACACACACACACACATTCACACAGCTTGCAAAATCTCACACACACCCCGAACTTTACAAAGACACACATCAATAACGACTAACACACACACACACACACACACACACACACACACACACACACACACACACACACACACACACACACACACACACACACACACACGCACACGCACACACATCCAGCTTTTTAACCATTTAATTCATGAGGGTTTGGCAGCTTTCTTTCTATCTCTCTTCCCTCTCACCCCCTTTCTCTCTTTCTCTTTTATCTCATGTCTCCCTCAATCTTCTCCTTTCTACCTCACTCTCTCTCTCGTGGCCATAGTGCATGTGTATTTGAATGTGTTCGTGCATGTGTGTATACAAGCACGTGTGTGTCTCAGTGTGTGTGCGTGTGCGCATGTGTGTGTTTATGTGTGTCCGTGTATTCAGAGCCCCAGGTGAGGCTCTTCTGCCCTATAATAAATCAGGCTTGCACTTTCGGCAAACGCTGGCCTCTGCCTTTTAGACAAGGAGATTTACAAGAAAGAGCCATGGAAGTGAATACATAAATAAAAATAATAACTAATAGCAAGAGCTGGCCTGCTGCAGACACAAACACACATGCACACAAAGATACAGAATACATTTAGGAGGTGTGTGTTTGTGTGTGCGCACCTTCGGTGTGTGTGTCTGCATATATAACAGTGTGAGTCTAATAATATTGAGTATAATCGAACATCGTGACCAGGCTCTTACGCCTGACACCGCCCGTCCGCCACGGCCCTTCGGCCAATTAGCCTAGCCACCCCTCATACCTTGTTTGCCCTAGCAAGCAAATCAAATCAACCTTCCTCACAAATGAGAAAACTGGCCACATCTATCAGAGTCTCACTCCTCCACTCCCTCCATCCCTGTCAAAGCCTCCTCTCCAGGCTTTCTTTATTTATTCAAAGGAGTCCCTCGTTCAAAGGAGTGTATTCAAGGATTAAATTAGAGAATAGCAGAGAGAGATGCGGCGTCCGCCTGTTTGGCTCCTTCCCTTTGTGTGTAATTGGAGAAGCTCTCTCTCTCTCTCTCTCTGATTCAGTAATAGAGAGTTTCGATTACCTACTCAGCTCTCTGACCACTCTCTCTCCCTCTCCTTCTCCCATCGTCCTCCTCTCTCGCTTTCTTTCTCACTCTCTCACTCTCTCATTCTCTCTCTCGCTCTCTTTCAGTAATAGAGAGAGAGAGAGAATGAGAAAGAAAGTGAGCGAGGAGGAAGTTGTGAGAGGGAGAGAGAGTGGTCAGAGAGCTGAGTGGGTAATCAATGAGTCCCTGGTCAACCACGGGTCAAGAGGCTATACACTAACATGAATGAGCGCACACACACACAACTTTCCGCTCTCACACGAGAAACTTGACTTTCATCATGAAACATGGTTTAGAAGGACAGCAAATGTGCTATCATGATATGAAAACGCCACGTGGAAACTGCCTGGTAGAAAATAATAACAGAATTTGTTGCACTTGAACATAAACAGCAAGCACTTTCTTAATTGAAACGAGAAAACAAAAAATGGATACTGTATATCCATGGCAAATGATTGCGGAAGATTGCAAATACATTAGCCTCCAGTCTGAGTTGAATGCCATTACGGATGAAAGTGTGCTCCTTGTTGTTGTGGTGGCGGTTGTTTTTTCCTTTTTTTCACCAAATGGAATACACTCCATCTTTGATTAGCTCGGTGGGATGGGGTTTGGGGACGCAGCTTTCCACAGTAATTAAGCTGTCAATCCAAAGCAAGGCCTTCTGGGTAAAAACGGCGAGCCGAATGTAAACTTTTCCGAACAGGTGGCCAGGAGATATGAGCAACTGCTCGTTGCTTCCGCCACAATATCTGGCCTAGTTTTTTATTTTTGGACGTTTGTTCTTTCCCCTCCCTTTTTTTCAAATGGCCTCATAACATGGCTTTAGAGAAACTCTGTCACTCTTTTACAATTCTTCATTACTAATTACAGTACTACAGACTGGAATTAAACAGACTATACTAAACAAGTTAAGTGTCTTACCACACACATAGCTATGTGTATTCGGATACCGGGTACCGCAATTTCACACTCTCACAACAAATAGCCTGAAGTCACAGGGCTCTCGTCGCAGGCTCTATTTCCCTACGTGGGAGCGTTGCAAACTAGAGATTGTGATTTTTTTTACCTGGTTTGATGTACTGTACATTGTACAAAATGGCAGCTTTTCAGCAGTTTTTTATTTCTGTATAATAAAAAATTAACCAAGAAGTTGGCTATTTTTCAATGAGGGCCAATGGAGGCGTAATCTAGGGGAATTCCTTCTTATGATGTGAATATCGACTGGGAGTATAGCATAAAGGAGGAAAGTGAGGAAAGTGTTTTGGGAAGTGTTGAAATGTAAAACATATTCGGTATTCTGAGTGTGATAAATCACTTGTAGGTCTGCATATTCTTGAAGCAATTTGTAACAACACTTTGGTGCTATTCACAATGCGAGTCACAAAACACAAGTCACAAAACTGAAGCATTCAAGTACGTCTCCTGAGTAGCAAGTGGAAGTTTATTTTCTATGGAAATACAAGTTTTTTTCTTTTTCCCTGTTCAGGTGATGTTTGAGGCTATTCGGGGATCGGGCTATGAAGGGGACATTGCCATCGATGATGTCTCAGTCACCAAAGGGAAATGCAAGCAGGAGAACTCTGTCTCCAACACAGGTACTGTCTGTATATCACAATGTTACTGTAGGGTGAAGTTTATCCAAGACACTGGTCTTGGGTCAGTTTGCATTTAATTTACATTTGAGTAATTTTGCAGACGCTCTTATCCAGAGCAACTTACAGAAGAGTGAATACATTTTTATACTTTCTCCCCACCCTTTTTTTTTCGTACTGGTCCCCCGTTGGAATTGAACCCACAACCCTGGCGTTGCAAGCAGCATACTATACTAACTGACCACATGGGATATTTCCCCCGCTAATGGTTAGGATTGGAGGAGGGGAAACTGATCCTAGATTTGTACCTAGAGGAAAGACACTGGAGCATTACTGTTCTGCAGGTACACTATATATACAAAGTATGTGGACACCCCTTCAAATAAGTGGATTTGACTATTTCAGTCACACACGTTGCTGACAGGTGTATAAAATCGAGCACACAGCCATGCAATTTCCATAGACAAACATTGGCAATATAATGGCCTTACTGAAGAGCTCAGTGACTTTCAAAGTGGGACCATCATAGGATGCCACCTTTCCAACAAGTCCAGTCATCAAATTTCTGCCCTGCTATAGCTGCCCCGGTCAACTGTAAGTGTTGTTATTGTGAAGTGGAAACGTCTAGGAGCAACAACAGCTCAGCCACGAAGTGGTAGGCCACACAGAACGGGACCACCGAGTGCATAAAAATTGTCTGTCCAATAAGTTTTTGTCGGGAGCTTCGTGAAATGGGTTTCCGTGTCCGAGCAGCCTAAGATCACCATGTGCAATGCCAAGCATAGGCTGGAGTGGTGTAAAGCTTGCCGCCATTGGACTCTGGAACAGTGGCAACGCGTTCTCTGGAGTCATGAATCACACTTCACCATCTTGCAGTCCGACTGACAAATCTGTGTTTGGTGGATGCCTGGAGAACTCTACCTGCCCCAATGCATAGTGCTAACTGTAAAGTTTGGTGGAGGAGGAATAATGAATGGTCTGGGGCTCATTTTCATGGTCCGGGCTAAGTCCCTTAGTTCCAGTGAAGGGACATTTTTACACTACGGCATACAATGACATTCTAGACAATTCTTTGCTTCCAACTTTGTGGCAAAAGTTTTTGGAAGTCCCTTTCCTGTTTCAGCATGACAATACCCCCGTGCACAAAGCGAGGTCCACACAGAAATGGTTTGTCGAGATCTTTGTGAATGAACTTGACTGGCCTGTACAAAGCCCTGACCTCAATCCCGTCTAACCCATTTGAGATGAATTGGAATGCCGACTGCGAGCCTGCCTAATTGCCCACATCAGTGCCCGACCTCATTAATGCTCTTGTGGCTGAATGGAATCAAGTCCCCACAGCAATGTTCTAAAATCTAGTGGAAAGCCTTCCCAGAAGAGTGGAAGCTGTTATAGCAGCAAAGGGGGGACCAACTCCATATTATTGCCCATGACTTTGGAATGAGATGTGTCCACATACTTTTGGTCAAGTAGTGTATGTGACCATCATCAGAGATCTACAAGTGGGTAGTAAGGTCAAGAGAGTGGGTTCTATGCCATTCAATCAGAATCTGTTAATCAATCTTTCCAATTCACTGTAGGCAGACGCAGTCTCACTACAATACAAACCAGACAAGGTATAGGAAGAAACTGTTCAGTGTCACCCAGACATTGAAGAGAGCTTGCCTGTTTGCCAAAGCTATAGCTTTCAACCCTCTACACTGCTGTATGGTTACTTTAAATATTTAATATGCAATACATGAAACGCTTGCTGCAATAGGTGGATCATTTTCATACTTTTAAAAAGATTTGGGGAAACCAGAGACAGCAGAGAGAGAGATAGAAGGGGCAAAAATGCTGTGAATGAAGCAGAGAAGAATAGTTGAACTAGAGAGCGGAAACCCTAATTATGAAAACGGGTGGCAGAATGATAGTAATGAGGAGAGAGAAAGAGAGATTTAGGAAGAGAGAGCAAGAGATTAAGAAACAGGAAGTAAGGAGAAAGAGTGGCAGAAAACAGGTGACACATTGATAGTTATGAGAGAGATAATTGAGAGAGAGAGAAAGATAAACAGTGACAAGGATAGAGAATAGCACAGAGAACATAGAGGAGAGATAGAAAGACAGAGAGGAGAGAAGAGAAAGAGAGCAGTGAGAGCTCTTGCCAGTGCAGGGGCTGTGGAGGCAGCTGGACTCCCTTCCTCTCCCTGCCACGTGGGCTATAGCCTGTGGAGGGCTTGAACCCCACCTTCCCCAGCCTCCCTTCCTCTTCTCCCCTCACCATTCCTCTCCTCCCCCATTGTCACTCCCCATCGCCCAACATAGCGGAGGGCACCAGGACGCATTGGCATTATGAGGTGGAAGGGTTGGCACCGTATTTTCATTGTAAACTGTGGGCAATGGGCACAGATACAGCCATGCAGGGCTGGGTGCCAGGATCTATGAGAGGACCACTTCCCGGGCATCTGTCCAGGTCGAGGCCTCCTGTCCTGGAATCCTGACCCACAGGCCACCGTGATAAAGTAACCAGACTCCACATTTCTCTGTCCCGGCAAATTATACACTGACAGCAGGCTGGAGGCTGCAGTCTGCACCCTAAATACACAGTGACACTGAGCAGAGACTGTAATTAAATTCTTCCTTGTGGCTTTTTCACAGCATCAGCTAATTTTCCCGGCAAACGGAATGTGCTTTGACACCTTACACGGACCATGGTTAGATGGGGTGGTTTAAAATGCCATCATGTTACTGTATGAATTGTAAATGAAACACTGGCACTTTTCAAGTGTGCCTTGTCACCTAGCATGGTCTGTAGTGTTATAGTGTACACTCAATGCACTGTGACCAAGACCAAAAAATAAGAAATAGTAAATCCGCACAATGGTATGATCCTCCTGAAGTGTTTAATAAGACAAGGACATTTCGACACCAAACTGGGATTTCATCAAGACAAAATACTGACCACTCACAAAAATTCACTACCACATCGCAAGGCCGAAAGCTCTTGACCTTCATTCACTCATACTGACACTGCTATAGGATTCCTCCAAGTTACCCACACCAGTCTCCATGCAATGGCTCCATAGATCACTGACCATAGCACTGCCCATAATTGAAAGAGCTCTTCATCGCCAATGTATGGACAGCCACAATTGAACAATTCCACACGATGGCTTCTGTTGACAATTACTTACCTCTAAGTGAGAAAGCTTCACTGTCAATGTATAATTGTGGCCGTTGACCACCACTGACAACAGTGATTGAATCAAGCCGTCACTAATCTGATTTGTAGGTCCCCCTGACTTCAAGTGCATTCTGGGAAATATTGCAGCAGCTAGTCAGTTTGTAGAGCCACACTCCTCAATATTTCTTTCCACCCACTGATAGAAAACCATAAACGTTGTGTTTGTAAATGAATGGGGGATCTTAGGAAGTGGTAAATGATTCAAGATAAAGCTACTGTACTATCGTAATGTACTTGCTGTATCGAGGGATCAAGGTAAACAGACTACAATTGGGGGGTGTTCCCAAGAAAAGTATCTGGTACAGTGTTGGTATTTGTGTATTTTTACCACTCATGAGGGTGCCTACATCATTTTCAACAGTTATGGGAGTGCCCTACTTTGTTGTGGAAGTGTACCCCTGTAATTCCAACCTAACTGAAGGCACCTGCACTCCCACACAGATCAAATTGGGAGGTACTTTAACTTAGGCAAGTCAAGATGCCTCCAAAACATTTACAAACCTCTTTTCTTTCTTACCAAAAGCAACAGGCCAAGACAATCAACTCCCCCTGAGACATCATCCCTTTCTGCTCACTTTCCCCCCGAAAATGGCCGCAAAAACAAAACAAGGCTAAACAAATCAGGAGACGTTGGTGGGTCGGTAAATAATTAATGACAAAAACCCTCTGCCTCCCCCCAAAAACTCCTCATCTGAGAAAGTAACGAAAGAGCCGAGAGCTAGCGGGGATCCTAATGTAATACAGTGAATTATTGATGGAGGGTGTAAACAGGAAGCCAGGCTACGCTAGCCTGTGGGGCCGATGCAGCGCTGCACAAGACAGCTAGCCGAGACAGATGGGTAATTATTGGTTAGAGGAGATTGGGTAGAGGAAAGACCCAGCCCGCACACCTGGGTCACCTCTATGTATTAGCAGACACGACGATGAGGAATAATGTATGTGGGTAAAACAATATAGGCCTGTTTCCCAAACATAGATTAAGCGTAATCCTCAACTATGAAACATGTTCAATTGAGATGCTCTATTTATATAGGGCCAGTTTAACCAAACACATAATTAGCCTAGTCCTGTACTAAAATACTTATTCTCCACTGAGAATAAATTTTAGTCCAGGCTAAATCTGTGTCTGAGAAACTGGCCCATATTGTTTGCCCCACAAACATTAGTATTAACCTGTAATAACCAACTGGTTTCTGCAGTTCTACATTATTTAATTACAAGACTAGTGATGAGCCAGCCAGCGTGATAGTTGTGTTATAGCATAGAACATTTCAAAGCAGACATAACCGATTACTGTACATCAATGGTGCCTTTATGAAAGTCACTAATGGGTGGAATAAAGAGTCAGACATTTTGTTCATAAATGTGTGTGTGTGTGTGTGCAGGTCTAAATCTGTATCATAGTGTGCCAGAGAGCGTGCATCATGTGAGCGGCCCACCCCCCCAGGAGTTTTTGCTAGCGAATGTGCCCAGCTGTATTACCCAGCTGATGCAGCTCACGTCGGCCTTCTAAATGGTACCCTAATCCCTATAATAGTGCGCTACTTTCACCAGGATCTTGTATTTGCTCCTGTAAAAAGTAGTGCACTATGTAGGGAATAGGGTGCCATTTGGGATGCACACCCACCTGTCCCTCACACACCCCATCTCTCCCCAACACACACCATCACACACACAACCACACACAAACATGTGCACAAACACACACCCTTTTTCCCCCCAACACACATCACACGCACATATAAACACGCTCACATACACACAAATACATAGACACGCTCACACACACACATCTCACTGGGCTAGCTGTCTGAGGGGGTGTAGCACAGGGGACTGTGGAACCGTGTGGCTCTCCTAAAATTAATGATGATTGCCTCTGACATGTTGTGTTCAACTAACTCCACATTCATAAATCATAGGAATGACTGGAACCTGGCTCTGGGGCTTGTGTGTGTGTGTGTGTGTGTGTGTGTGTGTGTGTGTGTGTGTGTGTGTGTGTGTGTGTGTGTGTGTGTGTGTGTGTGTGTGTGTGTGTGTGTGTGTGTGTGTGTGTGTGTGTGTGTGTGTGTTTGAGAGACAGACAGACAGAGAGTGTGTGTGTTTGCTTGTGTATAACAGAATATGTGTGTGTGTGTAGGTGCCTGCCTGACTATGTAAGTGTGTGTCTGCGTGTGCACATTTCCATGCATGTGTACGTGTCTTAACTATGGGTGAGTTCGACAAGGGAATTGTTGCACTGCACGCCGTTCACTGCCCTCCCTCCCTCCTTTCCTTCCTTCTCCCTCCTTTGTTCCACTCCCCTTCTTCTGATCCTGTAAGGGGTGGCTTTCGATACTGTGTGGATCCCATGTTGGCGATGACTCAAGTCCCCGCATTTTAGCTCCAGACCCCCTGGTTCTCTATCCCCTCAATCACCCTGTGTGGGATGCAACACTTCCAGATGCCTGGTGGTCCCACACTGTTGTTGAAATTGCGAAAAGTATGCATATGGTCATGTGCACAAGATACAGTGTAGTGTACGGCACAGTACAATGACATGCTTACTTGCAAGCTCTCCTCACAAACTGTGCAGCAGCTACAAAAAGTATTCAATACAAATATAGTTAGGAAACACAATATGAGAACAATAGAGCACAGAAACCATGCAGGGAAAAAGAAAGACAAATATAGTATTTAATTGTTCCCTATAAGGGCATGTGCCGATTTACTGGAGTCAACTTTGCAGTCATGGGCAGACTTGGGTTCAAACGCATGGTTATTAGGTATTTGTATTTTAACTACTTATTTTCTGTGTATTTCAGTATTTTCAAATAATATGGCCAAATCAACTACTTCTATTTGAAGTATTTTTCAAATAATTTCCTATAAATACTATTTTAAATTATTTTAAAATACTTGTTTCCAAATACATTACACATGCCCCTAGAACCAAACATACCTGTGTTCAAATGCATGGAGTATTTAAATATCTCTATTTGAAAATATTACATTTGTATTTAAGTATTTTCAAATACATTCCAATACTTTCCAAATACATTCCAATATATAACTATTTGTACTTTAATAAAATAAAAACATTCTAAATGCTTACTTCTAAATGTATTTGAAAGTAATTGAAATACAATAAATAGCATTTGAACCCAGGTCTGGTCTTGGGCCGACTCCCATATCTCTAGTAGTCCATTTAGTGTGGGTTGGATGTTCTTGGATGTGTTGAAGTTGAAGCCCAGACACTGGAACGTGGAGGACAGTTTCAAGCTGTTGCATTTATCAGGATTCAGCTGAACTGTGTTGCCCCCCTCCCTTACACACCATAAGAAAACAACAGAGCACATTCACAAAGCTTTCAGAGTTGGAGTGCTGATCTAGGCTCAGGTCCTCCGACTCCTTATTTCCACATGATATAAAAGGCTAAACTGATCCTAGAATAAGCACTCCTATTCAAAGACCTTTGATACATACAGCCACAGATATTTTATCCATCGCCAACCCCCAACCAAACTTTCCGTGCTTCACCCCCTTCAAAGATCCTTGAGAGAGAAATCAGGGCCAGCCCCTGTGCCAGGCACTTAACTTGTTCTCTATGGGAGAGGACGGGAGGAATAAAAAGCTTGATTATGAATACATAGATTTTCTGCCAGCGAGAGAAGCCCCCTAATATAAATGTATATTGATTTCTTAAATACAATACCTGCCTTACTCTTTATTTATGAAACTCATTCCACGGCTTACATGCGTAATGCGCTGTTGACTTTGTGTAAGTGCAGTGTCTGTAGGTGGGTGGGGGGTGTTGTGTATGCAATTAGTGTGTGTGTGCGCATCTGTGTTTGCATGCACTTCGACAAAAGGAGAGGGAGGGTCACAGATGTCTCATGTACAGTTGCTTTGTGATACTGTTTCTTTGAATCCTCATGCTGTTTCATATGAGTACAAGAAAACACAGTGGCCGTGTCTGAATACCCATACTAGCGTATTGCATACATAAACTGCATACTATTTACTCATCGTCGCATACTATTTAGCACATACCCTTTAGTAAAAAGTATACAATATGCCACGGCCGCAACGCAGTAGCAGCTCCTGATTGGCTGACTAGATGGGGCGGGGCCGAGTGCGGGTGGATTTTTCCAAATTCAACACACATGCATGGCATTAAGCAGCTGATAATAGCTCATTTCCAATTTGATTAATTTCTCTAAACTATGAATGGAACAGGAATGGAGTTATATGCCTACTCAGGGAGTAGGCAGATATCACATTCAAGCTATACCGTAGACCATATATGTACTGTAGACCATATAGCCCATCTTTCCTTTTTAAAAAGGATTGAAGACAGAACAGATCATTTGGTTCCATTTCAACATATTTCTTAGTGAAACCAAAGTGCTGTAGCATATATAAATTAAATCAAATGTTCAAATCAAAAGGCTATTGTACAGACAAACGTGGACAGACGGCTGCATCACAAATTCAGAACCGCTGGACAGGAACATAAACTAAAGCACTGATCATTGGGAACGCGATTAGAATGAATGTTGAGGCTTGATACATAAATTCAAAAATGTAATATGTAGCTTAACATACAAAATGAAAACATTCCATGTGTTCAAATCAAAAGGTCTGATTAACATGACATCAGTAATGCAGCCACATACCGAGTCGCCGGTGCAGACACATTCAAGAATCAAAAGATGGTTTAGTATTTAGTTTAAAAGCTCAGATGAAGGCCAAGAAAACAAGAAACACTTTTCAGTGAGAAAACAGAAATCCACTTTAGATTTTTTTTTTTTAAGACTTCTGTTTTCAAAGATGCAGCCTACGATGCAATACCCGTGATCATTTTAATGAGAACAAAAACGACTTAGCCTATATTTTACATGACTGCAGAAGCTTAGTTTTGTTGTTAGGCCCTAGTTCTCTTCACATAGCCAATCACTTGCAGTCTACCACTTCCAATGCATTGTGGAAAAGTGTGCAACATATTCTTCTAGATGAAGAGCCAATATGATTATAACATCCTGGCATTTAAACCATACTCGATTTTCTAAATGTCGCATACTATTAAATATTCTATTTTTGCATACTGAGAATGCGTCATGTGTGATTGTGCTGTTTCCCACTATTCGTTGATTTCGGTAGCGCATCCAGTAGCGTATGACATCTGGGCATTTAAAGTATACTAGACTTTCGAAATGTTGCATACTATTAAACTAATTATTTCGCATACTCAAACGGCCTACTATTTAGGACACAAGTATGGGTATTCGGAAACGGCCAGTGACATTACATACATTTAAATAAAAACACAGTACATCAACTGCCCAATGAGCTTCAAATTCCCTGTCGAACACACAATCTATTCTTTGATTCGGCTCGGTTTAGAGATCTTCATGTCGAACAAGAGGCGAGAGGCGAGCAGTTTGATGATGACATCAATGAGCAACTCGTCTCTCATATGCTATCTCAAAGCACTTATGACACATATCCAATCTCCATTGTGAACCCTGCCTCTGAAGTGATAAAATACATTACTCCCTTATGCCATTCTCAGGCTTTTAGTGCCATATCCCTCCACTCTTTCTCTCCTCATAAGATCTTGGGATTGAGTTACAGTATCTTACAAGGCTTTACTGTAAAGGTCTTCCATACATTATTTAAATATGGGTTACTAGACTAGATAAAAGTATTGTACATTTAACTGAATCTCAAGATGTTTCACATTTTCATCTCTTTTTATCAATGTGACTTGTGGGTTGTGGACAATAGCCTATTGAGCTCAGTCCATTCAGTTTGTTCTGTTTGTGTTTTCCACAGTTCTGATTGGGGGAGCCCCAGGTCTGCGCTCGCTCCCATTGGTCGCCTCACTGACCTTCGCCCTCTGCTCATATCTACTGCTGCTCTACAGATGATGAGCACAATGCACAGCGTCCCCTGTCTGCTGAGACAGGCTACTGCCCAGACTTGCGCTCTCTTCTTCTCTCCCTGTGTCCCTCGCTACCTCTCCCCACTCCCCTCCTTTCTTCCTCTCACCTTCTCCATCCACCTTTTAGTTTTCATCTCCAGCCCTGTTTTCGATGATAATCCATGCTTCACTTCTCCCATTACACCTTGGCTATGCTTGTAACTGACTGTCGTTTGATTGACTCTCTCTCTCTATCATTCTCCTTTTCCACACTCACCCTTTACAGTCGTATGTGGCTGTGTTTTCCAGCCATTCTCTCTTTCAACCAATCACACTATTTTTAACTGAGGCAAAGTCGCAAACTCAATGACCTGACCTTTGACACCTAATATCACTCAATCCAACCCCTCACAGCAGACACACTTCATTCTTCTATTCACTCTCACACACTTTTCCGTCACCCCCTTTACTCTTTCCAACCCCCCCGGCGACCACCCGTATCCCTGACACACCAAAGTGTCGGACACTCTACCAAAGATGATGAAGAACCTGAGGAAAAAAGAGAAAGGATGGGTGGGGGAAGGGGTTGAGAATAATAGGATGACAAGGGTAGGGGGGTGCCCCCCCTCCTTATTGAACCCTCCCCCTCGCCTCCTTGGGTTGGGCGCCAGGGAGCTGCCGATCACAGCTGACTGAGTGACTGACAGACTAAGGAAGGAAGGAAGGAAGGAAGGAGTTCCCACTTGCCTCTCCTCTACCGGTCATTGCCGTAGATGACTTGTGTTGGATCGTACGTGTACATTTCTCTATATATGATATATTACAAAAGTTTAAATAAATAAATAAAACATTCAGAAAAACACTCATGGACATGAGCAACGTTACAGGCTACGACAAAGCAAAACTACAGAAGCACAAATTTATACAATCTACTCCTTTTAATTTGGGGTTTTCCTCCGTGTGTTGTTGCTGTATGTTGTCTCAATCGAACTGCTTGTGTTCTTATGGTTTTTTTGGGGGGCGGATGTGAAAAAAAGGGAGTGGTGACATTTATGTGGAAGAGATGGGTGTGGATGTGTTGGTTGGTACCTATGACACCCTTTGCCTATAGCCCACTTGAGCACTCGTGGCAGGGATGGGCCAGTCACCTCCATTATGCCCACCTCCCCACTCTCCACACCAAAAAACAACTTGACAGAGACTATGACTAGCCTCCCCTACTCACTCACCCTAGCCAGCCACATCCCCTATCTTCAAAGTCCAGCCAGTAACAGCATCTCTCGGACTTCCTGCGGTCTACAGACAATGGACCTCCTGCTTCCTGTACAAGGAGAAAGTGGAGGTGGAGCGTGATTGAAATCAATTACGCCAACCACGTCGATATGCATCATTTAAATGAGGCATGGATGTAGTATATTGGGGGCAGGGAGTCAAAATCCAAGAGAAGGACCAACAGGGTAAGGGGGGGTGCAGATCCGATAGATTAATTCTATTTCACAGGTTTCCGGTGATGAATGTCATGTATAGGATTCTAGAGAAATAACTGAATCAACTAAAAATCAACAACATTTGGAAGGCAGCAGGTCCAATTACCTACTACAACTGTATCAGTCGATCGAGGTTGAATGTCTTCGATGTAACCATAGTTTATTTAAGATGATTACTTATGTAACATTGTTACAGTATGATTGTGTTTCTGTGTGGAGCAATACTCATTCACTATCAGCTCACATAGTTAGCCCGAGCACATTGTGATTGATCAAAGTCTACATCCTGCAAATGCACCTGTTCGCCCAATTAAGGTAGGGATTCCAATGAGCCCCAAGCACATTGTTGCACAAAGGTACAGATTCAATCCGATCGTAGATTCTTGACAACGCAGCCTTTAAAGGCAATGTTCACGTTCACAGTAAATGCTTCAGATGTCCGTTCAAACAGAAATCACCTTTAAAAGCTGCATTGTCGACCATGCGCGATCGGATTGAATCTCAGCTAAAGTAATTGGTCACAATCTAAGAACGAAACAACACACTAACCTAACTGATGATGCAGAACACATATAATTGGCTAGTTCTTCCTCTCAAGATTTGTTTCCAAAAGTCCCCTGAATCCTAAACCGCAACATACTACCCCTAGGCACTTGTAGATCTGAGAGGGTTGGATAGGTGTAAGCACAATGGTGGGAGCTCCATCTTACCATCTGATACGCCAGGTGGAATTTTTGCTATATTGCTTATACCTGTCCAATCCTTTCATATCTACGCAAGTGCATGGGACTAAGGGTTGATTTGGTATACAGGGATACTGTTACATCAGTCTTCTCCAAGTGAATGTTGTATTTTTACTGCATGAGGCTTTTTTTATCGTATCGGTTGCCAATATTAGTTAATTCAGCTCTCACCTTCAACTTAAAGTTCTCAACAAGGGAACCTTGTTCATATACATACACAGAACATGGACATCAAACTGTGTGCCTCTAAGACTTGCTTCCATAATCTTCCTAAATTAAAGCACTTGGTAAAAATTGGGTGTGGACACTCGATTTCAGATGTCAAGTGCATTTTGGCTGTCTTTTTGACATCCCTCATAGTCACATTGTAATAGCTACTTAGGTCGATACTGCATTGCAAGCTCATGAGAAGCATTGTTTTATTAAATGTATGTCAATGTGATCTGGGAGCCATCTTGTGTGGTCCTAACCTCATGCTTGCTTGTACACTTTGCTTGCTCACTTTAACTGTAACACCCATATGTATGTAACAGCAGCTCATGTCTTAGTGTAGATGCTCTCCAACGGTTGTTGGAATTTTGGCATCTCAGGTCACGTCTTGAGCCAACATGGTGTCACAGGGGGTAAGGTGTCTTATCTCAGCTCTGTGTCAAAATGTGGTGTTCATGTGCTACTCACAACCAAGAAACTCTGAAATATCCAACTGGGAAACTCGGTAGAAGAGTGCTTGATTCATCACCTGAAAGCTTTGGACATCGGAAGCTCAGAGTTAAGACGTGTGGGATATTTAAGGCTATTTTTTTGTTCCAAGATTCTTTCAGAGTTTACGATAACTCTGGTACCACATGACAGCAGTTACTGTCTTGCCAACTACCCATCTCCCACCTCCTTTATCCAGTAAGCTGTGCATTTCGTAAGCATTTTTGGCAAAGCGCTGACCATTTGCTAGCTACCATATTTAATGTATATTTACAACTATCTGTAATTATAGGCAGGAGATGTGCAGGGTGGCAATGCCTGACTTAGGACATAACAATGATGCGTCAGAATCAGATGCAACTGAAAGATAATTATCAAAGTACTTTATCACATGATTTTAAATGTTCTACATGACATTGACCCCAAAGAATTCAGAGGCTTGGTGCAATTGATGTTCACTTGTTGTTTTATTTCATTTGTGGTTTCTTCACACATCTAGAGTATTTGGCAATTATTTTTCTTTCTTTCTTTTCATAACTCTTTTTTTTTTACAAACCAAGACTACAATATCAAGCTAAATCAATTTGAGACCACACACATTCCTGTCCATGGTCACATACTTTACTAGAAAACAAATTAACATCTTCTTTAAATGGAGTTCCACAATAATAATATATGTGTAGCTAAGCACCTACATTATGTGTAACATTACAATTAGTCTCAACACACTGAGCGTTTGAAACACAACACGTGTAGATGTAACCGGATCCTACTATACCTGTACTCTGCTGCTGTGTTCGGGAGAGTGTGGGTGGGTCCACTTCAAAATATATTATGCAGTACTGCGAATACATCGCTGACACTGGTTACAATTATTAGAGTTGAGTAACCTGCATAGAAATGCCCAGGACCTAGACTGATCATGTTAAATACCCAATGGAAGAAAGGGTACAGCACAGAAATAGAGAACTACAAACCTTGGATTAGATTTAATGGGATAAGATTTTATCTTTGTGTCTTCTGTGTTCTTTATTATAGAATGCTTCTCAACGTTAACACTGTTGTAAAGTCAGGTGAATTCCTTGTCAATGAAATATGTGGGTAGGAATACTTTGAAATGGGCAGGAATAATATTAAATGTGGGCAAGAACACTATTTTGGGGAAATAAGCATTAACCAATATTATATTTATTATAGAGGGGAGAATTATGAATGATGAATTTTGATCTTATGACATGATGGTTGAAGTGCCTCCATTGATCTGAACCTGACCTTCAGTATTGGTAGTAATATTTGGTTGTTTGAATTCATGGGCTTTCTTTCCAAAACTCCTATATGAATTGAGTCCATAAGTGATCAATGTTCTGCTGGCTGTAAATTTTTGATATTGACAAACGTTACACAGCCTACCCTTAGGTTGTCTTTACTGTCACCAGATCAATTGGAAATTAAACTAACCTCCATACTTCAAATGAAACCATGAAATACCTGAAAGTGAGGCAATTTTGTGTTGACAGATCAGATATATCCAATAGTTGGCCATTTTAAATCTATTCACTTGTGTCCAGAAAGGAGTATGCAGCTGTTCGGTCTGAGGTATAAGTCATTGTGCTGCTTTTCATGCACTTTAATGTGAAATGAAATGTCTTTAAATGTATGCCATTTGACACCCATTGTGTACTAATGCTCATTTGTAATACTTCATGATTGTCACATCACTCCCCCATTAGCTGAGGTTGTTCTAAAATCTACACCGTACCCTATATTATTGCAGTCTGGTTTAAGGTGTAGATTATCAATATATTCCTCTAGGATACAAGACCGAATGGGAGTTCAGTTCACTGGTATAGTCCCTTAGGTTTGCACATTTCTGGAACCTTTCTGACTCCCAGTTCCCTCCCTGCTTATTCTCTTCTGATTTCAGAAAATCTACAACCAAGATTTCTGAAAAGAGTGGGAATTTGGTAAATAAACATGGCATTGCCACACCTCCAGTAATCTGATGTTTTTACATGATCCAGGTTTTCCCTTGACCACCTAAAGGGTCCCTAGTTCATGCTGAACATTTTCAAACCTCCACTACAAGTGTATGTACTATCGAAATGTTTTGTTTATCAATCTATCATCTTTTGTCCATCATATCCTTGTAGTTCTCTGTCTAAAACAAGAAGGTTAGAAAGGACCCCCAACATGCAGGTTAGAGATCAAATAAGCAAGTGCCTCACAACTGGTATTCCTCCATGAGGTGACTTTCCATCCATGAAAACCACTTCAGCCAGTTAGCGTAGTGTCCAAGCAATATCTGTGGCCATGTTCAGAAGGGGTGGCCAGTCACTCAGTCACTAAAAATGACCCCCTCTTCCATTAGAGACATCCCGGCACAAACCATTGATGCTCTACGTATTCAACAGCAGGACCGACTGACTGTTACTGTATAGGTTTTCACATCACTGCCTCACTGCCAGTGCAGACACTTTGTCCACTCACGTAAAGGGTGCGTTCCAGATACAGTGATTTTGATCAGTGCTAAGTTTCCCAAAAACATCTTTAGCATTCAAAAATCATTGTTTGTCCATTGCCTACCTTAGGATGATCTTAGTGCTAAAGATTATCGCTATGTTATTGGGAAAGTCACCCCAGATCTTTGTAATGCCTGGAGAAGTCTTTTACGTCTGATCAACCACATCAACATGATGTAATCATCCTATTATCTACACAGACCTGTGCAGGATCTGTGTATCTGGAGCGCAACCAAATGACTGAACCCTCCCCAATGCAGTCAGATTGGTCAGAGTAACTTCACAGCTCCTGCCTGGCTGTGCAGACTTGTGCAATGTGTACGGATCCGAGACAAAGACGATGTGTGTGTATATGCACCTTAGTGAACGCGTGAAGAACGGTATAGCAGTGCTGGGTGTTGTATATTCTCTGTCATGTACTGAAATATTTTAGAGGAAAAATATATTTGAAATATGACTCCAAAATGTATAAATAAATAATCATGAAAGAACAAAAAGAGATAATTGTCTTCTTTTTGTCATCTTTTCCAATACACACAGTGGGTTCTCGCACATTGTGTCACCATCACACGTACATAATGATTTCACCATAAAAACACCTCTTGGGGACTTGCTATGCGGTGTAAAACGCAGAATTCCAACTCCCACACTATCCTCTATCCACCAGTTTATATTCAAGCCTTGCATATTACCAGCATCACAGTGAATTTAGTAATCAGAGATCATTCACATCCTGTGGCTGTAAGTAGCATTACAGACACCTGCGCTCTCTCCACCTGGCATATCAAATAAACTCCAAAATTAGATATATTCCTATAGCAATCATTATTCAAATGTCTTGTCGCATGTCATGCAGTTTTGGAAGTTATTCAGATCACTCGGCTGTGTTTTCGCTGTATAGGCAAGGGAAGTTGGAAACAATGTTCATATAGGAGGCCCAGCACTTTTGAGCATTGTAGCATTTCCCACTACCTTTACTCGACTGCAATTTGCAATTATCCTCTGTTTATGCACCGATACTGTACATGTACTGTACTTTTTTTTAGGAGATCCAGGGCTACAGACAAGTAGATTCAAGTATAGGGCTAGTATCAATTGAAATTACACACATACATGTTCCCGGAAAACGTGTCGGACTCTAGGATATACACCGAGTGTACAAAACATGAGTTGCATCCCCTTTTGCCTTTCAGAACAGCCACTGTTGAGCGTGAAAAACTCAGAAGCGTTGCAGTTCTTGACACACTCAAACCAGGGCGCATGACAACTACTACCATACCCCGTTCAAAAAGGTACTTAAATATTTTGTCTCACCCATGCCACCTTTGAATGGCACAAATACACAATCCATGTCTCAATTGTCTCACTGCTTAAAAATCTGGATTTAACATGTCTCCTCCCCTTCATCTACACTGATTGAAATATATTTAACAGGTGACATCAATAAGGGATCATAGCTTTCACCTGGATTCACCTGGCCAGTCTGTCTTGGATAGAGAAGGTATTCCTAGTGTTTTGTACACTCAGTGTACATTTACTTTACTGCAACTTTATATTTAGAGCACCTATAGCTAACAGTTAACAGTACCTGTCTTGGTAGGTCAATCAACTTTGACCTAGAACCACATACAACACTTTTGCCAAGTGACATAATCATGTTCTGGTATGAACACTTCAGTTGTAAAGTTCTAAAACCTAATTTGTCATAAGTTTAAAATTAGTAGTAGTGACACTAAAGCACATTATTGTAACATGTCCTACACAGTCTCCTGGGCAACACATTTCAACATGTCTGGCATTGTAACATGTCTGACCACTGTCAGTATAATTTTTGAGTTATATCTCTGCAAGCAACAGTTTAGTGTAATGCCCCAAAGCTCTGCCGTTACTAGATACTAGACAGGGTCTGTTATTCTGGCCCCTTATCCATTGCTCCTGGGCAGCTTTGACCCTTGACCTCATCAGGGAGAGCCTTTTCACTTCAGGACAAGGAAACAATCTGATTGGTCCAGTTGAGTGTAGTGGAAGAATACAAAATGTGTCAAAGTCGGAGGGGATGGGTGGAAGGTGGTAGTGATGGTGGAAGAGGGAGCGCCAGAGTCTCATTATGATAATTCCCATGCAGCCTTGTTTACAAGTTCTAACACTGGAATATGAGTTGTAACACTTTCTCATTCTGAACTTGTTGGCTATCACCAGTTAATTCTTGATCTGATTGAATCTAGGACAAAAACCCAGCTGGGTGCACGGTCCAGGGTGCTTCGCACACTCCATACACTCGGCAAGCTCCACGCTCTGTCATTTCCCCCCTCCTTCCCTTTCTCTCCACTCATCCCTCCACCCCTCCCCTTTCTTCCTTACTGTCTTCTCACAAGGCACAATGGCGGGGCCCTAAAGACGCCAACTCGCCTGCATTATCGTGATCTGTGACGGAGATAGATATAGGGCTAATTAAGCTGCTCTTGTTCTAGAGCTTATTGGTGGGTTGGGATGATTCGGTTGATTAAGATGCTGACTCTCGTCGTTTTAGGCTCTCGTCTCAAGTCATTTAAAAAAAAAGGTTACCTTGATTTAACTAGGCAAGTTAATTCCCGGGTTGTTTCTCTGGTCTTATTATGAAGGCAGTGAGACAAGCTGTTCTATGCTTTCTTGAATAGATAATAAGCTCTTGTTCATTATCCGCTGAGTACAGGCTACTTTTCATGATTGGTATAGGCTAATTTAGTTTGATCATAAACCTGGGAACAGTCTTGACTTGGATACTCTGTGACACCCAAATAAGTAGTGAGTGTTGTTTTTTTCTAAACAAGAAGTTAATTTCTAATTATGATCATTATACTTTAACTTCTGTTGTTTAAGGTCCCTTAACTCCGTGACTTGTTGGAATATACTTTTACCATCTAGAGTGTTACTTTCCCTGTGAAGGACTTCATTCAGTTAGAAATCTGGAATGCACTCTTTTTTTTATCAACTCCCAGCCCTAGGCTGTGAGGTAAAATATGGTTCATGTTTCATTACTGTTTCCACATTGAATTTTGAGACAACACTCAATATTGTATCCATCTATTATTCCCCATCTACAGTGCCTTAAGAAAGTATTCAAACCCCTTGATTTTTCCACATGCTGTTGTGTTACAGCCTGCATTTAAAATGGATTACGTTTAGACTTTTTGTCACTGGCCTACACACAATATCCCATAATGTCTAATTGGAATTATGTTTTTAGAAATGTGTAAAAATAAATTACAAATGAAAAGCTGAAATATACTGCTCAAAAAAATAAAAGGACCACTTAAACAATACATCCTAGATCTGAATGAAAGAAATAATCTTATTAAAACGTTTTTCTTTACATAGTTGAATGTGCTGACAACAAAATCACACAAAAATAATCAATGGAAATCCAATTTATCAACCCATGGAGGTCTGGATTTGGAGTCACACTCAAAATTAAAGTGGAAAACCACACTACAGGCTGATCCAACTTTGATGTAATGTCCTTAAAACAAGTCAAAATGAGGCTCAGTAGTGTGTGTGGCCTCCACGTGCCTGTTTGACCTCCCTACAAAGCCTGGGCATGCTCCTGATGAGGTGGCGGATGGTCTCCTGAGGGATCTCCTCCCAGACCTGGACTAAAGCATCCGCCAACTCCTGGACAGTCTGTGGTGCAACGTGGCGTTGGTGGATGGAGCGAGACATGATGTCCCAGATGTGCTCAATTGGATTCAGGTCTGGGGAACGGGCAGGCCAGTCCATAGCATCAATGCCTTCCTCTTGCAGGAACTGCTGACACACTCCAGCCACATGAGGTCTAGCATTGTCTTGCATTAGGAGGAACCCTGGGCCAACCGCACCAGCATAAGGTCTCACAAGGGGTCTGAGGATCTCATCTCGGTACCTAATGGCAGTCAGGCTACCACTGGCGAGCAGATGGAGGGCTGTGCGGCCCCCCAAAGAAATGCCACCCCACACCATGACTGACCTACCACCAAACCGGTCATGCTGGAGGATGTTGCAGGCAGCAGAACGTTCTCCACGGCGTCTCCAGACTCTGTCACGTCTGTCACGTGCTCAGTGTGAACCTGCTTTCATCTGTGAAGAGCACAGGGCGCCAGTGGCAAATTTGCCAATCTTGGTGTTCTCTGGCAAATGCCAAACGTCCTGCACGGTGTTGGGCTGTAAGCACAACCCCCACCTGTGGACGTCGGGCCCTCATACCACCCTCATGGAGTCTGTTTCTGACCGTTTGAGCAGACACATGCACATTTGTGGCCTGCTGGAGGTCATTTTGCAGGGCTCTGGCAATGCTTCTCCTGCTCCTCCTTGCACAAAGGCGGAGGTAGCGGTCCTTCTGCTGGGTTGTTGCCCTCCTACGGCCTCCTCCACGTCTCCTGATGTACTGGCCTGTCTCCTGGTAGCGCCTCCATGCTCTGGACACTACGCTGACAGACACAGCAAACCTTCTTGCCACAGCTCGCATTGATGTGCCATCCTGGATGAGCTGCACTACCTGAGCCACTTGTGTGGGTTGTAGACTCAGTCTCATGCTACCACTAGAGTGAAAGCACTGCCAGCATTCAAAAGTGACCAAAACATCAGCCAGGAAGCATAGGAACTGAGAAGTGGTCTGTGGTCACCACCTGCAGAACCACTCCTTTATTGGGGTGTCTTGCTAATTGCCTATAATTTCCAACTGTTGTCTATTCCATTTGCACAACAGCATGTGAAATTTATTGTCAATCAGTGTTGCTTCCTAAGTGGACAGTTTGATTTCACAGAAGTGTGATTGACTTGGCGTTTCATTGTGTTGTTTAAGTGTTCCCTTTATTTTTTTGAGCAGTGTATATTGAGTCTAAGTATTCAACTCCTTTGTTTTGGAAAGCCTAAATAAGTTCAGGAGTAAAAATGTACTTAACAAGTCACATAATAAGCTGCATGGACTCACTCTGTGTGCAATAATAGTGTTCAACATGATTTTTGAATGACTACCTTATCTCTGTAACCCACACATACAATCCCTCAGTCAAGCAGTGCATTTCAGGTAACACTTTACAATAAGTTTCTATTTGTTTATAAAGGGTTTGGAATGACGTTATCTTGTTATGGATAGGGGGCAGTATTTCCACGGCCGGATAAAAAACATACCCGATTGAATCTGATTATTACTCCTGCCCTCAAACTAGAATATGCATATAATTATTATCTTTGGATAGAAAACACTCCAAAGTTTCTAAAACTGTTTGAATGGTGTCTGTGAGTATAACAGAACTCATTTGGCAGGCCAAAACCTGAGAAGATTGCAAATAGGAAGCGCCCTCTCTGACCATTTCTTGGCCTTCTTGATCATCTCTATCCAAAACAGGGGATCTCTGCTGTAACGTGACATTTTCTAACGCTCTCAGAAGGCGCCAGAACGTTGAATGATGACTCTGCAGGCCATGGCTGAAAAACAGTAGCGCATTTGGTAAGTGGTCGATCTGAGAACAATGAGACTGGTGCGTGCGTGCACGAGACGACTCAATGTTTTAATTTTCAGTCTTTGAACGAAAACAACAACTCCCGGTAGGAATATTATCGCTTTTTTACGAGAACAATCACATAAAAATTGATTTTAAACAGCGTTTGACATGCTTCGAAGTACGGTAATGGAATATTTAGAAATGTTTTGTCACGAAACGCGAAACCATAAAAAAATGGGTTATAACAAATTGGTAAAAATAGTGTGATAGCCAGTCAGTGCTTGCCAAATAATGAGCCACTATTTACCTCCAGCTATTAACCATTTACCATTTTCAGTGATTGCACAGTTTGCACGGTGAATGTGCACATCAATTTACAAAAATACTCATCGTAAACGTTGACAAAATATATAACAATTATTTAAAGAATTATAGATGGACTACTCCTGGATGCAACCGCTGTGTCAGATTTTAAAATAGCTTTACGGAGAAAGCACATTTTTCAATATTCTGAGTACATAGCTCAGCCATCACGGCGAGCTATTCAGACACCCGCCAAGTTCGGGGCAACCTAATCTTAGAATTAGTATTAGAAATATTCTCTTACCTTTGCTGATCTTCGTCAGAATGCACTCCCAGGACTGGTACTTCCAGAATAAATGTTGTTTTTGTTCCAAATAATCCATATTTATGTCCAATACCTCCGTTTTGTTCGTGCATACTTATCCACACTTATCCAAAGGCATAACGCACGAGTGCTGAACCAGAGACGAAAAGTCAAAATGTTCCATTACCTTACTTAGAAGCATGTCAAACGCTGTTTAAAATCAATCTTTATGGTATTTTTAACGTAAAATTGCGATAATATTCCAACCGGACAATAGCGTATTCATTCAAGGAGAAAAAGGAACAGCGTGCTCGCGTGACCGCGCATATCCAATCCCTTTGTTGCCAGGCAGACCACTCAGTAACTGAGCTCCTATTATCTGCCCAGTGACAGGAAAATGCTCAAACCACTTTCTGAAGGCTTTAGACAGCCAATGGAAGCCGTAGGAAGTGCGACGTAACCCCACGGATACTATAGTTTCGAACGGGACTAGAAAGAAGAACTGCAATTCTCAGATCCTCCACTTCCTGGTTTACTTTTTCTCAGGTTTTTGCCTGCCATATGAGTTCTGTTATACTCACAGACACCATTCAAACAGTTTTAGAATCTTCAGAGTGTTTTCTATCCAACTCTACTAATAATGTGCATATTCTAGTTTCTGGGCCAGAGTAGTAACCTGTTTAAATTGGGTACATTTTTCATCCGGCCGTGAAAATACTGCCCCCTAGCCCAGACAGGTTAATTTTTCAGCAAGTCCTTTTACGCACTCACCTTGTAGAGCAGTTCCATTACATTGCCACAATGTCTGTGGTCACATGGGCGTGGTTACCGACTTGGCAAAAGTTTATATGAAAAAAATCACATTGCTTTCTTTTCACAAATATTTTCATATTTAATCATATATGTTTTACAACATTTAGATGTAAATCTGATATCTACATTGTGAAAGCTCTTAAAGATACAATTATTTAGTTATACCATCCTTAATGATATGACAAAATACTAAATGACACGATTATTGTTTGGATCCCCACCGACCATTCCAAACGTTTGGATTCCAAAACTAATGTTCCAATGTCCAATCCTTTGATGTTAAAGTAACACTCAGACATTCCATTCTCAAAGAGAGAAAGTTTATGACTGGCATTAAGTCAAAAAAAATTCCTTCCCCCTTCCTCTCTGGTGGGAGAGACGGGGAGCGGGGCTATCTTTGATCTTCACCCAGGAGAGAGAGTCATAACAATACTTTATTCTATACTATATACTGTACTATTTACTTAGATTTGTGTGTATTAGGTATTTGTTGTGAAATTGTTAGATATTACTTGTTATATATTGCTGCACTGCCAGAACTAGAAGCACAAGCATTTCCCTACACCCACAATAACATCTGCTAAGCATGTGTTTGTGACCAATAAAATTTGATTTGATTAAAAATTTAAAATGTAAAAAAGGAACAGAAATTGTTGGTTTTCAATGATGTGTCTTGCCCAACGTTTGAAACCCTGATGATACATTGGTACACTTATTCCAGGAATTAAGGCCTCCTCTCATGTCTAAAACCTGGTTCAGTTTGTTTTCCATCAGACACTGCGACATTACTTCACCTTTCAGCAGGACAATAACCTAAAACACAAGGGGGGGCATCTAAAGCTAATTTCCTGCATTTTCAGAACAGAAAGTAATCAAAACTGCCCACAGTCATCAAATCAGGTAAGAGATCAAAGGTAAGTCAATAATAAATATTGTGTTGCACCTTTAACCATTAACCTTAAGCCTAACAAATGATCAACTCTTGAAAAAATACAAAGATTTTTGATTGTAGAAATCGGTGCCACACAGACCTCTACTGTACACCATGACAGTGAAGCCTGTAATGTTAGAGCTGTTTCTTACTGTGTCAGTGTGAAAAGTAGGGAATTAGCTAGGGAAACTGACAGATCAACAACATTACATTGCCATACTGACTAAAAAACTCAGATTGCACTGAAAAAGTCAGAATATTGATCTTCAATCGTTTTGTTGATGGTTTCTTCATTTGATTCATGTCTAGTGTGATTGAGGAAAAAATAATAGCTAATGTTAGCCAGCTCTTTCTCTAATGGAACATCAACTTGCGAAAGCTAGCCAAGTTAATTTACTTCTGAAAAGGGACAAAACAAAGAATACAAAACATTTCTGTACAAACAACAGCTGTTAGATAGTAATAATAGCCACCTCAAATCACTATCTGACAGATAACAAGAGGCTAGAGCTGACCAGGCTGTGGTAGCTACCAGTATCTGGTCTCGATAGGACAGTGAGGACTCTTCCTGAGACCAGTGGAGTAAAAAACATATAATTATCAGCTTCGGCTTGTAATGTCAATACAATCAAAATAGCAAGGGGCAATGATCCCAAGTCAGTCATAACATGGCTAATCGGCTAGCATATCTATTTATGTAGCAAGCGAAAAACATGGAGCCTAATGTTAGCGAGATAGCTAGCTAGCTAGCTGCAAGGAGGATGTCATGCCATTGGAGGAGTGGGTGAGTGTCTGACTTTTCCCCCTGATATCGTTTTTTGGCTATACACAGCTAGAGATGCAGGTGTTATTTGGTTAGCTAGCAAGAACTTGAATGACTGTTATATAGTTAGCCTGCGTCATTTTCGAAAGCAAGAGATACGCTATCTACTCCAATTTCAGAGCACTCTCATCTGAGTGTGCCAGAGCGCTGATGAATTTATTAATGCCAACACCGGCTGAAAAAAGTAATAGTTAGTCAAGAATGCTCTAGATGTAAACAGCCTTACAAGCTCTGCTACGGCGAGTAAAATGGTCAGATTGAGGTGTTCTCATTTGTGTCTAGAAGTACTTTAGCCAGTTAGCTTGGGTGCTTGGTTGGGACAAGCATGCAATGGCATGCAAGCTGCAGATGAATGAGGAGGCTTCAGTTCCCCATTGTTCATCATTGGAATTTTGACAGCTAACTAGCTGAAAAGGTTTGAGAGGGTTTATCTAAATCCTTTGTTAGATTTGAGCTCATATTGCTCTGGCTAGCATTAGTTGTTGATCTTGTTGTTGTTGATGTGCATAACCAAGGGAGAGAGAGCCTACCTTTTCATGGTTGTTTGATCAATGGGACTGTAAAGTTCCCAAATGTAAGAAGACTCTCGTGGTGTTTACATGTTTTAAGAAATCCATTCAGGTGAATTTTTTGGCTTTAGGCGAATGTGTTCTAATGATATAATGTTGCGCTGTTGCAACTGCCTGTAAACATGCAGTCCAGTTCAAAGTGAATGATGTCAGGCCCATGTGGCAAATTACTTCTTTGTATAAAGGCCCACTGTAGCTCTGATTTGCTATAGTGCACTGGTCTGTGTAGACTCCGGTCCTGGACAAGACAGATGTTTTTTTTTTTTTTTTTTTTTGCTGCAGTTTCTATTAATTGTCCAAACGCATGTCCGCTTTTCCACTCTATATTACTATATAATTTTCACAAATGCCTATAATTTCAGAATATGGGGGGGACATGACTCCCACCTCTCCAGTGAAAATAGCGCCCCTGTTTATAAATAACAGCATTAATATAACTCTGGAAAATGAATAATTTGGTTGAATCCTAGTCCCAGAGAGAGCAAAAAAGAGAGAAGGTTAATAACAGCAATTTCTTTCACGATCTGAAAATGCAGAGGCGTATGACCTGTCCTTTTAAATAATGATGCTCTTTGGCATTGTATTGAAATTAAAATGAGTCACTGCTCTGCAATTATCACAGATATTGATTAGACACTGGGCACAGACAAGGTCATACACAGAAAGTCTCAGGGGCAGAATAAAACAGTGGGGAACAATCCCAATCGTCGTCAAACACCCTGCGTGCACGCCAATAATCTTTCCTTCCTCTTAAACTGTGCACTTGTTCACTAATCTCCACTGGATTTGATTGATGTAGCCAGGGGCCAGAGGGAGTTCCATATACCATTAATTTCCTTTCAATTCCATGAAGGGAAGTGAACAAGTGTACACTTACTGAGAAAGTAGAGAATATTGGGACGCCACCAATGATGTAAATACAGTGCCCTCATTCACACCCCTTGACTTTTTCAACATTTTATTGCGTTACAGAATGATTTTTTTTTTTTATCGCTGTCAAACAATACCCAAAGTGGAATTATGATTTTAGAATTTTTTACAAATTAATTAAAAATGAAATGTATTGAGGCGGTATTCAACCCCTTTGTAATGGCAAGCCTAAATAAATTCAGGAGTAAAAATGTGCAAAACAAGTTACATAATAAATTGCATGGACTCACTATGTGTGCTATAATAGTGTTTAACATTATTTTTGAACGACTATCTAATCTCTGTAACCCACACATACAATTATCTATAAGGTCCATCAGTCAGTGAATTTCAAACACAGATTCAACCACAAAGACCAGGAAGGTTTTCCAATGCCTTGCAAAGAAGGGCACCTATTGGTAAATTTAAAAGCATACATTGAATATGCCTTTGAGTATGGTGAAGTTATTAATTACACTTTGGATGGTGTATCAATACACCCAGTCACTACAAAGATACAGGCGTGCTTCCTAACATGTTGACTAGACCGCATGTGCGCGTGGTTCAGTGTACCATCGTGCACAAGTTGATTTTGTCCACCCACACCAGATGCGATCAGGACACGCAGGTTGAAATATCAAAACAAACTCTGAACCAATTATATTCATTTGGGGACAGGTCGAAAAACATTAAACATTTATGGCAATTTAGCTAGCTAGCTTGCTGTTGCTAGCTAATTTGTCTTGGGATATAAACATTGGGTTGTTATTTTACCTGAAATGCACAAGGTTCTCTACTCCAAATAATCCACAGATAAAACGGTCAACCGAGTTAGTTTTTCCAGTAATCTCTCCTCCTTCCTTCAGGCTTCTTCTTCTTCTTTGGACTTTATATGGCGGTTGGCAACAAACTTTACGGTGCATTACCATAACTGACTGGAGTGTGAACCTCAGTTCATCTTTCAATCACCCACGTGGGTATATGCTCCTAAAAACCAATGCGGAGATGGCCTTGTGGGTATGTGCTCCTGAAAACCACTGAGGAGATGGGAGAGGCAGGACTTGCAGCGCGTTGAGCGTCACAAATAGAACCAAGTTCTATTTTAGCGCCTGACTACGCAGATGGTCGCTGACTCGCGTGAGCAGTGTGGGTGCAATGATTGAATTTTAATTTAATTTTGCAACGCTCGTGAACGCTACGCATCCGGTCTAATCACGGAGAAGAAGGAAACCGCTCAGGGATTTCACCATGAGGCCGATGGTGACTTTAAAACAGTTACAGAGTTTAATGACTGTGATTGGAGAAAACTGAGGTTTGATCAACAACATTGTAGTTACTCCACAATACTTACCTAATTGACAGAGTGAAAAGAAGGATGCCTGTACAGAATACACATATTCCAAAACATGCATCCTGTTTGCAACAAGGCACTAAAGTAATACTGCAAAAATACAAAGTGTTATGTTTGGGCAAATCCAATACAAAACATAACTGAGTAGCACTCTTCAGGATAAAAAATAAATGTAATGGATTTAAGCACTGGCAAAACACTTGGTTGTCTGCTTTCCACCAGACACTAGGACATTAATTCACATTTCAGCAGGACAATAACATAAAACACAAGGCCAAATCCCCCTTATAAAGGAACCACCAGCTGATGGTAATCTGACCATTGGTCTTGAGGTGTGTGTGTACCATATATAGCCTTTACGGTTATAATCTAAGCCTGCTGGTCATCTATGAACATGTTTATGAACGTATTTATGTGTGCTCTATCCTGTCTGATTATCCATCAATCAGACAAACATATATGCACACAATGAACTGATAAACAATCTGCCCATTAAGGGCTTTATAAAATAATTTTGATTGATGATTCATTGACTCCAAATGCTTTATATCTTCATGATTTGGTTCAGTTTATTAGGATCCTCCTTAGCTACTACACATGCAGCAGCTACTCTTCCTGGGCTACCACATGATTATACTGTGTGTGTGTGTGTGTAACACACAATTTGTTATGGGAACCCCCTAAGAGGTGATTATTACAGAGTATGTGTACGGCTGAGTAAAATAAAGATAGGAAGGTAGAGAGTGTGTGTGTGAGTGAAAGAGAGACAGAGAGAGAGATTATGATCCTGATCACAATTGTATCCTATTTGTTTGTTCCTGTGTTCCTCTCTCTCGCTCTATCTCTCCCTCTGTTACTTTGTTCCTCTAGGTCAGAGAGTGAAGTGAAGTTGAGAGTCAGGGTTCAGCAGCAGAACACAAGGAGGAAGAGGAGTTCGAGATAATTGTAGGGATATAAATGTAGAGTGAGGAGGAAGAGGAGGGAGGAGTGGAGCAAGAGGAGAGTAGAGGGAGAGAGGAAGAGGAGAGTGAAGGGGAGGGAGAGGAGAGTGGAGGGAGAGGAACATGGAGAGGAAGAGGAACAAAGAGGAAGAGCTTGGTACACCCTTGTACCACACAGCTTACTTTGTGCAATTTGTCTGTCTCATTTGTTGAATTTGGATCAGAAAAGTGCATGGTATATTGCTACCTATGTATGGTAACCTGAGGGCGGCGTCAGTAGACCAGTGTGGGGGACCCTGCAAAGGCCCATTCCCAGAAACCGCAGGCACTGGTCCCTGAAGGCATTTAAAATGCAGCTTGTGCATTCACTTTTTGATGGCTACAGTGGCAGGAGCGGGGAGCCAAGAGTGTGGCACCAGGGGGTGTGGACTGAGTTGTTACTCATGATTTGAAAGCAGGCCACTCCCTGGTGAAGTTCGAAGGGCACAAGAGAGGGTGTGTGGTGTGCATCAGGAGTGGAGGCGGGGAAAAGAGTGAGAGATGTGGACCAATGAGGAGGACCAATGAACATGGTGGACTGAAGATAGCGGTGCTGAATGCCTCATGATAAAACCTAAGGAATCAATGTCTTTTTAAAACCGATTAAATGGTAGTACTTTACATTCAAGCTGGATAATAACTCAAAACAACTTGTAAGGCTAGAGAATTCTATTGACAAATATTAGTAAGGCAGTCAACGCCAACTCCAAAAGAAAAGTATAAGACTCATCGACAGACACGGATGACCTATGCGTTTCGCCACCCGGTACGGTAAGAGTGGAAACTGAACTGCTAAAATTACAAATTAGGCATACTTGAGCTAGTCCGTGCAGATATATAAGAGATGAAGGCGAGCCTGGAGATGAATACTATCGAAACTGATGTTAATGAACAAAACAAAAGAGAACAAGTTTCTAAGAGAATCCTTACTTGATATACAAACTAGATCTATGTGAGAAAATCTACTGCTTACTAGAATTTAAGACAATGATGGTGTTGCGAAATAGTTTTTGGTTAAAGCACTACAGAACCCAGGAGATACCTTTGACAAAATCAAACTTGAACATATACATCGACTCGGACAGAGAGTTGCCAAGTTCCCGAAGGAAATTGCAGAACGGTGCAAAGTACTATACCCACTCTTCAAAGATAAAAAGGGAAACATGTTGTCACAGGATCCAACGAAAGTGGCGCCCCTCCTCGGTCGGGCGGCGCTCGGCGGTCGTCGTCGCCGGCCTATTAGCTGCCACCGATCGTTGTTTCTGTGTCTTTTAGTTTTGTCTGTCTGTTCCGCACCTGTTTTGTGTCTGTCATTAGTGGGGGCTTATTTAATGTGTGTTTTCAGTTGGGGTTTTGTGCGGGATTGTTTATTGTCCACTCAGGACGGTGGGACGTATTTTTGTACGTCGTGTTTCCGACAGTTTTGTCAAAGGATTTACCGGGCTGCGCTCCTTGCCTTTTCTGCCGTGGAATATATACCTTTTTGTGTTTTATGGGAATGTGTTTTTCCCAGGCAAACTTTGTGTAGCGCCCTGTGCTTTACGGCCTTTGTGTGTGTCATTTCATTAAAAGACACTCACCTCCAGCACCTCTGTCTCCTGCATCTGATTCCGCCTCTACACCAGTCCAAATCAGTCGTGACACATGTAGATCTCGTATTCGAGAAGCTGTACATTGATAACCAACTGTTCGTAGACACCAGGACTACTCCATGGATATTCTAAATAACAAAACATTCCCATAGAAGGGGCGAATAATGAAACACCCAACACTGAACATTTTAGGGACTAAAAAAGAAAATAATATAATGTGTTGCTATGGGATAATGATGTTAGGGATAGTATAGGATGGAATCACAAGCTGTAATATAAAATTAATAATAATTGCTTGCCAAAAATATAGATTTTCTACTCCAGTTATAGGTAACAATCCTTCATAAGAAGTGCCTACATTATTACAAACATTGTTAGTCAATTGTGGGAATGAATTAAAATGTGTGAGATTTTTGAATTTCTATTTTTTTTAAATAACTACATACAGTACACACTGAGGTGAAGGCGTTAGACAACCCAACTTGGGATGGGGGAGGTTTAGCGGGTGGAGTATTGGAGGACAATTGGAGGTTTACTCAGTGGCAGCTACAATATGTTAACAATGCAAATATCATGGTACAGCTATATGGACACTCAATCATCATGGTACTTCTTAATGGTAGATTCAAAACATATTATGGTAAGTATAATTGAAACTGGTACCTTAGTAATGAAATAGGTATAGCTAGTTATAATTGTAATGGCTTAGCAGATAACAAGAAAATATAAATTGGTATTTCCTGCCTAAAAGAGTAGGAATATACTATCTATTGTTTACAGGAAACGCATTGTACATCCTTAGATGAAGTTGTGTGGGAAAAAAACTGGGGAGGGTGAAATACTGTATACGTCTCCCATGGGCAACTCAAAAAGGGTGATGATATTAATTAACAATAATGTCCAAACAGATCCGCAAAGAAGGTGGATCCTTTGTAAATATGCTATTGGACCATTAACAAATTTGGACTAATCTATGCGGTACAAATAATGATGGTCCAGGCTTCTTTGAAAATATATATAATAATTTATCGAGCTTGCAAAGCAATACACGACTCTACTATAATGGTGGTGTTACATATACAATGGGAGTCAGGATGCAGATGCAGAAGGTGAGTATAATAATAGTAAAAGGCAGATAAACAAAACAGGAGAAGCATACTGAATGAGACAAAACCAATACTGCCTGATGACTAAGGCTACCGAAGACTAAATAAAGGGAGAGTAATTAAAGAGATGATGAGGTCCAGGTGTGTGTAACAATGGGCAGAAGGTGTGCGTAATTATGGTTGCCAGGTGTGTGAAATTATGGTTGTCAGGACCGGTGATTAGTAGACCAGCGACGTCGAGCGCTGGAGTGGGGGAGCAGGAGTTGGCGTGACAGGTGGGTGATTATAATACGGTTTTAAGTACCTCAATGGACCGTAAAGGAAATCACACTACAAACTATCACCCTCATGCACTTAAGAAAATCCTGAATATTATATATATTGGAACTAGTGGATATATGGATGCTTAACTATCCTGACCTAGTGAGATATACATGGCAGAGGCTCAATCAAGATAGTCATCTTAACTACTTTCTTATGTCATTCTCTTCGGCACCAAAAGTTGAACGAGTTTTGATATGGGACAGAATGCAGTCAGACCATCAATTAATTGGCATATATATTATTCTTATAGCATTTCCACGTGGGTGAGGATATTGGAAATATAATCAAAGCCTACTGGATGACAACTTGTTTTTAACCAAGACAGAATCATTTTTTGCTAACTTTTTCCTACATAACATATGTTAAGCAGATCCCCTAATTGTATGGGACACTTTTAAATGTGCCTTTAGAGGCCATGCAATTCAATGCTCATCTTTAAAACAAATATATAAGTCAAAGGAGTTCATATTAATAAAGGAAACTAACAGTACAGATAGATAGAAATAAAAACTGTACCATAGAGGCACATAAGCTATAGGAAAAACAAAAAGAACTGGAGGAGCTTATTCAAGAAAGATTAAGTGTAATATATTATAAATATAAAACGAACTTCATGGAATATAGGAGAAAATGCACCAAATTATTTTCATCTTCAACATAGAAATGCTACCAAAAATAACTAACAAAGTCATCCATGATTCACTCATAGCATCGGGAAGTAGGGGTGCCGAGAGTGCTTCAGCACTCCTTGAATAATCATAATATAAAAAATATATTTAACAGATTTTATATTTTTTTAAGTAATACACTGGGCCTTTACTAGTCCTGTATTAGCCAGACCGATATAGGGCAACACATTTTCCAGCACCCTCCCCCACCTCCCTTTATTAATGTACTCAAAGGTCCATTCTGAGCATGTTTTAACTACTCCTATGAAAATGGTAGAATATCAGATGCTCAGCAAGAAGGTCTGATTTCACTATTACTGTAACAGGACTAAATATAAAGATCCAATCCACTTAAAAAGCTGGAGGCCCCTTACCAAAATATGAACAAAAAAAGCATACCACATAGAATTAAAAAGATATTGTTGGATATTATTCATCCTAATCAAACAGGTTTTTTACATGGATGACACATTGGAGATAAGACAAGTACTGGTAACAACAGAACACTATGAAAAATCTGGGAAACCAGGCCTGGTATTCATAGCTAATTTTAAAAAGGCCTAATGCGCAAATTGTTATGCGGAGTGGAACAGGGAAACCCAAGAGCAGACTCAGACGAGGAGACTGGGATGAAGTAACCAAGGTATTTATTGAAACACAGGGGGAAGATGGAGTGCAGGCCAGAGGAGGCTCGGGCAGGTTGCAGGAAACCAGGTGCGGAGGCTGAGGCTGGAGCGAGAGGGATTGGGATGGGGTAAGCAGGTCCGGAGGGGAATCCAAGGGAGCAGTAGAGTGGGGAATCCAGGGCAGAGTAGCAGGATGAGGAGGCGTGGGACTGGAGACAGGGACCAGAGTCAGAGAGGGCAGAACTGTAGCGGAGAGGAAAACCATGTCAGGCAAGGAAAACAGGCACAACAGGATAACAGGATCTAAATAGTAACAAACGGCTAGAAACGTAGACTGACTGATCTGAGATTATGATCTGGCAGTGTGGAAGTGGCAGGGCTGAGTATTTGTAGAGGTCAAGATTATGGAACAGGTGGCAGCTGGTGGGGATCTGCTCAGACTCCAGCACTTCTGTCTCCGCCCACACAATCACACACACAGAGAGAGAGAGAGAGAGAGAGAGGGAGAGAGTACTGGGGGAGTGACGGCAGGTCGAGGAGACACAGGATGAGCAGTAGAGGGCGTGGCAGGAGCAGATATAACACAAATGTGTTTACATCCCTGTTAGTGAGCATTTCTCCTTTGCCAAGATAATCCAACCACCTGACACGTGTGGCATATCAAGAAGCTCTGTACACAACGTTGACATCAGCAAACCGCGCCGTACATGCTGTCTGCCATCTGCCCGGTACAGTTGAAACCGGTATTCTTCCGTTACTTCTCCAGCGTGGCCGTGGTCATCGAAGGTGAGCATTTTACCACTGAAGTCGTCTACGATGCCAAACTGCAATCAGGTTAAGACCTTTGTGCAGACTACGAGCATGCAGATGAGCTTCCCTGAGACGGTTTCTGACAGGTTGTGCAGAATTTATTTTGTTGTGCTAGCCAACAGTTTTATATCAGCTGGTCTGGTGGCTGGTCTAAGACGATCCCTTATGTGAAGAAGCCAGATGTGGAGGTCCTGGGCTGGCGTGGTTACGCGTGGTCTGTGGTTGTGAGACTGGTTGGACGTACTGCCAAGTTCTCTAAAATGACGTTGGAGGCAGCTGATGGTAGAGAAATTAACATTAAATTCTCTGGCAATAGCTCTGGTGGGACATTCCTTCAGTCAGCATGCCAATTGCACACTCCCTCAAAACATGAGACATCTGTGGCATTGTGTTGTGTGACAAAACTTCAAATTTTAGAATAGCCTTTTATTGTTCCCAGCACATGGTGCACCTGTGTAATGATCATGTTGTTTAATCAGCTTCTTGATATGCCACACCGGTCAGGTGGATGGATTATCTTGGCAAAGGAGAAATGCTGACTAACAGGAATATAAACAAATTTGTGAACAACATTTGAGATAAATAACCTTTTTGTGAATATGGAAAATATATTGGATCTTTATTTCAGCTCAGAAAACATGTGACCAACACTTTACGTTCATATTTTTATTCATTGTATTTATTATGGCCATCGAAATGTTAGCTATTAAAATCAAATCCAATAAGAATATCAAGTGGCTAGAAATCCATGGTTTAAATACAAAGTTGTCATTGTATACTGATGACTCATGTTTCCTTTAAATCCGCAATTTGGATCCCTGCACAGCCTCACAGAGGATCTAGATAATTTGTCTAACCTATCTGGATTACAACTAAACTATGATAAATGTACCTTAATACAAGTGTTCCAATTTTTTTTTACTTTTACATTACTGTGTAGTTTACCAGGAAAATGGTCTGACGGTGAAGTGGACATACTTGGTATTCATATCCCAAAAGTTTCTCACTACAATACATTTTATTATAAAGTTAGCAAAAATATGTAGATAAGATCTTGCTATCATGGAACAGTAAATACCTGTATATTTGTGAGAAACAAAATCCCCCTGATTAAATTTTTAGTCATATCCAAGTTTACCGATTTACTTAAGGCCCTTTTTTAATTACATGACCAAAAAATATTAAACTTGATTTAGAACAGGAAGTCAGATAAAATTAAATGGGCCTATTTATATAATGAATATGAATTTGGAGGTCAAAAATTATTAAATGCTCTATCCAAAGTTACAAAGAACTGATTGCAGCATTACCACAAAATTGGAGGAGGCAAGTGGAAGGACAAGGAACTTGTCTGTTGGCCCTGCATTGAAGACCAAAATTGGTTCCAAAAAATGTGTGATGAATAAAAAAGTATACCAGTTCCATTTCAGGACCAAAGAATTGACGGCTGAGCCATATTCGTCGCCAAACCAACGGGCTCCAGGTCATCTATAAGTATTTTCTAGATAAAGCCCCACCTTATCTCAGCACACTGGTCACCATAGCAGCACCCAAGCATAGCACGCGCTCCAGCAGGTATATCTCACTGGTCACCCCCAAAGCCAATTCCTCCTTTGGCCACCTTTCCTTCCAGTTCTCTGCTGCCAATGACTGGAACAAACTGCAAAAATCACTGAAGCTGGAGACTCATATCTCCCACACTAACTTTAAGCACCAGCTGTCAGAGCAGCTCGCAGAACACTTCACCTATACATAGCCATCTGTAAATAGCCGATCCAACTACCTCATCCCCATACTGTATTCATTTATCTTGCTCCTTTGTACCCCAGTATCTCTACTTGCTCACTCATCTTCCTCACATCTATCACTCCAGCGTTTTAATTGCTATATTGTAATTATTTTGCCACTGTGGCCTATTTATTGCCTTACCTCCCTTTGTGACGATGATCCATGATCCATGGTGACCTAGTTACTGCGTCGGTAAATGAGAATACCACAAAGAAGTCTGTCACTGTTTTCCCTGTTATCCCGTTATCTGTATCCCGCTCCAATCTAATCGATGGGCAACGGACTGACCCCACATTAGAAAAGTTGCGTGACCAGATTGTGCCTGTGGAACAGTTGGGAGATGTCGCACATGGCTATTTTCTCCTAGAAGATGTCCTGATGAGAAAGTGGATGTCTCATGGTAGTTGTTTTCTGGGGGAGGTGATTAGTCAGATTGTGGTACCAGTTAAGTTTCATGAGTTAGTGTTGACAACTTCTCACAACGACGTTGCTGGACATATGGGTGTGAGGAAAACCTACAATTGCATATTAAGACATTTCTTTTGGCCTAGATTAAAGAGGGATGTTTCTGAGTTCATCAAAACTTGTCACACCTGTCAATTAACTGGTAAACCTAATCAAGCTATTAAGCCGGTACCGCTCTTTCCTATTCCTGTACTCAGCCAACCTTTTGAGTATCTGATTATTGACTGTGTTGGTCCTCTGCCTCGTTCTAAAAAGGGTAGTAATTATTTGTTGACTGTGATGTGTCAAACCACTAGGTTTCCTGCTGCCTATCCTCTACGGTCTATCCCGACTAAGTCTGTGTTAAAAGCTTTAACTCAGTTTCTCTCACTATTTGGAATCCCTAAGGTCATTCAGAGTGATCAAGGATCTAATTTCACCTCTAATCTGTTTGGTCAGGTTCTCCAACAGCTCCATATTAAACACAATTTGTCTAGCGCCTATCACGCGCAAAGTCAAGGAGCACTGGAACGTTTCCATCAAACACTTAAGTCTTTGTTGAGAGCTTATTGTACTGAGATGGATAAGGATTGGGAGGAGGGGTTGCCTTGGTTACTGTTAGCCGCTAGGGAGGTTTCACAGGAGAGCACGGGTTTCAGTCCAAATGACCTTGTGTTTGGACATAGGGTGCTTGGACTTCTATCTGTTCTCCAGGATGACTGGAAGTCTCCCGATCCTCCTCAGTCCCTGTTATCCTATGTATGTGATTTCCAGCGACGCTTGTACGCGGCTGGTGAAATGGCTAAAGAGAAGCTATCATCTTCACAGGACAAGATGAAGTGCATATTTGATTGCCGAACTGAGCCGCATCACTTTAGTCCAGGTGACCAGGTTCTTGCTCTGCTGCTAATTGTTGGTTCTCCGTTTCAAGCCAAGTTTCAAGGTCCATTTACAGTGGTGTGCCAGAACACTGAGCAAAATTATCTAGTTGCCACTCCAGAATGGAGGAAAGCACACCAACTGTGCCATGTAAATTTGTTAAAACCCTATTATGCACGTTCCTCTGAGACTGAACAGTGGGAGTCTACAGAGGACAGTAAACCTGTTCTTTTGGCTGATACCGTTATTTCCCTGGATTCTTGTCATGCTAGGTCTGTGCATGAGGAGGAAGATGTTCCTGGTCCCGACGATTGCATATTGCAGGGTAGATTGAAAAATTCAGAGACACTGGACATTTTAGACAGCCTTCTTACTCATCTACCTGTTGATGGGCCAAAAGAGATGGTTGATCTGATTCATAGATTTCCAGGTTTGTTTTCTGATACACCTACACGTACAAACTTAATAGAACATGATATTGACATTGGAGATGCTGACCCCATTCATCAGCGGTTCTTTAGAGTTTCTTCAGAGAAACTGCGTTGTCTGGATGCTGAGGTCAGGTACATGCTGGAGAGTAAGATAGCAGAGCCTTCTTTCTCCAGTTGGGCTTCTCCCTGTATCTTGGTCAGTAAACCGGATGGAACAAGCAGATTTTGTACGGACTACCGTAAGGTAAATGGGGTCACTAAGCCAGATTCATTTCCTCATCCTCGGATGGAGGACTGCGTTGATCAAGTCGGAGCGGCTAAGTTTGTGAGCAAATTTGACCTGTTAAAGGGCTATTGGCAGGTGCCACTGACGAGTAGAGCACATTAAATCTCTGCCTTTATTACACCCTCTGGTCTGTACTCGTATTCGGTTATGAGTTTCGGCCTGCGTAATGCACCAGCCACTTTTCAGCGACTTATGAACAGGGTTGTCGCAGGTCTGGCCGGGTGCGCTGTTTATCTGGACGATGTAGTGATATATGCAGATACTTGGGAAAAACATCTGTCCCGTTTTCAAGCCTTGTTTGAACGCCTGGATGCGGGTCGCCTCACGATCAATTTGGCTAAATGTGAGTTTGCTCAGGCGACTGTTACATACCTTGGAAAGGTGGTTGGGCAGGGTGAAGTGCGTCCTGTTCGGGCTAAAGTGGTAGCTATTGATGCTTTTCCACCACCAACTACAAAAAAAGAACTGATGCGTTTCTTGGGAATGATTGGTTATTACCGTGGGTTTTGTAGGAACTTCTCTACTGTGGTCGCTCCCTTGACAGATTTGCTGAAAGCTAAGGCTGTATACGTAGGGTCTTCTCGTTGTCAACAGGCTTTTGAAGATGCAAAGAGGTTGCTTACCTCAACTCCGGTGCTGGCTGCTCCTCGTGTGGATTTGTCATTTACCTTGCAGGTGGATGCTAGTCATGTGGGGGCAGGTGCAGTATTGCTGCAAGCAGATGTGTCTGGGGTTGAGAGGCCTGTTAGTTTCTTTTCCAAAAAGTTTAACCAGTATCAGTTGAACTATTCGGTCATTGAAAAATAAGCGCTAGCACTTATTTGGGCGTTACAACACTTTGAAGTGTATGTCGGGTCAGGAGTAGTACCTATTGTGGTCTACACTGACCATAACCCTTTCACCTTTTTCAGGTCCATGATGTGTCCTAATCGGAGGATAATGAGATGGTGTTTATTTTTACAATCCTTCCATCTTGATGTGCGGCACATCCGGGGGACTGATAACGTGATTGCTGATGCGCTCTCTCGTGCGCCCTGTTCCTGAATGTTTATGTGACGGACTATTGTTTGGTGTTGTCATGTTCTATCTTTCCTGTCTGTTCCCTCCTGGTCTTGTGTTCTTCTTTCCTCTTAAATGTGCTTCCTGTCCACAAAGGTTGCTGAGGTCTGGTGAGGAGGCTGGCTGGGGCTAGTGGAGGTATGAACACGTAACCCCTAAACAATTTGGGACGCAGAGGTTGATACGTTGTTCCGGGGGGGGGGGGTGATGACCCTCCCACTCTGTCTGCCGTATTCTCCCTCTTTGTTTTCCTTGTTAGAATGCCGGTGGGTGGAGTTGGGAGGGTCGTCAGCTACATGGGAAACACCTGGGCCGGGTGTGTCCCATGATAAATAGACCTCTTACACATTGATTGAGGAGACTCTCTCCATGCAGAGACTTTGTTGATTTTGGTTGTAGTATTTTTGTGGCTTTTTGGTTATTTGCTTTGGCACCTTTCAACACCCTGCATTATTACATTCAGGTATGCAAAACACTCACTTACACTACTGATTACTGATTACACACACCATTGTTAATTGTTCATTTTGTTTAGTTACTTTATTTAATAAATATATATTTTGATACTCCTTGTCTCCACGTTGTCTCCCTTTTGTTGCGAACTCAGAGCCGGTTCGTAACACCTTATTCTACCTCATTTGCACACACACTGTATATAGACCTTTTCTATTGTATTATTGACTGCATGTTTGTTTATTCCATGTGTTGTTGTCGCACTCCTTTGCTTTATCTTGGCCAGGTCACAGTTGTAAATGAGAACTTTTTCTCAACTAGCCTACCTGATTAAATGAAGGTGAAATTAATTTAAAAAAAACACAGGTTGCAAAATAGTTTTTGGTTTATGGACTGATAACCGGTTTATGGACTGATACACAAAACACTGGATTCAAAAGTTATAGTTTTTCCAATTAAAATGATTAGAACGTTATGTATTTGGAAGATACAACCACTCCAACTCTGCATATTTTGCTGCGATTAGACAGAATCTTTACATCATGTTTTGGTACTGCACCTCTTTGTAGCTTGTTTTTGGTCGCAGGTTCAGGAACGGCTGAAAAATCACAACATTTACCAAAAACTATCTCTGCAAATAGCACTGCTGGGTGACTTGAAAAGCCATAGTCAATCGATTAATACTATAATGTACTCTTGGTAAAAATGTTCATCTTTAATTTACAATCTGTAGAAACTATGAGAATATAAAAGGTTCAGAACTTTTATGAAACAGCACAGTTGAAAAATATATGGCAAGTATAAATCAAAACTGGATAGTTTTCAGAGATAGATGAGAGTGGTTGAGGGCAGCTGAAGGGTGGGATGAAAAAGGAGAAGAAAAAAGATAACTCAAGTAAAATGTAATGTGTCTGTAAAATGTACGTGTATATAGTATGTATAAGCTGGGAGTAGAAGCCTAAGTGTTGTCGTCCATTGGTTTACTCCAATTAGGGGAGGCGTGGTAGGGATAGGGGAAAACAATAAAGAAGGAAAATATATTTAAACAAGAATTTAATTGATGTACAGGCCTAGTCTGTACTAAGCCTTATTGAGGTTATTTACATTTTTAAATAGTTTTAGTAATTGTTTGTATTTTTACAGAAGTAAGAATCTTTGTCAATCCAATAGCGTACTTTGTGTGGTTGCATTTGAATTTTTATCTGAATCTTCTCTAACACTGCATTTACTGAATTGTTGTCAAAGTACTATTTCTACATTTTGTGCCACTTTGTAAGTTAGGGTCGTGCTTCAAGAGGTTTCATGGCATGTTGTAGGCTAAATGCAAACACTAAAGTGACAGTGTGACATTAATTTGTCCAACAAATCTAATAGGGAAATTGTGTAATTTTTTTATTGGCTTTATCTGTTTATCTAATACTTGTAGCAGTCGCCGAATTGTTGTCAAAGTAGACTACTATTTCTACAGTTTGTTTCAGGCATGGTCTGTACTATGTCTTATTGAGAGAAGATATCTACATTTTGAAAGTCTCTGAATAGTTGTTCGAATTTTTACATTGTTACAGAAGTAAGAATTGTTGTCAATCACATAGCCTACTTTGTGTGGCTTTTGAAATATGTTCTGAATATTGTTCTGGTCACATTTTGTATTATTATTTCCAAATGTATAAGTATAATATATTATACATGGTACATTTTCAGTGACTAACTTTGTTGGGTTGAGTTACTATTTTTTGATAGCAAGTGTCTTTAAACAATGGAAGACTGTTTGTCTGTTTGAAATGTTTGAGAATTTTATTTTTCTTTAAAATTCTCAAGAATCTAGAGCAGCATTCTAGAATTAAATTGGGTCTAAAGGGTTAAAGCAGCAATCAGCAGTAGAAACAATACAGGTTTTTCCTTGCCCCTGTTTTGGTAAAAAGCTGAGGCAGTAGAGGCTCCTCAGAATAGGAAGGGGAGGACCATCCTACTGAGTGAATTTCAGAAAAATGTTCAATTATTAAACAATACTAAATATTTTCGTGTCACAATACCTGACTAAAACACACTGTTTTGCAATGAAGGTCTACAGTAGTCTCAACAACACACTCTAGGATAGCACCATGGTGTAGCTGAAGGACAGCTATTTTCCACCCAAAATGTAGGAGGCTGATAGGTCTCACCACTTTCCATAGACCTACATGGTAATTATAACCACTTCCGGAGGACATTCTCCAATCAATCAAAGCTTTTGCAATATGAACTGACATGTTGTCAATCAAATCATAGGATTAGGATCAGAGTACAAACATAGTGTGGCGTATTGGGGTTGTGCTGCAGAGCACTATGGGAATTCTGTGTGTTGAGAAGCTTGGTGAGTTGGTTACATATTGGATAGAGATTGAGAGTGAAGAGTAATTGTTGAGCATTTTGGGGATATTATTAAATTCAAATAAGTTTATTCAAACTACAGGAGACGGAGGAGTTTTTTTGTTTTAGAACCCATTCTTGGAAAAAGCTGCAATGATCATGTGATGGACGAAGGTCTGTGTATTCAAACTGCACAACACAACGAAAAGGTAAGAAGAAACATGGTCACAAGAAGCTTATCTGCAAAAATTGTCTTTTACTTAGGGGCATGATGAGAGAGAAAATTTCGCTAACAATGGCAACTACAAGGAGCTTGCAGATGTAATTGCACATTACGATGTTTTACTTGCTGAACATATGGAAGATTCTTCTGTCTTCTCTGGGATGTCGAAATCCCAAAATTATTGATGCAGTACTACACCACTCGGGATGTCCAATAAAGAATGATTAAATAGCTTCCATTGCATCATCCATTAAAAGTGAGATTAAAAAGGTTGACAAAACAAATTTTTCCGGGAGCGCTCAGGTAAGCTACAATTTCCTCCGGTATTTATTTTGTAAACTTGATAACATGTCATCACTCTGGAGAGACACATGCAAAAACTATTTACATCAATGTTGCAGCAGCCTAGGCTACACCTAAACATTAAGGATCTGACATGCTGTATGGGATTGACAATTTTTCAGTCTGATCAATTCTAGTCTACTAATAATAGCCTACAGACTATGTGTAGCAGTGTGATTGTCACAATAGTTGAAGCCGTGTTGAATGGACCAAACTGCAGATGGAAAGTGGATACTCATCTTTTTAATATAGAAGAGCAACGCATAAACAGGAAAACAATAAACACGAACTTACGACAGGCTACGTACAAACAAAAGACTAGCAGTGTTAGCACAACCACCCACAAACCCAGGTGACAAACATACTCCTAAATATATGACTCCCAATCAGGAACAACGATCCCCAGCTGTTCCTGATCAGGAGTCAAAAGACCAACACAGAAACAGACATACTAGACAACACATACAGACTTCTTCTGCCACGTCCTGACCAAAATACTACACCACTACTCCCTCTGCTGGTCAGGACGTGACAGTACCTCTAAAGGTGCAGACCCCGGGATGCACAATAACCTCTCTAGGGTAGGTGGCACCAAATCGTCCCACCTACGTAACAGCCAGACTCTCATTAATCTAACCACACTGTCCGATTTCAAAAAGGCTTTACAACGAAAGCAAAACATTAGATTATGTCAGCAGAGTACCCAGCCAGAAATAATCAGACACCCATTTTTCAAGCTAGCATGTAATGTCACAAAAACCCAGAAGACAGCTAAATGCAGCACTAACCTTTGATGATCTTCATCAGATGACACACCTAGGACATTATGTTATACAATACATGCATGTTTTGTTCAATCAAGTTCATATTTATATCAAAAAACAGCTTTTTACATTAGCATGTGACGTTCAGAACTAGCATACCCCCCGCAAACTTCCGGCGAATTTCCTAACAATTTACTAAATTACTCACGATAAACGTTCACAAAAAGCATAACAATTATTTTAAGAATTATAGATACAGAACTCCTCTATGCACTCGATATGTCCGATTTTAAAATAGCTTTTTGGTGAAAGCACATTTTGCAATATTCTAAGTAGATAGCCCGGCATCACAGGGCTAGCTATTTAGACACCCAGCAAGTTTAGCCTTCACCAAACTCCGATTTACTATTAGAAAAGTTTGAATACCTTTGGTGTTCTTCGTCAGAATGCACTCCCAGGACTTCTACTTCAATAACAAATGTTGGTTTGGTCCCAAATAATCCATTGTTATATCCAAACAGCAGCGTTTTGTTCGTGCGTTCAAGACACTACCCGAAAGGGTAAATAAGGGTTACAAGCACAGCGCATTTCGTGACAAAAAAATTATAAATATTTCATTACCGTACTTCGAAGCATGTCAACCGCTGTTTAAAATCAATTTTTATGCAATTTTTCTAGTAAAAAAGCGATAATATTCCGACCGGGAATCTGCGTTTAGGTAAATAGACAAAAGAAAATAAAGCACAGGATCAACTCGTGCACGCGCCTAAGCCCATTATCCTCTTATCGGCCACTTGCCAAAAGCGCAAATGTGTTTCAGCCTGGGGCTGCCTCGATATCATTCAGCTTCTTCCCGGGCTCTGAGAGCCTATGGGAGCCGTAGGAAGTGTCACGTTACAGCAAAGATCCTCAGTCTTCAATAAACAGAGACAAGAAGAACAAGATCTTGTCAGAGAGGGCACTTCCTGTAAGGAATCTTCTCAGGTTTTTGCCTGCCATATGAGTTCTGTTATACTCACAGACACCATTCAAACAGTTTTAGAAACTTTAGGGTGTTTTCTACCCAAAGCCAATAATTATATGCATATTCTAGTTACTGGGTAGGAGTAGTAACCAGATTAAATCGGGTACGTTTTTTATCCGGCCGTGTAAATACTGCCCCCTAGCCCTAACAGGTTAAAAGATAACACAAATATCCCCAATTCCACAAGAAAAAATTATATTCCCTAAACAAAAAAAGGGAGGGAAGGGAGGGTGGCTGCCGTCAACGACGGCACTGTGCTACACCCTCCCTCCCTCCCCAACCCACCTATCCTGGAGGTGGCTCTGGTTCCGGCCTCCTGCCCTCCAGGTTGTAGGCAGACTCATTGGGGTCTGGGTCGTAGACAGACTCAAGTTGTTGTGGCTCGTGGGCAGGTTCCCTCAACTCCACGCTGTAGGCAGACTCATTTACAACACATTTAGTCAATTTCAGTTCCGGGTCGCAGGCAGACCCCTTCGCTTCAGGGCCACAGGCAGACCCCTTCGTTTCCGGGTCGCAGGCAGACCCACCCGGTTCCGGGTCGCAGGCAGACTCACCCGGTTCCGGGTCGCAGGCAGACCCCCTCGGTTCCGGGTCGCAGGCAGTCTCCCTCGGTTCTGGACTAGATACTGTTGCCGGATACTCTGGACCGCACACTGGTGCCGGATACTCTGGACCACACACTGGTGCCGGATACTTTGGACCGCACACTGGTGCCGGGCTCTTGGTGCTGGGCCGACGCACTGGAAGCCTGGTGCGTGGGCCTGGTAGAGGTGGTACCAGGCTGAAGACACGCACCCTAGGGCTAGTGCGAGGAGCGGGAACAGGCTGAATAGGACTAGGCCGACTCATGGGAAGCTTGGTCCGGGTTGCTGGTACTGGTCGTGCCATACTGGAGGTACTCACTTCCGGGATAGCACGATAGGCGGGAACCGGAAAGACTGGGCCATGGAGGCGCACAGGTGGCCTTGACCGCACCGCCTGCACAACCCGTCCTGGCTGGATGGAACTAGCAGCCCTTAATGAGCGGGGTGCTGGTACAGGGCGAACTGGGCTGTGCGTAGAGTGGGAGTAGGGTAGCCTGGTCGCCGGTACGCCTCCTATGACCAGATGCGCTGCGCAGGCATCCTCCTACCAGGCTAGATGCCCACTCTAGCACGGCATCTGCGAGGGGCTGGTATGGCGCGCACCGGACTGTGCGTGCGTATGGGCGAGATGTTTCGCTGAGGTGCGCACTATGGCGCCCTCCACCTCATACGCTCCTCCATATAATCACGGGTAGCTGGCTTATGGCTCTTCCTTGGCCTAGCCAAACTACCCATGTGCCCCCCCCCAAAAAAATATTGGGGGTGCCTCTCCGGCTTCCTCGCCAGTCATGTACTCCGGTAGCATTCCCGGTCCTCACCAGCCTTTCTCCACGGGCCCTCTCCGGCCAGAATCTGGTCCCAAGTCCATTTCTCACGAGTGTCCATGTCAAAGTCCATATATTCACCTTTTTCCGCTGCTTGGTCTTGTTGTGGTGGGTGGTTCTGTCACAATAGTTGAAGCCGTGTTGAATGGACCAAACTGCAGACGGAAAGTGGATACTCATCTTTTTAATATAGAAGAGCAAAGCATACACAGGAAAACAATAAAACACGAACTCACGACAGGCTACGTACAAACAAAAGACTAGCAGTGTTAGCACAACCACCCACAAACCCAAGTGACAAACATACTCCTAAATATATGACTCCCAATCAGGAACAACGAACCCCAGCTGTTCCTGATCAGGAGTCACAAGACCAACACAGAAACAGACATACTAGACAACACGTGACAGTGATGTTGTTCCCTTAGATTATGCACAATGTTGCACACAAGGACCAGTTGAAATAGGCCAGGTCAAGAGGGGATGTTAATAATTTAATAATAATAATTCAGAGTGTGTTTGTTATTTCATTACAGCTGCATAGCTATGTTATTTTGTTGTGTGCAAACACTTTTTCATTTTGTAAATACACTTGATTGTAAAAGTTTCTATATTTTGGTTTGGTCCATCGTGGGGTATCTGTGTTACCATATTGTTCTCTCTTGCCTGACCTTCAGTTAGCTCCAATTGTTCTCTCTTGCCTGATCTTCAGTTAGCGAGGTATGTTGTCCTTGGCGCCGCTATTTTTCAATTTAAAACCATGGTAATGTTACACAATGTGCTGTTATGGTTGGATAAGTTTTGTTAAATATTTATATTGTACATATTGTATGTTAAAAAGTTTTATCGAGCTCGCTAGCTAGGGTATCTATTGTAACTTGTGAGTACTTGAGACAGTGTTTGAGTGAGTTCCCATGTGCTCACGCAGGTGCCTGAGAGCTGTGACTATGCCAAGGGCTAACATTTTGTATGTTGTCTCTTCGTGCGCAGGGAGGCATTTTATTTTGTCTGAATTATGTTGTATATCCTGTTTGGGATAGGGGGCAGTATTTTCACGGCCGGATAAAAAACGTACCTGAATTAATCTGGTTATTACTCCTGCCCAGAAACTATAATATGCATATAATTAGTAGATTTGGATAGAAAACACCCTAAAGTTTCTAAAACTGTTTTAATGGTGTCTGTGAGTATAACAGAACTCATATGGCAGGCCAAAACCTGAGAAGATTCTATATGGGAATGTCTGTCCCTAACAGGTGTTAATGCATACTTTTAAAATATATTATGTGAATTGAACATAAAAATACCAAAAAATAGGATCTTATTTTCCTTAAAGAGGCAATCTGCAGTTTCTATATCCATTTTTGGACTTTAATTCATAATAATAATACAAATTTGTACCCATTGATTAATTAAGAATATCACTTATAAATACCTCATGAGCTTAGTTCAACTATCATACCCCATCAGAACCCAAAATATAATAATGTTTTACTCCAATGTACAGTACTCAAAAGTTTGGACACATCTACTCATTCCAGGGTTTTTCTTTATTTTTACTATTTTCCACATTGTAAAATAACAGTGAAGATATAAAAACGATGAAATAATACATATGGAATTATGTACTAACCAAAAAAGCACACATTCAGTGTACAACAGCACATAACAATACAATACAAGTAAAATGATATCCTGTTAGGGACAGACGTTCTGCTAGGAGTAGTAACCAGATTAAATCGGGTACGTTTTTTATCCGGCCGTGTAAATACTGCCCCCTATCCCCAACAGGTTAAGGTGTCTGTAATATAATATATTTGGCAAATACAATTGTAGACATTAATAATTGCATTTCTATATCTTCAAAAATATATTTTTTTTACAATGGTAAAAGAGTAAAAAATGTCCTAGGGTTTATGTACATAATTGGATACAACCCCTGTATGGCGTCAATGCACGTTTTGTTATTACAAGACATTACAAGATGCACACTGTTGTGTAACACCCCAGGAGCCTCCTAGTTCTCTTAATATTTTGTATTTTATTACCAGCGTAGAAAAAACAGCTAATCAACATATCAACATCAACAAGAGCTTGTTTGCATGTATATATGGTAATTTATCTTAATGAAACAGTTGGAGTCGGTTTGTGAGAGGGGAGGTTTGGAGAGGCTCAGAAACAAATCCCATTGACATTGCCCCCGAGGTGTCGTTAATAGGGAGCTCTTTGTTAAAACCCCATTTTCTCTCTCTTAAATAAAGTGCAGAGAATAGCAGGGCAGATTTGAATACCACAGTCTTCGTAGGCTAATAAATGCTTCATAATTTCCCCCCTATTTGTTCTCTTTTTGCTCTCCCTCTTTTGTTTTATGGGAATGGAAGAATGACTGTTTGAATTTCATCATCTAAGAAAAATGCTTGAGATTTTATTGAGGCTTATTGACGTGTCACCTGTCAGAAAATAGAATGTCCATGAGGAGCAACAAAACTGTAGTACTGTATTGTTATCTTATTTGTCATTCAAACTGAATTATTATGTAGTGTTAGAGGCAACTGGCCTTAGATATACCAGCCTATAGCGAATGGTCAAATGGGGTCACACACACACACCTTGTTCATCCATCATAGGTTGGTGATGACCATGACACGATTCATTTGGATGAGACTGGGGTACACTGAGTGTGCAGATGGCCGATGAGGCCAATCTTAGCCCGGAACACTCTGTGGCATACTGGGCATGATGTGTTGGCCGCAGTCTACTGAAGGACGGATCTGTTAATACTGGTCTTGTACTGTTGTCTCTTCCCCACAGCATTTTTGGCCCTGCTGGTTTCAGAGGTGGTAGCACGATTCCGGATGAGATCAATGTTAAAGCTCTTGAGGGAGTTCTTGTCTTTGTAACTTTTCTTCTGCCCACATTGTGCTCGCTTCCCACTCTTCAGCTCTCCAAATAAGATCTGCTTAGGGAGTAACTGGCATCCTGGTCACACGGCCTGCAATTTGAGCTGTGCTTTCATGTCGGCACGGCTAAGGACTTCAATGTCTGTGATTCTATCCTGCCATTTGATCCTTAGGAGCTACCTCAAACTGTTTTGGTGTAAGTGATTAAGCTTCCTGGCAGGGCATTGGTAGACTGTCCAGGTTTTTCAGCCATAAGGTTTGGTAGTAGGCTTGGGCGATATACCATTTATACCATATACGGGGCTATATCGGAATACCAACAGTATGAGTTTAAAATGTGACTTAATTTTTGGGGGGTTGGGGGCAGCCCTGCAACGTGGCGGCTGTGGGAGTGCGTGCTACACCACTGCTTATAACTAACTATAAGTTAAGTATAATTATAAAAAATAAATGATATCCAGCTTAAGACTCCAGTTATGCATTTGGTTTGCTAACTTGCTAGCTAAGTGACTAGATGTCAAGATCAAGCTTCTTGGTTACAGCAGAAACATTCAATCCCCTCCTGAACGAAGATCCCTTTGCCCATTTTTTTTTAAACAGTGCCCCTTGTGTGCACTTCCGGTAATATTATATAACCAGGTATGGTACAGAAACGGTATGAGGATACAGCCCAACACTAGCAGCCTGGTAGAACTTCAGTTGAATTGCCAGTTTGATGCCTGTCCTTTCCCACACTGAATCTTGCAGATAGCCAAAGACTGCACTAGCCTTGGTGATCCTGATGTTTATTTCATCCTCTTTGTGAACAGCATGGGACAGAGTGGTACCAAGGTAGGTTATTTTTTCCACAGGTGACAGGTTCTGACCTTTCACAGAGATGGTTGGGTCCACGTAAGGCTTACCATGGGCAGGTTGTTTTGTATTTGTATTTATTATGGATCCCCATTAGCTTCTGCCAATGCAGCAGCTACTCTTCCTGGGGTCCAGCAAAATGAAGTCAGTTAATACAACTTTAAAAACATTATAATACATTCACAACACACTGTGTGCCCTCAGGCCCCTACTCCACCTCTACCACATATCTACAGTACTAAATCCATGTGTGTGTATAGTGCGTATGTTATCGTGTGTGTGTGTGTATGCATGTGTCTGTGCCAAAGTTTGTGTTGCTTCACAGTCCCCGTGGTTCCATAAGGTGTTTTTTTATCTGTTTCTAAAATCTAATTTTACTGCTTGCGTCAGTTACTTGATGTGGAATAGAGTTCCATGTAGTCATGGCTCTATGTAGTACTGTGTGCCTGCCATACTGTGTGCCTGCATTCAACATGTCAATACCTCTCATAAATCAAAGTAGTGATGAAGTCAATCTCTCCTCCACTTTCAGCCAGGAGAGATTGACATGCATATTATTAATATTAGCTCTCTGTGTACATCCAAGGGCCAGCCATGCTGCCCTGTTCTGAGCCAATTGCAATTTTCCTAAGTCCTTTTTTGTGGCAACTGACCAAACGACTGGATAGTAGTCCAGCTGCGACAAAACTAGGGCCTGTAGGACCTGCCTTGTTGGAAGTGTTGTTAAGAAGGCAGAGCATCATTTTATTATAGACAGACTTCTCCCCATCTTACATCCCCATCTTACATCATTTTGGTCTTCTTTGTTCTGATCGTGAGGTCAAAGTTCTCACAGGCAGATGAGAATGGTCAATGACAATCTGCAAGTTGGCATGCGAGCCTGCAGCTTGTGCGCAGTCATCTGCAAACAAGAGGTTGTGAACAGTCCAGCTTGTATCCTTCTCAAGTTGAAAAGCCCCCCAAAAAGTGTGGTCGTTAGGGAAGGCATCTTGCAGCATGGCGGAGAACATAATGCTGATCAGGGTTGGTGCTAGCACACAGCCTTGCTTCACTTCGTTTATGACTGGAAACTGTTCAGAGGACTCTTGGTGATCTTGCACACTAGCCATCATGCCATCGTAGAACTGTCATGGTGAATGTCATGGGAAGTCCATTGGCAATCAGTCAATTAGCAGATGACACCACTGTATTCCTCATGAACACAGCACAGGTTCCATTAGTACTAAACTCTATCACTTATTTTCCAAAATCTTCTGGTTTACATTCAAAAATGAAAAAAGTTGAATTAATGGCTTTTCATGATCACCCTCTGATCACTGTGCATAATATACCAGTTAAATATGAAGTAAAGTATTTAGGAAAAAAAATCCAATACACAGAATAACTTACAGAAGGGTCAAACTATTCTCAATAATTGGCTACAAAGGGATTTATGCATTTTTGGGCGTATTTTACTTACTAAGATGGAGAGTCTATTAAGACTAACTTATCCAGCCTGTTCTCTAGCTATCCCTGACAAGTAATTCAAGACAATTAACGAAGCCAACTTCAATTTATATTAAAAAATTCACATCATTATTTAAGAAAAGTGGATATTGTAAAGTCTATTGAGGAAGGTGGTCTGAATGCAATTTACTTTGATCCATAGAATTGCACCATCAAAATGAAAATGGTTACAATGTTCCATTCGAAAATGTATAGGTTTTTGGTTCGATTTTCCTTTAAAAAAAAGGAGAATTCTAAACTGCCTATTAAGCTGTCTGCATTTTATCAGGATGTACTCTGTTATTGGAAACTAATATATACACATAATTTTACTCCGAACACTACTCCAATTTGGAACAATAGATGCATTCGAATTAAGAGAAAATCCAAATTTTACAAAGAATGGATGGAGAAAAGCATCTGGTCTATTCAACATTTAATGGATGATAATGGAAATGTTCTATTGTATAACGATTTTATTCAAAAGTATGATCTTGTTTGCATCATAAGACAATATACTGCAGTGGTTAAGGCAATTCCATAATCAATGGTCCTTTTTAAGAATGATAGACTATAAAGGTAATGGAGTCTATATTCATACCACTCTTGTTATGTCATCAATTAAATACCCAATATCGGATCAAACTTCAATTCAAACTTTATTTGAAGTGCATTTCAAAAAGCAGCACACTTAAAACAATAAAATAAAAAAACAGACACAGCAACATTTTTTTAAATGTAACCTTTAGTTAACAAAGCAAGTCAGTTAAGAACAAATTATTATTTACAATGACCGCCTACTCTGGCCAAACCCCAGACAACACTGGGCCAATTGTGCACCGTCCTATGGGACTCCCAATCACGGCTGGTTGTGATACAGCCTGGATTCAAACCAGGGTGTCTATAGTGATGCCTCTAACACTGAGATGCAGTGCCGTAGACAGCTGCGCCTACTCGGGAGCCCCCAATTGAGATGGTTTGGGATGAGTTGGACCGCAGAGTGAAGGAAAAGCAACAAGTGCTCAGCATATGTGGGAACTCCTTCAAGACTGTTGGAAAAGCATTCCAGGTGAAGCTGTTTGAGAGAATGCAAAGCTGTCATCAAGGCAAAGGGTGGCTACTTTGATTAATCTAAAATATGAAATATATTTTGATGTATTTAACACTTTTTGGTTACTTCATGATTCCATATGTGTTATTTCATAGTTTGATGTCTTCAGTATTATTCTACAATGTAGAAAATTGTAAAAATAAATAAATAAAAACCCCTGAATGAGTAGATGTGTCCAAACTGTTAACTGTTATTGTAAATTAAACAAATATTCCCAATCCCCTTCCAAAAAATAAATAATTAAAAAACAAAGTTATAAATACATATTTATTGTTACTGTCATGCCCTCAGGAAACAGGGTGTACTATAAATGGTATTGAAATGCTTACCTGCAAGCTCTCCTAAAAAAATACAAAGTTTTGTTTAATTGTATTATTTATTATACAGTATGTTTGATTTTTTTGTAGTTGCTCGGTATGTTTGTTAGTACAAGTGTTTTTTTCTCATATGTAAAATGTTTACAATATTTAATTGTAAACATTGCAGAATTAAAAAATAAATAATATTGTAAAAAATAATTACATCTACATTGCATTCAACTGAAATGTGTATTTCGTATTTAACACAATCCTTCTGAATCAGAGAGGTGCAGAGGGCTGCCTAACTGACATCCACGGCACCCGGGGAACAGTGGGTTAACTGCCTTGCTCAGAGGCAGAACAAAATATTTTTACTTTGTCAGTTAGGGGATTTGATCCAGCAACCTTTCGGTTACTGGCCCAACGCTTCTACCCACCAGAGGTGAGGTTCTTGAAGGTTGTGGGACATAGACAAAGCAGTGCACTACTATAGCCTCTCATGTGGGTTATATGACGGATCAACTCTCATTTGCTCTTGCCGGAGCCTGGAAAACATAGAGACGCTATGTAATGTGGCTGTCCGCATACGATTGAATCTCCTCTGCTTTCTGACTGAGCCAAGCATCATGCATAGCTCTAAGTTTGAACTGGACAGTCCTGTTGATGTTGAGAAATTCAGTTTTTTTGGACTCTGAGTTGTTATCATGAAGGTAGGCTCTTTGCAGCTGGTGTTTCTTATCAAGAAGTGCCCGAATCTCTGCATCATTCCAGCCGAGCCAGTATTGGTGTTTGCGTGTGGAAGCACCAACTGTTTCAAGCATTGTAGTCGAGTACAGCAGATTTTTGAGAGCTGTCCAATCTGCCTCAGCATATTTGGAGTGAAGGTTTAGGCACTCCAAACTGTGGTCTAGGGCTTCAACAAAGTTCTGCTGGATACTCTCCTGTTTCAGCCGAGAGATGTTAAGTCGCTTAGAGGATTTGTTCCCTTAGACGTCTGAGAGCTTCACAAGGCAAAGGTCTACACACACACACACACACATATCAAACAACACAAGAACATGTCCGCAATGGATTGATTGTTTTTCAGGTGCACATTGACATGTGTAAAACAGACTATGTCAGTGTATCAGAGGTAAGCCATGATGAGACTGCCCAGCCCGCGACTTCTAAAGCAGTGTTACCCTTGGCCAAAGAGGAAATTTCCACTTTGCCTAATGGTTAAGACATTGGTTTTCTGAGCGGGAGACAGGGGTTCAAATCCCACCCATGACATCACAAACCCAATACCGAGCCAACTGACCAGTAGATAAGACTATGTTCGCATATGAACATCACAAGAAGTCTCTTAATTTGTAATGTGTTTAGCAAATTTCTAATGCATAACATGGTCATGTAGTAAGTCCTTATTTTAATATTAATTCCAGAAATTACATAGAAATAGCAAGCGGGCACACACCCTATTTTATATCAGTTACTGTATATGGCCAGGTGGAGCATGATTTACTCAATTTTGTCCATTCATATTTAAGCTAAATGCAATCAGGACTATACTGTGCTTATAGGACAGCCTCACGTGTACTTTTCTAAACTTGATGGGCTTCTCCTATTTTTCAGTACAGTGAGATTTTCTGCTATCCTTAATTTTTCCAACAAGATGTCATTGCCAAATGACAAAGTGGTTAGGATAAGGTTAGTGTTAGGCATGCTAGTGAGTGGTTAAGGGTTAGGAAAAGGTTAGGAAACAAAAACACACCTGGGTGGATGCACCTTTGTGCTCTCTGGACCACATTTTCATTGTGCAAAAGAACGCAGATCTAGCAGCATGATTTAATTGGATGATTATAATGAGGTTTAAAGTATTTTTTGCACAGATCTGTGCTCTTTTGCGCCATGAAAATGTACCCATCATAAATATATACAGTATTTTTAAATCATTATTACTTTTCCTGTATTATAAGTTGAGGTAAGGAGTCCCTGCATCAAGAAAAAATATATATAAATAAATGGGAAGACTAAGTAAGAACAAACATGTATGTTTGTTTATAATTATGATCAGTGAATATGTGTATTCCATTTTTTTGTGTTGAAGCCTACATCATGTACTGCACAAGCTACTGCCTCGATTTCAATAGTTCAATAGTTATATATTCTCTTACTATTAGGCAACAAAAATGTTGAAGGCTATGAATCGGTCCAAAACACGATCTCCTGATCCTGACCTTGCATACCCTTGCTTAACTCTGTGATCTTCATTACTGTGTATGTAATTAGGCAGTGGTTACATTATCATACAATTAGTTTCATATCTCTCTCATTTATTCGCCTTTCATTCTAGCCTGTATTTAGTTGTGTACACACTACACTATATTGGGCAAATCAGCGTGGAGCAGATAGAGGACACATCACTAAATATGTTTACTCAACAAGGGTGTTGTTACACAGATAACAATTAATACAGTCACAAAATGGGACTGGTTTATCGTTCGTCCTGTCATTGACAAACCATTCCGTGCTCACAAAGACGCAAACAGAGTCACCAACTCTCCAGTTGATATGAATTTTGGACAAAACAAACAATCAATGAGGACAAAAACTTTTTAGATTCTGTAAAATAGCTCCAAAAGTTATATGCCGAAATACGAGGAGAGTACTCAAGGAAAATCTCCCCTTGAAATTACTTTGGAGACCTGTTTCTCAGAGTATAAACTTCCCTCATCCAGACTCACACTTTTTCTCTCCCACACTCTTCGTCCTGCGCTCAGGGGGCGTGTTGTTTCCTCACGTGTAACCAGGCCGACAGCTGCCTTCTTCTCCTTGCTTGCTGTCGGCTGCCCCTCACCTTTCCCTCACCGTGCCCCTTGCCTTTAACAGAACTTTATTAACAGAGATTTACTCCGCCGGGCTGCTGGCCTGACTTGCATCTCAAACGGCGTGGCGGCTGTCTCCCCTGCCTCTCTGCTAAACGCCTGGCTGGAACCGCCTTGCGGCTCAATTTCAGCAACAAATTCCACTAACGGGCCTGGTTAGAGAGAGACTCCGGCGAGTTGAAGGCCCCAAATTGAACAGGAATTGGGTTTCTAATGAGACTCCAGAGCTTCAGGTTAGCATTGACAAGCGGCTTAAAAAACAACGATTAAAGCCCCCTCCGTGAACAGCAACATGAGCATTAAAGCAGGACATTGTTGGCTTCCTGGAGAACAGAGAGTCTGGGTGTGTTCTGTGTAACATGCAGGAGATTGAAGCAACAATGAAGTCTGAGTGGTTACTTCATACACTTGACCGCTGGACCTGGACCAGTTTGTCTGTTGTTGTTGGTAACAGTTGAGGTGATTGTTATACAGTTGTTATGTGTAGAGTAGGTAAGTCAATCATCCTATACATCTGATACGTTGGACAAGGAAGCGGTGTAGAGCCAATTGTCCAGTGGCAACAATACTAGCTCTAAGCACATACTATATGTCGTTACCTCAGAGACTGGGGTTCAATCTCTGAGTCCACCTTTCCCACTGTTTCTCTTCCATCTCCCCACTGTTAATGTTACAATAAAGCTTAAACAGAACAGGCTCTGCATTTGAAGCCTCTGTCTAAAGATACAGAATATAACTATCAGTCCTAGAAAAGTTGAGTGATTTTTTACATTAATCTACTTTATACTTCAGCTGAATAGGATTTAATTTTTAGGGGACTTCACACTATTGTCTAAAGAAACATTGGGAACTGTAAAAACAGAAATGATGACATTAAGCTATGACCAAAATACTTCTTTACATCCACAAGGGACATTATCTGTTAGGAGTCAAAACACAGTGCTTTAGATACAGTATCTACAGAACGTAACATCCCTAGATGACATAACGTGTGACATGAATCTTCATGTTTGTATTAGATACATAAACTCAACAATCCTTGGCCTTTTTGTATTTTTATACGTTTCACCATGTTATATTCATACTGTGTATAGGTGGATAGATTATAGTATTTGTATTAATTGTATTTATTAAGGATCCCCTCTAAGGCAGCAGCTACTCTTCCTTGGGTCCAGCAACATTACAACAGTTATAATACAATAAAAAAAATTACATGGCATTACATTTCTTAACACTTTTCACAACACATTAATTAAGTGTGTACCCTCAGGCACTCTACTAACACGCTACTCTAACACATACCTAAAATACAAAACCCAAGTGTGTGTGTGTGTGTGTGTGTTAGCATGTGTATGTGCCTTTGTGTGTATCATTTCACAGTCCCCACTGTTCCATACAGTGTATTTTTATCTGTTTTTTTATTCAGATTCTTCTGCTTGCATCAGTTACCTGATGTGGAATGGAGTTCCATGTAACCATGGTTCTCTGTTGTACTGTGCGCCTCCCATAGCCTGTTTTGGACTTGGGGATTGTGAAGAGACCTGTGGTGGCATGCCTTGTGGGGTATACATGAGTGTCCGTGCTGTGCGCTAGTAGATGGTCAATGCTTCTTACAAAAACAAGTAGTGATGAAGTCAATATCTTCTCTACTTTGAGCCATGAGAGATTGACATGCATAGTATTAATGTTTCCTCTCTGTGTACATTTAAGGGCCAGCTTTGCTGCCCTCCTCTGACCCAATTGTAATTTTCCTAAGTCCCTCTTTGTGGCCCCTGACCAAACGACTGGATAGTAGTCCAGCTGCGACAAAACTAGGGCCTCTAGGACCTGCCTTGTTGATAGTGTTGTTAAGAAGGCAGAGCAGAGCTTTATTATGGACATGTCTCCCCATCTTAGCGACTGTTGACAGTTTACAATAAAAGGTTACTCCAAGCAGTTTTAGTCACATCAACTTGCTCAATTTCCACATTAGTCATTACAGGATTTAGTTGAGGTTTAGTCTGAAACTGACTGCAGGTCTTTGTTAAGTGTTGCATGTGATTTCACTCACTGTAGCAGCTGATGTGTATAGTGTTGAGTCATCCACATACATTTTCCTGACTCTACTGGGATTATGTTGGAGAGGTTTCCATTAAAGAACAGTAGTTGGCAATATCTGTGGGTTTTGTTATGAATTAGCCATCTGGTACAATGCATGATGGAGCGGAGTTTGCCTTTTTGCCCAAAATGTCATTTAAGGTGCTCCAAAGCTTTTTAGTGTAATTCTTTATAACATTTATATTTTTCATAGTATAGTGTCTTTTTTTTATTCAGTTTAGTCACATGATTTCCAAATGTACAGTACATTTGCCAATCGGTTGTGCAGCCAGACTTATTTACCATTCCTTTTACCTCATCCCTCTCAACCATAAAATGTTTAAATTCCTCATCAAACCAGTTTTTCAGTCATTTTATTGATGGGTGCATGCTTATTAGTTACTGGAATTAACAATTCATAAATGTGCCAAGGCAGCATAAATGTGGTTGCTCCTCATTGCACCCTACAGACCAGCACATATTCTTTACATCATCAACATAGCAATCACTACAAAACGTATTGTATGACCTCTTATACACTATATTAGGCCCAGCCTTTGCAACTTTGGTTTCCTTAGATATGGCTACTATATTATGATCACTACATTTGATGGATTTGGGTACTGCTTTAGAGCAGAATTCTGCAGCATTAGTAAAGATGTGATCAGTACAGATGTGAACAGCCCCTCTAAAACAAAGGATGGTTTTATTCCTGTGCTGTTCGTAAATACCTTGGTAGGTAGTCACACGTACATTATGAAACCCATCCTATCAGATGTGCTTAACTGGAGACAGGAAGCCGGTAAGTGATAAGAATTGAGATTTGGCGGATCTGACATGGTTTTGGTCATAGTCACCTTGGCAATAACTGGGATCAGCAGCTCACCCGGAAGTGTCTGGCTAAAAAATGAACCATACCACAAATTAAAGAAACCTTCAAGCTTTTCAGTTAACCCCTTTTGTCTACTATAAGCGCTACTTCGTTCTGAGGGGAACAAAAAAACAAGAAGGTACAAATATTTAAATAAATATTACTCATGACACGACTGCACTGGTTCAAAACTCTGCCTAATGTACTCCCTTATGGCCGCTGTCCAAAGACTATGGCCAACCCAGCTGAGATTTTGCATCGATAAACTCCATTTGAAAGGGGAGCCAGTCAGCCGCAAGCTGCGTAGCCCAGATTAAGCCAACGTGCCAACAGCTCCGGGCCCCTCGTTGGCTGCCCAAGCCTAGCCCTGTTTCCCCTTGTTTTCATGGTTACTTTAATGCAGAGTAATGAATAAAGAAATCAAGTGGCAAGACTGGACTCTCTGGACGGGGTGCTAGCCTGGACACCTGGGACAAACCAGGGAACGGGCTGTATTAGGAATGCCGCGATAAAGTCAGATTCGACGCTGAGCACTCGTGCGGAAAGGGGGGCAGAAAAAAACCATCCACTTTAATTTGCAGGCCCTCTAAAACAAAGCATTGCTTAATGAATTGGAAATGGTATTATTCACTGGGGGACATGAAAGTAAATATGGCGGAGGCTCGGGTGAGTGCGACGCCGGAAATTACTTTTATCGCATAAGGGGAAAGAAAAGAAATGGGTTGTGTCTGAAATGAAACCCTACTCCCTATTCAGTGCACTATTTTTGATCAGGGTATTATTCACCGAGGTTGATTTCTGGTCAAAAGTAGTGAACCGTATAGGAAATAGGGTGCCATTTGGGACACAGCCATGGTATCACTGGAGTGCAAATCAGAAGTGGAACGTGTATTGTTTATAATTGTCCAAAGACAAAAATGGGGGGCTTTGTGGTCTCTAGAGAATCATAGGGGAGACTGAAGACTAGCTTTGGAAATCTTGCCATCTCAATAATGACAATAACATTATCTGTATAGCAAGGTCTCTCTCAGTATACAAACTCTTCTCTGCTCAGTCATACAGTAGATGCTGTGTTTAGTGTTGTCTAGAGTTTTGTCTCAGTTTTTCACAGGACTTAAAATATCTTGCTAGCATTCTTAATAATGACAATGACATTTGATGGAAAAATGTCTCTCTTGCTAAAATAACCTTCTCTTCTCAGGCATACAGTACAGTAGATGTTGGAGTCTAGTACGGTCTAGAGCTCTTCTCACAGTCTTTGCCAGGAAAAGATCTGGATCACAGATCAATGGGAGCTTACTCTGATTTCAAAGGCACAGTGAAGACAGACGTTTTGAGGAAGAAAATAAATTTTCTCTCACCTTTAGAGAGAGTCTAGGGAGAAACATTCTGATCTGTAAACCACTTTGCTCTGTCAGAACAACTGGCATTGAGATGTATAGTATCACCTCCACACGACAAGGTCAGACAGGTTGGATGTTTTCTGTGTTTGTGGAACGTTTATGGGAAAATGTACTGGAGTGTATGGAGAGTAGTTATTTGATAATCTACTTTTTTGAGGGGCCAGGGGAGTCTCAATTCCATACATCTCAAAACACATTGTAAAATGTACTTTCCCTTTTCAGCACAGAAAGTAGCTAATGTAGCATACAGCACAATCATGTCAAAAGAAAAAAAGAAAAAAGAAATAACATATCACGGATAGTACCCTAAAGATGGTCTGTGGATGCTTTATCTATCAATACACTTTCTACTGCAACAACTTGCTAGTGTTAGGTTTATGGGTTATATGTTAGTTGAACATCTGCAGAAAGTATTCATACCCTTTGACTTATTTCAAATTGTGTTGTGTTACAGCCTGAATTACAGACCATCTACACACAATCCCCATAATGGCAAAGAGAAAACATGTTTTTAGAAATTTAGCTAATATCTTGAAAATGAAATACAAAAAATCGAATTTACATATTGTACCAGTCAAAGGCTTGGATACACCTACTCATTCAAGGGTTTTTCTTTATTTTTACTATTTTCTACAGTGTTGAATAATTGTGAAGACATCAAAGATATGAAATAACAAATATGGAATTATGTAGTATCCAAAAAAGGGTTAAACAAAAAAAATATGTATTTTACATTTGAGATTCTTCAAAGTAGCCACCCTTTGCCTTGATGACAGCTTTGCACACTCTTGGCATTCTCTCAACCAGCTTCACCTGGAATGCTTTTCCAACCGTCTTGACGGAGTTCCCACATATTCTGAGCACTTGTTGACTGTTCTTCTTTCACACTGTGGTCCAAATCATCCCACATCATCTCAATTGGGTTGAGGTCAAGTGATTGTGGAGGCCAGGTCATCTGATGCAGCACTCCATCACTCTCCTTCTTGGTCAAATAGCCCTTACACAGCCTGGAGGTGTGTTGCATAATTGTCCTGTTGAAAAACACATGACAGTCCCACTAAGCGCAAACCAGATGGGATGGCGTATAGCTGCAGAATACTGTTAGCCATGCTGTTTAAGTGTGCCTTGAATTCTTAATAAATAACTTTCAGTGTCACTAGGAAAGCACCCCCAAACCATCACACTCCTCCATGTTTCACAGTGGGAACCACACATGCAGAGATCATCCATTCACCTACTCTGCGTCTCACAAAGACTGGGCGATTGGAACCAAAAATCTCACATTTGGACTCATCAGACCAAAGGACAGATTTCCACCGGTCTAATGTCCATTGCTTGCGTTTCTTGGTCCAAGCAAGTCTCTTCTTATTATTAGTGTGCTTTAGTAGTGGTTTCTTTGCAGCAATTCGACCATGAAGGCTTGATTCACACAGTCTCCTCTGAACAGTTAAATTTGAGATATGTCTGTTACTTGAACTCCGTGAAGCATTTATTTGGGCTGCAATCTGAGATGCAGTTAACTCTAATGAACTTATCCTCTGCAGCAGAGGTAACTCTGGGACTTGCTTTCCTGTGGCGGTCCTCATGAGAGCCAGTTTCATCATAGCGTTGATGATTTTTGCAACTGCACTTGAAGAAACGTTCAAAGTTCTTGAAATGTTCCGGATTTGCTGACCTTCATGTCATAAAGTAATAATGGACTGTTGTTTATCTTTGCTTATTTGAGCTGTTCTTGCCATAATATGGACTTGGTCTTTAACCAAATAGGGATATCTTCTGTATACCACCCTTACCTTGTCACAAGACAACTGATTGGCTCAAACACATAAAGTACGATAAAAATTCCGCAAATTAACTTTTAAGAAGGCACACCTGTTTGAAAAGCATTCCATCATGAAGCTGGTTTAGAGAATGCCAAGACTTTGTTGTCATTAAGGCAAATGGTGGCTACTTTGAAGAATCTCAAATATAAAATATATTTGGATTTGTTTCACACTTTTTTGGATACTACATGATTCCATATGCGTTATTTCATAGTTTTGATTTCCTCACTGTTATTCTACAATGTAGAAATAGTAAAAATAAAGAAAAACCCTTGAATGAGTAGGTGTGTCCAAACTTTAGACTGGTACTGTAATTATTCACACCCCTGAGTCAATACGTTAGAATCACCTTTGGCAATGATTACAGCTCTTTCTGGGTAAGTCTCTAAGAGCTCTGCAGACCTGGATTGTACAATATTGGAAAATGTTGTTGTTTAAATTCTTTAACTTCTGTCAAGTTGGTTGTTGATCATTGCTAGACAGACATTTTCATGTCTTGCCATAGATTTTCAAGCTGATTTAAGTCAAAATGGACATGGGCCACTAACGAACATTCAGTGTCATCTTGTTAAGCAATGTCAGTGTATATTTGGCATTGTGGTTTAGGTTATTGTCCTGCTGAAAGGTGAATTTGTCTCCCAGTGTCTGATGGGCACAGACTGAAACAGGTTTTCCTCTAGGATTTTGCCTGTGCTTAGTTCTATTCCATTTATTTTTATAAAAAAAACATGATGCAGTCACCACCATGCTTGAAAATATGGAACTCAGTGATGTGTTGTTTTGGATTTGCCCCAAACATAACACTTTGTTTTTAGGACAAAAAGTTAATTTCTTTCCCAAATGTTTTCCAGTTTTACTTTTGTGCCATATTTCAAACAGGATGCATGTTTTAGAATATTTTTATTCTGTACAGGCTTCCTTCTTTTCACTCTGTAATTTAGGTTAGTATTGTGGAGTAACTACAAGGTTGTAGATTCATCCTCAGTTTCCTCCTATCACAGCCATTAAACTCTGTAACTGCTTTAAAATCACCATTGGCCTCATGGTGAAATCCCTGAGCGGTTTCCTTCCTCTCCGGCAACTGAGTTAGGAAGTAAGCCTGTATCTCTGTATTGACTGGATGTATTGATAAACCATCCAAAGTGTAATTAATAACTTCACCATGTTCAAAGGGATATTCAATGTCGACTTTTTAATTTTTACCCATCTACCAATTGGTGTCATTTGCAAGGCACTGTAAAACATCCCTGGTCTTTTTGGTTGAATCTGTGTTTGAAATCCACTGCTCGACTGAGGGACCTTACAGATAATTGTATTTGTGGGGTACCGAGATGAGGTAGTCAATCAAAAATCATGTTAAACACTATTTTGCACACAGTGAGTCCATGCAAATTATTATGTGACATGTTAAGCAAATGTTTACTCCTGAAATTATTTAGGCTTGCCATAACACAGGCGTTTAATAGATTATTGATTCATGACATTTCAGCTTTTAATTTTTTATGAATTTGTTAACATTTCTTAAAACATATTTCCACTTTGACCTTTGGGGTATTATGTGTAGGCCAGTGACACAAAATCTCAATTTAATACATTTTCAATTTAGGCTGTAACACAACAAGATGGGGTAAAAGTAAAGGGGTGTGAATACTTTCTGAAGGCAGTGTAGGTGACTATCAAAATAGTTTTGTCCATAAATGTCTAAAAAGCAGCGGAAATTGCCAAAATCTTTAAAAAGACTGGGTTGGCAGGACTGAACCCAATTCTATAACCCTGAATCCTTTGCCAGAGAATACCCGATTGCATTAGCCAGACAGACAAGACAAAAAAAGACAACTTCTGTAATATACTTCAGAATGCGACATTAAGCCCTGTTCCGCAATACTGATGCATTAACTTTGGTTAGTTGAGTAAGAGTAGGAAGACAAGTTATACTCTCGAGCCCACACCACGAGAACAGTGATCTGGGATCTGAATGCTCTTGGCTCGACACGGTAGTGTTGGTGCGCTAACCTTAAAACATAGATGGGAATGCAGGTAGCCTAGTGGTTAGAGTGTTGTGCCAGTAACCGAAAGGTTGCTGGATCAAATCCCTGAGCTGACAAGGTAAAAATATTTTGTTCTGCCCCTGAACAAGGCAATTAACCCACTATTCCCTGGTAGGCTGTCATTGTAAATATGAATTTGTTCTTAACTGACTTGCCTAGTTAAATAAAGTATAAAATATAATTTATTAATGGAGCTGAAGGAGGATGAGGAACAGTCCAATTAAAAGAGGAGTAGAGATGGGGTGAGCCCCGTGGTGTGCTTTTGAGCTAGCTTCCCCATTAGCTCAACCCACCTAGTCTCATAATTGTCCGGGAAGGAGTGACGTAGGGGGCTTGTGCTCATCTGGGCATGCGGGACGTTAACCATTTACTTCCTCAAATGTCAGCTCTCACCACGGCTCGGATGGATATATGGATGAAGGAATATGATTTTAGTTGTGGCTAAACTCTAGAGCAGGGGTAGGCAACTAGATTCAGCCACGGGACATTTTTTCTCTGAGATGATGTTCAAGGGGCCGGAACATAATTCTAATTTGTACAATTGAAGATTGACCGCAACTAAGCCTAATAAGAGATTGAATAAAATTTAACAATAAAAAAGTAATACCTTGATTACATTGAGACACGATCACGGGACTATTGAACACATTTATTGATGAATTACAGGCGAATTGACAGTCTTTTTTGACCAAAAGACTAACCCCCAATTATTTTCTAAACCTCTTTTGTGATGGGGATGGGGGGGTTTATCACTTGCGGGCTGGTTTTGGCCTACTGTCCACCTGTTTCCAAACCCCTGCTCTAGAGCTTTGTGTAGACCAGTAAGCGGGCAGACCACTCTTCATCCCCCTTTCTTCTCAATAGCTTATTTACTGTTTGATAGACCTTTCATAGGGAAATGACTGGTAATTATGATTGGTAGAGTTATTGTTTTACATTGCTGACACAAGAGAGAGAGCAAAGCCGTGATAACTATGAAATAGCACTGTTTCTTGGTATGGTGGTTGTTGTGTAGTATGTAGTAGTGGGGCTGGAGTTTCCCAAATAGATCTGGCAGCAGTCCATCTTTGCAGATGGTGTGTCCCAAGAAGCTCAGCTTCTCCTGGTGGAACTTGCATTCTTGTTGTTCAGATGCAGTTCAGCCTCCTGTTGCTTGGAAAGAACAGTCTTAAGACGTACATCATACTCAGTAGCAGTGTTTCCATACACTATGATGTCATCAAGATAGCAGTGGACACCAGGGAGATCTTTCAGTATGGTCGACATCAACATCATCTTCTGAAATGCTGATGGAGCAGCGGCTAACCCATAACATACTCTCTTATACCTGAATTATTCAATGTAATCAATTTTAGAATAAGGCTGTAACAACAAAATGTGGAAAAAGTCGAGGTCTGAATAATGTCCTAATGCACTGAAAATGCTTTTAGAATGGTAAAATAGATTTGAATTTAATTTGACTGCATGTAATTTATAAATTGACCCTATACACTGTGTATACAAAACATTAACCTCTACCAAGGTTTTCCATTGACCAAGTAGACAGTCAATTGAAACTGTATTCAAGACAAAAATGCAGCAGCATATCCACCAATGAAATTAAAAATGAAATAAAAAGATTGTTTTTTTCTTTGTGTTCTTTCACAGTCTTAACTAATTATCTCTCCTCAGCCACAACTCAGTTGAAATGGATACAGTACTCTTTTGCTACTCTGAGATATCCCTTTTCCCTTCTTTTTTCATGTTCTATTTAACTAGTGGCAGTGGTCTGTTCAACATGGCTGGAGGACACAGTGACCCTGTGACGGGTGGGGTGAGTGGGCAGGCGGAAGTCAGCCGCCCCCCTCGCAGATGTGATCACAGTGATGTCAGAGAGGAAGCGACCGAGGGAGGGTTGCTGGAGATTGGTCAGCCAAGTCCCTGATACGGTGTGGGGGCAAAAGGTACACCTGGGTAAGCATGTGTGTCTCTGCTCCCTCGTCGCCCGCCCCAGACTGAGGTCAGAAGAGGTCCGAATGATCAGGTGCAACTGTCACACCTGTGTGTGTGTGTTTTTTTCCTTTTGACTGAGCATAGGCCTGCCTTTGTCTCATGTGTCCCCTTTGTGTGTGTGCACATTGCATGTGTGTGCATTTCCCTTTGACTACAATTCGCAGAAGAGTAAAACACAAGCAGGTTATAGAAAATTATTTCTCTCTGGCCATATTAACTCATAACACGTTTCATTACACCACCGTGTCTAACAGCAACATTTATGTCATTAACCCATTTTCTACTATCTCTATCAAGCCTCAATATATATTTAATAGCAGAATAAAATGGCTCCATATCATATACACTGAACAAAAATATGTAAAGGGTTTGTACCATGTTTCATGAGCTGAAATAAAAGATCACAGAAATGTTCCATATGTACAAAAAGCTTATTTCGCTTACATTTTATGCACACATTTGTTTACACCTGTAACGGTCGTCGTAATGAGTGGACCAAAATGCAGCGGGTAAAGTGCTCACCTTCTTAATATTTATTATAGGAAAAAACACTTAAACAAAACACATGATGAAAACAGTCCAATAACGTGCACAGACTATATTGGAAACAACCACCCACAAACACAAGTGAAAAACGAACACACTTAAATATGGCCTCCAATTAGAGACAATGACAACCAGCTGCCTCTAATTGGAGGTCATTGAAAAACACAACATAGAAAACTGGAATAAACATAGAAATAGAAAATATAGAACTTAAATCAAAAACCACGAAACACATAAAACAAGCACCCCCTGCCACGCCCTGACCAAACTACAATAACAAATAACCCCTTTTACTGGTCAGGACGTGACAGTACCCCCCCCAAAAGGTGCAGACCCCGAATGCACCTCAAAACAAAAACCCCACAAAAATTAACCCCAAACTTAAAGGGAGGGTGGCCACCGTCAACGACGGCTCCCATGCTACACCCCCCCAATTCTCCAACTATGGAGGTGGCTCTGGCTCCGGCCTTAGTCCCCATTCTAACCTGCCCACCCCCGCTGAAGGCTCAGGGCTGTAGACCACTGCTGAAGGCTCTGGGCTGAGGTGCGTCGCTGGAGACCTCGGGCTGTGGGCCGTCTCTGCAGGCTCCGGACTGCGGGCCGTCTCTGCAGGCTCCGGACTGCGGGCCGTCTCTGCAGGCTCCGGACTGCGGGCCGTCTCTGCAGGCTCCGGACTGCGGGCCGTCTCTGCAGGCTCCGGACTGCGGGCCGTCTCTGCAGGCTCCGGACTGCGGGCCGTCTCTGCAGGCTCCGGACTGCGGGCCGTCTCTGCAGGCTCCGGACTGCGGGCCGTCTCTGCAGGCTCCGGACTGCGGGCCGTCTCTGCAGGCTCCGGACTGCGGGCCGTCTCTGCAGGCTCCGGACTGCGGGCCGTCTCTGCAGGCTCCGGACTGTGGGTCGTCTCTGCAGGCTCCGAACTGTAGGTCGTCTCTGTCGGTTCCGAACTGTAGGTCGTCTCTGTCGGTTCCGAACTGTAGGACATCGCTGGAAGCACTGGAAGGGGAACTGTCGCCGGAAGCTCTGGACGGGGAACTGTCGCCGAAAGCTCTGGACGGGGAACTGTCGCCGGAAGCTCTGGACGGGGAACTGTCGCCGGAAGCTCTGGATGGGGAACTGTCGCCGGAAGCTCTGGACGGGGAACTGTCGCCGGAAGCTCTGGACTGGGAGTGCGCACTGAAGGCCTGATGCGTGGAGCTGGCTTTAGAGGCACTAGACTATTGACACGCACATCAGGGCTAGTGCGAGGAGCAGGAACAGGACATACTGGACTGGGCAGGCGCACTAGAGTCCTGATGCGTGGGGCTGGCTTTGGAGGCGCCAGAACAGTAACACGCACCACAGGGCTAGTGCGAGGAGCAGGAACAGGATACACTGGGTCTTGAAGACGCACTGGAGGTCTGGAGCGCACAGCCTGCACAACCCGTCCTGGCTGAGTTGTCACTGTAGCCCTGCACGGGCGGAGTGCTGGCACAGGGAGAACTGGGCTGTGCTGAGGAATGATAGCTGCCGTGCGTAGAGCAGGTGCAGGGTAGCCTGGGCCTAGGAGACGCACTGGTGGCCAGATATGCTGAGCAGGCATATTCCTTCCTGGCTGGATGCCCACTCTAGCATGGCACTTGCGGGGGGCTGGTATCGACCGCACCGGACTGTGCGTGCGGATGGGCGAGACTGTGTGCACTTCTGCATAGCACGGTGCTCTCCACGCCAAACGCTCCCCATAATAAGCACGAGGAGTTGGCTCAGGTCTATAGGCTGACTTACCCCAACTCCCCGTGTGCCCCCCCCCCCCAAAATGTTTTTGGGGGCTGTCTGTCAGGTTTCCTTGCCAGCCGTGTTCCCTCATAACTTCGCCGTTGGTCCTTTTTTCCTGCTGCCTCCGCTCTTCTGATTGCCTCCACCTGTTCCCATGGGAGGCGATCCCTTCCGGCCAGGATCTCTTCCAATGTGTAGGATCCCTTGCCGTCCAGGATGTCCTCCCATGTCCAGTCCAAATAGCTCTCCTTCTGCTCCTTCCTCCGCTGCTTGGTCCTTCTTTGGTGGGTGGTTCTATAATGGTCGCCGTAATGAGTGGACCAAAATGCAGCGTGTAAAGTGCTCATCTTATTATTATTTATTAAAGGAAAAAACATTTAAACAAAACAAATGACGAAAACAGTCCAATAAGGTGTACAGACTATACTGGAAACAACCACCCACAAAGACAAGTGAAAAACGAACACACTTAAATATGGCCTCCAATTAGAGACAACGACAACCAGCTGCCTCTAATTGGAGGTCATTGAAAAACACAACATAGAAATATAAAACTAGAATAAACATAGAAATAGAAAATATAGAACATAAATCAAAAACCCCAAAATACACAAAACAAACACCCCCTGCCACGCCCCTGACCAAACTACAATAACAAATAACCCCTTTTACTGGTCAGGATGTGACAACATCCCTGTTAGTGAGCCCTTTGCCAAGATAATCCATCCACCTAACAGGTGTGGCATATCAAGAAGCTGATTAAACAGCATGATCATTAAACAGGTGCACCTTGTGCGGGGGGACAATAAAAGGCCATTCTAAAATGTGCAGTTTTGTCACACAACACAAATCCACAACTGCCTGAAGTTTTGAGGGAGCGTGCAATTGGCATGCCGATTGCAGGAATGTCCACCAGAACTGTTGGCTTAGAATTGAATGTTCATTTCTCTTCCATAAGCCAACTCTAACATCATTTTAGAGAATTTGGCAGTACGTCCAACTGTCCTCACAACCGCAGACCATGTGTATGGCGTCGTGTGGGTGAGCGGTTTGCTAAGCTATGGAAATGAACACAATTGCATTTTATCAATGGCAATTTGAATGCACAGAGATACCGTAACGAGATCCTGAGGTCCATTGTTGTGCCATTCATTTGTTTTTGAAGATATCTGTGACCAACAGATGCATATCTGTATTCTCAGTCATGTGAAATCCATAGATCAGGGCCCAATGAATTTATTTCAATTGACTGATTTCCTTATATGAACTGTAACTCAGTAAAATCTTTTAAATTGTTGCATTTTGAGTTCATATTTTTGTTTTATAGCCCCCAGAATGTACATACATGAAGGGACGTCGCGTGCGCCATCCGTATGGTTAGTGAGAAAGTCCATGTTGCAAATGTACCCTCCCTTACTAGACGTCCGACCACGTCCGATAAATCCGCGGACGGCGTCGGGCCGCCCGCGGGGGCCGGATCTTCCAGGAAGTCATCGAACGGAGTCTCTCGGACCTTCGGTTTCCGTTTAATTAAATTTTCAAATTTTGGTCATTTCCTTGCAGTCCCGGATTATTCCACGAGAGGGCGTATGGAATCATATTGCAAATGTAACATATATCACCAATCGCGACACGGCTTTTTCTCCTAAACGGAAGATAATTCGAAGACGAAACTCGGTCTGCGTGGGTTTGGCATAATGGGCAGTTGGCCCCGAACAGGATGGAGTCGAGGCCTCGACGCTTTTCGAGTTAAGGCTATTTTTCTGGGATTGAAAGTCAAAGAGGAAAATAGAGTGCTGATTTGACCGCTTCACATCAAACTACATGAGCCTACGGTGTCAGGAGAAAAGGAACCATGCATTTACCAATGTTCATTTCAGAGAAATTGTACAATGACACATTGGTGATATTCAACAACAAGAGGTTTTTTTTTCAAAAAAGTTACATATCCAGTTGCAGCGTGTTCAGATGAGTCCGTTAAGGCAGGTTTCGGAGCTCTGCGAGATTTCTGTGATTTTCTGTGATTTTCTGAAACAACACACACTTGTTCAACACTCTGTAAATAAGTCAGTTCTTAACTTCTTGAGGCTACCTGGGACGTTAGCGTGCCACCTGTGGCGCACCCTATCAACAGCAGGTGCATTTCAAGAGCGGCAAATTTGAAACCAAATAAATGTACAAATTCAAATTTCTCAAACATACAACTAACTTACAGCCTTTGAAAGATAAACATCTTCTTAATCTAACCACGTTTACCGATTTCAAAAAGGTTTTACGGGGAAAGCATAAAGTTAGGTTATGTTAGGAGAGTACATTGACAATAGCTGTGTGCAATGCATTGTCGATTCAAAGACATGCGTCACCAAAACCATACAATCAGCTAAAATTATGCACTAACCTTTTACAATCTCCATCAGATGACACTCCTAGGACATTTTGTTAGACAATGCATGCATTTTTAGTTCTATCAAGTTCATATTTATATCTAAAAACAGTGTTTTACTATGGCGTTGATGTTCAGGAAATCGTTTCCCTCCAATACCGGCAGTCAAGTCATGACGACAAAATAATTAATTAATATTAGAAAACATTGCTAAAATATTATATTGTCATTCAAAGAATTATAGATTTACATCTCTTGAACGCAATGGACTTGTCAGATTTTAAATTAACCTTACTGGGAAATCACACTTTGCAATAATCTGAGCACTGCGCCAGAAAAATACGCATCGCGATACAGACTAACCGCCATGTTGGAGGAATCTAAAATCGAAAATACTATATAAATAATCCATTACCTTTGATTCTCTTCATCAGATGTCACTTCCAAAGAGTCCCAGGTCCATAACGAATGTAGTTTTGTTCAAAAAAGCTCATCATTTATGTCGAAAAACCTCCGTGTTGTAGCGCATGATCTAAGCCAGCCGGACTTCACTTCACTTCAAGAACGGAAAAAATATATTTCCGTTCGTTCAAACATGTCAAACGTTGTATCGCATAAATCATTAGGGCCTTTTTTAACCAGAACATGAATAAAATTCAAGGCGGACCATTGGGTTTTCTTTTAAAACGTTTCGGAATGAGAGTACCCACCATCAAATCGCGCGCCAGGGTGAATGATGGACCATCACGTTCCATGGCTCTTATTCGGTCAGATCTCACTGTAGAACACTCAAAACACTTTGTAAAGGCTGGGGACATCTTGTGGAAGCAATAGGAAGTGCCAGAATATAATTCACCCCCTTTGTTTTTCAATGGCATAGGCTCAAAGTCAATTCAACACATCAGGTATCCACTTCCTGTCAGAATCTGTCTCAGGGTTTTGCCTGCCAAATGAGTTCTGTTATACTCACAGACACCATTCAAACAGTTTTTGAAACTTTAGGGTGTTTTCTATCCATATATAATAAGTATATGCATATTGTAGTTACTGGGTAGGTGTAGGAGGCATTTAAAAATGGGCACATCTTTTTTCAAAAAAGTCTCAATACTGCCCCCTATACCCTAACAGGTTAACAGAAACACTTAAAACTCAATATTCTATAAGAGCCTAACGTTCAGATTCCTGTGTCAACCAGAAATGCCTTATAATGGTGTCATAGGGGCTGTTTTGAAGGGTTAAAAAGGTCAGATCTTTCCACAACTTCATATGTGTGACTAGGCAACCCTCATGAACTGTAAATCAGTCATTTATCCCATCAGATGTCAAAGAAAAGCTCTCTCAAACACACACACAGCAAGGACGGAGTGACACAGTGCGGTGCTTAAAGACACAAAGAGCCTGCAATGGCATTACCATTATCTCTAGGCTGAGACGAGTTCAATGAGACGCCCCGCTTGACCGTAGCTTGCTCGGTATGAGCGCAGCGACCGTGAGAAAACTAGGCCCAAAATGAGGCCTGCACCAATATGTCAAGTGCTTATGGGTGACAGTGAGAGAACCATTAGGGTTAGAAGCACAATTCAACCTCAGGAGTGTTCCTGAGGACCTCCCGATCTGTGCAAGCCTAACCTTGACCCTGTGGCATTAACCCTTCACAGTGAAAAGAAGGTGTTTAGATCAAACTGTGTGCAATGACTTCTCTCCCCATAGGAATACATTGACAATTCTCCTAAATTCAACCTGAAGTCTATGTGGGTTATGAATGCCTTATGAACCTGTCTTCTATAACGATCCATCAGGCTACTGTGAGGTCTACCTGTGTCGATTCTAAGGTTCCTGGAGCAACCGGAAAATGTTAAAATCACCCTAGAGCTATTGTCATATAAGCAACCTGCAGATAGTGAAAATCACGCAACTCAACCATCTGTCATTCAGTCAATTCTTAAGGTAGAGACTTCATATTCAGGATTCTGTTTATGTCTACCCCAAAGACAACGTGTGTGAAGTAAGAGCTTCCTGTGACAACCGGAAGTTGTTAAAAACAGCCAAGAGCTATTGTCATATGGTCAACCTGCATATAGTGAAAATCACGCAACTCAACCCTATGTCATCCAGCCAATTCTTTAGGTAGAGACTTCATATTGAGGATTCTGTATATGCCTACCCCAAAGACAACGTGTGTCTATTCTTTTTGCAAAAAAAACAAAAACACACACACACAATTTGGCCATAGGGACATAGTGTGGGGCTTAGAGTCTTATACCGCCTTCAATAGTTACTTTTGTTCAAACGATTCAAGAACCGTCAGAACTAGAGCTCCGAAATTTTAGAAACCTGTTCTAGAGCTCAAGTCGATAGTGCACGGTGATTTATGGGGCTCTAGAAGGTTCTCTGACCGAGAAACCGCCTCGTACATTTGCAATATTTTCAATTCATTTTGAATATCACGGACATGGCGACATGTAGAAATGTCCCAGAGTCGCAAGACTAGGTGCATTGAAACCGCCTCGGCCCATAAAGACGGACCCCAATGTCTCTGTCCGATAGCTCATTCAGGGACCCCGTAGTAACGCCCTGAAAAAGTGGATTTTCAGCACCAATTAAGGCCATTGCTCGGGCACCGAATGACCTATCGAGCCGAAACTTCGGATTCGGGGTCGCCTCACATAGGCCTACACATAATGTCAGAGCTGGACCCGCAGCTATAACGTAACTATGTGTTTTATGTTTTTTTATGGTTAAAATTGAAAGCACTGTGAATTATGGGCCTTCTCTGACATATGTGATAGTTGGCTTCTATACGAGTTGGAAAAAGTGGATTTGGTGTCAGATGCTATCAGTTTGGTGTCAGAATGACAACTAATTGACTGATGGACGCTGACTGCTGGGTGACGAGCAATGGAGATTAACCACAGTCACTGCCCGGCCATCCCGAGTTCATCGGGCCAGTCAATTATGCATTTCTGCAGTGGTTTTGAGCATGCCAAAGTTGTGATGCTAAATGCCCATTGAATCATATTGCAAATGCGCATCCGTGTATTTGTAATATGATTCAACAGCAAAAAATGTCACCAAAGTTGACATGATGAAATCAACACAATGAGCGACAGAGAGGAACCACAGTCACTGCCCGGCCATCCCGAGTTCATCAGGCCAGTCAATTATGCATTTCTGCAGTATTTTTGAGCATGCCTAAATTTGTGATGCTAAATGCCCATTAAATCATATTGCAAACGTAACGCGCTATATTGCAAACGTAACGTGCGTTTGCAATGACTCAACAGCAAAAAATATCACCAATGTTGACATGATGAAATCAACACAATGAGCGATAGAGAGGAACCACAGTCACTGCCCGGCCATCCCCAGTTCATCGGGACAGTCAATTTTGCATATCTTTAGTGTTTTTGAGCATGCCAAATTCGTGATGTTGAGGCCCGTTGAATCATATTGCAAATGCGCATCCGTGCACATGGTGACCCAAAATGGGTTACCAGGAGTAATTTTTTAGAAGGGTTTTAAATGCCTTTAGGGTGGTGCAAGGGGTGCACGGTTGGGTAGGGAGCACCTTCCATCAGTGCCCATCCAGTATAAGGCGCCCCTAGTCATTTTGGACATTTTTCAAAAAATCGCTAAAAATTGACAGTCCCACTTCTCTCATGTCACCATCAAGTCATGGAGAGGAACCACAGTCACTGCCCGGCCATTCCCAGTTCATCGGGACAGTCAATTTTGCATATCTTTAGTGTTTTTGAGCATGCAAAATTCGTGATGTTGAGGCCCATTGAATCATATTGCAAATGCGCATCCGTGCACATGGTGACCCGAAATGGGTTACCAGGAGTAATTTTTTAGAATGGTTTTAAATGCCTTTAGGGTGGTGCAAGGGGTGCACGGTTGGGTAGGGAGCACCTTCCATCAGTGCCCATCCAGTATGGGGCGCCCTTAGTCATTTTGGACATTTTTCAAAAAAAAATTGCTAAAAAACGACAATCCCACTTGTCTCATGTCACCATCAAGCCATGGAGAGGAACCACAGTCACTGCCCGGTCATCACCAGTTCATCGGGACAGTTAATTTTGCCTTTCTGCAGTGTTTTTGAGCATGCCAAATTCGTGATGTTGAGGCCCATTGAATCATATTGCAAATGCGCATCAGTGCACATGGTGACCCGAAATGGGTTACCAGGAGTAATTTTTTAGAAGGGTTTTAAATGCCTTTAGGGTGGTGCAAGGGGTCTACGGTTGGGTAGGGAGCACCTTCCATCAGTGCCCATCCAGTATGGGGCGCACCTAGTCATTTTGGACATTTTTCAAAAAATCACAAAAAAAACTCACCATCAAGCCATGGAGAGGAACCACAGTCACTGCACGGCCATCCCCAGTTCATCGGGACAGTCAATTATGCATTTCTGCAGTGGTTTTGAGCATGCCAAAGTTGTGATGCTAAATGCCCAATGAATCATATTGCAAATGCGCATCCGTGTATTTGTAATATGATTCAACAGCAAAAAAGATCACCAAAGTTGACATGATGAAATCAACACAACGAGCGATGGAGAGGAACCACAGTCACTGCCCGGCCATCCCCAGTTCATCGGGACAGTCAATTATGCATTTCTGCAGTGGTTTTGAGCATGCCACATTTGTGATGCTAAATGCCCATTGAATCATATTGCAAACGTAACATGGAATATTGCAAATGTAACGCGCATTTGCAACATGATTCAACAGCAAAAAACATCACCAAAGTTGACATGATGAAATCAACACAACGAGCGATGGAGAGGAACCACAGTCACTGCCCGGCCATCCCCAGTTCATCGGGACAGTCAATTATGCATTTCTGCAGTGGTTTTGAGCATGCCAAAGTTGTGATGCTAAATGCCAATTGAATCATATTGCAAATGCGCATCCGTGTATTTGCAATATGATTCAACAGCAAAAAATATCACCAAAGGTGACATGATGAAATCAACACAACGAGCGATGGAGAGGAACCAGGAGCGTTCCTGAGGTCCTCCCGATCTGTGCAAGCCAACCTTGACCCTGTGGCATTAAACCTTCACAGTGAAAAGAAGGTGTTTAGATCAAACAGTGTGCAATGACTTCTCTCCCCATAGGAACACATAGACTATTCTCCAAAATTCAACCAGAAGCCTATGTGGGTTATGAATGCCTTATGAACCTGTCTTCTACAACAATCCATCAGGCTACTGTGAGGTCTACCTGTGTCGATTCTAAGGTTCCTGTGACAACTGGAAGTGGTTAAAAACACCCAAGAGCTATCGTCATATAACCTGCACATAGTGAAAATCACGCAACTCAACCATCTGTTACTCAGTCAATTCTTAAGGTAGAGACTTCTTATTCAGGATTCCGTTTATGTCTACCCCAAAGACAACGTGTGTCAAGCAAGAGCTTCCTGAGACAACCGGAAGTGGTTAAAAACACCCAAGAGCTATTGTCATATTGCCACCTGCAGATAGTGAAAATCACGCAACTCAACCATCTTTTACTCAGTCAATTCTTAAGGTAGAGACTTCTTATTCAGGATTCTGTTTCTGTCTACCGCAAAGACAACGTGTGTGAAGCAAGAGCTTCCTGTGACAACCGGAAGTGGTTAAAATCACCCAAGAGTTATTGTCATATTACGTGCGCATAGTGAAAATCACGCAACTCAACCATCTGTTTCTCAGTCAATTCTTAAGGTAGAGACTTCTTATTCAGGATTCTGTTTATGTCTACCCCAAAGACAACATGTGTTGAGTAAGAACTTCCTGTGACAACGGGAAGTGGTTAAAACAGCCTAGAGCTATTGTCATATTAAGTGCGCATAGTGAAAATCACGCAACTCAACCATCTGTTTCTCAGTCAATTCTTAAGGTAGAGACTTCTTATTCAGGATTCTGTTTATGTCTACCCCAAAGACAACGTGTGTGAAGCAAGAGCTTCCTGTGACAACCGGAAGTGGTTAAAATCACCCAAGAGCTATTGTCATATTACGTGCGCATAGTGAAAATCACGCAACTCAACCATCTGTTTCTCAGTCAATTCTTAAGGTAGAGACTTCTTATTCAGGATTCTGTTTATGTCTACCCCAAAGACAACGTGTGTGAAGCAACAGCTTCCTGTGACAACCGGAAGTGGTTAAAATCACCCAAGAGCTATTGTCATATTACGTGCGCATAGTGAAAATCACGCAACTCAACCATCTGTTTCTCAGTCAATTCTTAAGGTAGAGACTTCTTATTCAGGATTCTGTTTATGTCTACCCCAAAGACAACATGTGTTGAGTAAGAACTTCCTGTGACAACGGGAAGTGGTTAAAACAGCCTAGAGCTATTGTCATATTAAGTGCACATAGTGAAAATCACGCAACTCAACCATCTGTTTCTCAGTCAATTCTTAAGGTAGAGACTTCTTATTCAGGATTCTGTTTATGTCTACCCCAAAGACAACGTGTGTGAAGCAACAGCTTCCTGTGACAACCGGAAGTGGTTAAAAACACCCAAGAGCTATTGTCATATTGCCACCTGCAGATAGTGAAAATCACGCAACTCAACCATCTGTTACTCAGTCAATTTTTAAGGTAGAGACATCTTATTCAGGATTATGTTTATGTCTACCCCAAAGACAACGTGTGTGAAGCAAGAGCTTCCTGTGACAACCGGAAGTGGTTAAAAACACCCAAGAGCTATTGTCATATTACGTGCGCATTGTGAAAATCACGCAACTCAACCATCTGTTACTCAGTCAATTCTTAAGGTAGAGACTTCTTATTCAGGATTCTGTTTATGTCTACCCCAAAGACAACGTGTGTGAAGCAAGAGCATCCTGTGACAACCGGAAGTGGTTAAAATCACCCAAGAGCTATTGTCATATTACGTGCGCATAGTGAAAATCACGCAACTCAACCATCTGTTTCTCAGTCAATTCTTAAGGTAGAGACTTCTTATTCAGGATTCCGTTTATGTCTACCCCAAAGACAACGTGTGTGAAGCAACAGCTTCCTGTGACAACCGGAAGTGGTTAAAAACACCCAAGAGCTATTGTCATATTGCCACCTGCAGATAGTGAAAATCACGCAACTCAACCATCTGTTTCTCAGTCAATTCTTAAGGTAGAGACTTCTTATTCAGGATTCTGTTTATGTCTACCCCAAAGACAACGTGTGTTGAGTAAGAACTTCCTGTGACAACGGGAAGTGGTTAAAACAGCCTGGAGCTATTGTCATATGGACAACCTGCATATAGTGAAAATCACGCAACTCAACCATCTGTCATTCAGTCAATTCTTAAGGTAGAGACTTCTTATTCAGGATTCCGTTTATGTCTACCCCAAAGACAACGTGTGTGAAGCAAGAGCTTCCTGTGACAACCGGAAGTGGTTAAAAACACCCAAGAGCTATTGTCATTTGGCCACCTGCAGATAGTGAAAATCACGCAACTCAACCATCTGTTATTCAGTCAATTCTTAAGGTAGAGACTTCTTATTCAGGATTCCGTTTATGTCTACCCCAAAGACAACGTGTGTGAAGCAAGAGCTTCCTGTGACAACCGGAAGTGGTTAAAATCACCCAAGAGCTATTGTCATATTACGTGCGCATAGTGAAAATCACGCAACTCAACCATCTGTTTCTCAGTCAATTCTTAAGGTAGAGACTTCTTATTCAGGATTCTGTTTATGTCTACCCCAAAGACAACGTGTGTGAAGCAACAGCTTCCTGTGACAACCGGAAGTGGTTAAAAACACCCAAGAGCTATTGTCATATTGCCACCTGCAGATAGTGAAAATCACGCAACTCAACCATCTGTTACTCAGTCAATTTTTAAGGTAGAGACTTCTTATTCAGGATTATGTTTATGTCTACCCCAAAGACAACGTGTGTGAAGCAAGAGCTTCCTGTGACAACCGGAAGTGGTTAAAATCACCCAAGAGCTATTGTCATATTACGTGCGCATAGTGAAATTCACGCAACTCAACCATCTGTTTCTCAGTCAATTCTTAAGGTAGAGACTTCTTATTCAGGATTCTGTTTATGTCTACCCCAAAGACAACGTGTGTGTAGCAAGAGCTTCCTGTGACAACCGGAAGTGGTTAAAAACACCCAAGAGCTATTGTCATATTACGTGCGCATAGTGAAAATCACGCAACTCAACCATCTGTTTCTCAGTCAATTCTTAAGGTAGAGACTTCTTATTCAGGATTCTGTTTATGTCTACCCCAAAGACAACGTGTGTGAAGCAAGAGCTTCCTGTGACAACCGGAAGTGGTTAAAAACACCCAAGAGCTATTGTCATATTGCCACCTGCAGATAGTGAAAATCACGCAACTCAACCATCTGTTACTCAGTCAATTCTTAAGGTAGAGACTTCATATTCAGGATTCTGTATATGCCTACCCCAAAGACAACGTGTGTCTATTCTTTTTGCAAAAAAAACAAAAACACACACACACAATTTGGCCATAGGTACATAGTGTGGGGCTTAGAGGCTTATACCGCCTTCAATAGTTACTTTCGTTCAAACGATTCAAGAACCGTCAGACCTAGAGCTCCGAAATTTTTGAAACCTGTTCTAGAGCTCAAGTCGATAGTGCACGGTGATTTATGGGGCTCTAGAAGGTTCTCTGACCGAGAAACCGCCTCGTACATTTGCAATATTTTCAATTCATTTTGAATATCACGGACATGGCGACATGTAGAAATGTCCCAGAGTCGCAAGACTAGGTGCATTGAAACCGCCTCGGCCCATAGAGACGGACCCCAATGTCTCTGTCCGATAGCTCATTCAGGGACCCCGTAGTAACGCCCTGAAAAAGTGGATTTTCAGCACCAATTAGGCCATTGCTCGGGCACCGAATGACCTATCGAGCCGAAACTTCGGATTCGGGGTCGCCTCACATACGCCTACACATAATGTCAGAGCTGGACCCGCAGCTATAACGTAACTATGTGTTTTAGGTTTTTTTATGGTTAAAATTGAAAGCACTGTGAATTATGGGCCTTCTCTGACATATGTGATAGTTGGCTTCTATACGAGTTGGAAAAAGTGGATTTGGTGTCAGATGCTATCAGTTTGGTGTCAAAATGACATCTAATTGACTGATGGACGCTGACTGCTGGGTGACGAGCAATGGAGAGGAACCACAGTCACTGCCCGGCCATCCCGAGTTCATCGAGCCAGTCAATAATGCATTTCTGCAGTATTTTTGAGCATGCCTAAATTTGTGATGCTAAATGCCCATTGAATCATATTGCAAACGTAACGCGCAATATTGCAAATGTAACGCGCATTTGCAAGATGATTCAACAGCAAAAAATATCACCAAAGTTGACATGATGAAATCAACACAACGAGCGATGGAGAGGAACCACAGTCACTGCACGGCCATCCCGAGATCATCGGGCCAGTCAATTATGCATTCTGAGCATGTCAAATTTGTTAAAAATGTTAAAAGCAACAGAGTCCCACTTCTCCCTCATCATACATGACAAGTAGACCATCTGCGTTGATTGATGGCTCAACATAGGGATATATATCATTTGGGCAGTATAAATGCCATTTGGACCATGGTTCACTTTTGGGTTTGGAAACCGACTTCCTATGATCGTACATGGCAAACGGACAAACATACTGATTTGGCACATTCAATACTTTCATACATGTATAATTGACAAAAAAAGAATTGGACATTTCATTTGCACATTTCTAATGGCATTTGGCAAAAAATATAAATTTGTCACTTTTGACTTCCTATGAAATCATATTCCAAATGCACAAATCATATGCCTTATGCACAAGCAAATATGTCACTTTTGACTTCCTATGAAATCATATTCCAAATGCACAAAACATATGCCTTATGCACAAGCAAAAACAACCCAAAAAATTATGTCAATAAAATATGTCAAAAGTATGTCCATACAGCTCTTATACATGTGTAATTGACATAAAAATCAAAAAAAAATCGAAAAACGGTCCAGAAACCACTTTTTTAGGGTTGAAAAGTTTTCAAAAAATATGTCATTTTTTCAAAATTTGACACTTGGGACTTGAATTGTGTTACATTTGCAATATGAAAATTCACTGCGGAGAGCTCTAGCTATCTTTTGGATATTTGCTGTAATTTGGCACTTGCAATACTTCCACAAGTGACAAAAAAAAGCATTGGATATGTCATTTTGCAAAAAAAATGAAAAAAAAAATGTCACTTTTTTCCTATGAAATCATATTCAAAATGCACAAATCATATGCCTTGCGCACAAGCAAAAGCAACCCAAAAAACGACATCAATAAAAAACGTCAGAAGCATGTTCATACAGCTCTTATACATGTGTAATTGACATAACAATCAAAAAAAATTCGAAAAACGGTCCAGAAACCACTTTTTTACAAGATGCTAAGTTTTCAAAAAAAATATCATTTTATCAAAATCTGAGACTTGGGTAAGAATTGGGTATCATTTGCTGTATGAAAAACCAAGGTGGAGCACGCTCGCCATCTAAAGGAAATTTGGGGTGTTACAATTGGCAATTGCCATCGGAAAATTGCCATATGATTGGCCCGGAGATGGGCCGCTTTGGGTGGTTTTTGCAATCGTGTGTATGATTCGTGCTATGCCAATATGTTGCCATGTTATTTTGTCCAAATCAGGGGGGTAATCCCTTACATAAAAGTAGTAATAATTAAATCATAGGGAAACCATGGAGTCAGGTTATTAAGGTACTTGCCAATCTCCATTGAGTTACTTGCTTTCATGGCCGTAACTACATACGTATCAGACCTCTGTAAAGAAAATCAATTACAGGTCAACATTTAAATATTGCTCCCAGCATTAATCAAAGCTCAGAATGCTTATATTCTTGATCTGACCGAGTTCTAATTGCGCCTGCGAACGAGTAGAGTCATGAACAGTAGTTTGTTCGTTATGTTTACCTACGTCCCCCGGAGTTGCCTCCCGGATTTGTCTTTTAAGCAGCACATTCACCACTGTCTTAAATGGCTAACTTCACCCTCTCTCGGCACAGGCCAAGTGCCTGAGATGTGAAACAAACTACCTCAGCTTGCAGTCGGATCAAGTAGGCTACTAGAGAGTCAGACCTGCTGACAATTTTAAAACCGTCCTGCAACGCCTGCTGTGTCTACAGACATCCCAAAACAAACAAAAAACAACTCTCAGAGAACTGGTAAATAGTAAGTCAGGTGGCTAGCTGCCAGTAGAGACTTCTATTGTAGTAACGTTAAAGGGCTCTGGTTAGTATTACTTAGCCAGCTAGAAGGATGAAGTAAGAAGATGACGTTTAACAGAGCATAAAAAAATATGCTACTAAATTCTCATATTAACTTCGCTTTACAGAGAGAAGGCTACTGAGACAGACAGTGATGTGGCGTTCAGTGGTGAGGTTGAGGCAGGCTGTAATGCATGCAGGAGGAAGCAGAGGAGACAGAGAGGAAGCAAACAGAGAGAAAGGTTAGTACAGCGGTTCCCAAACTTGGGGAAGGGTCCACGTGAGGTCAACTGAGGAAATCTGTACTAATCTTATAAAAAAAATTTAGGAAGATATGTTAAGAAGATACATTTCAATATGAACATCTCCACATGACCTAGCTTCCCTATAGGCCTACATTAAAATGCAATCAAAATGCAAACGTGAATCATTTCTCATATTTTCCCCCTTCAGGGAACATTACATTGTATAGCTAATAAGCTTTGTGTTTGCAGATCGACTGAGGTGAATAAATCTACAGCAGCCAAGGTGATAATAGCTGGGGTTGTTTTTGCTGTTCTCCAAATAGCATTTAAAAGTGTTGTTTAACACCTGTGGTTAAGGCCCTGAGTATTTTGTTACCAAGCTGAACATCAGACTCGATAGCAAATCAAATCAAACTTTATTTGTCACATGCGCCGAATACAACAAGTGTAGACTTTACCGTGAAATGCTTACTTACAAGCCTTAACCAACAGCGCAGTTCAAGAAGAAGATTTACCAAGTAGACTAAAATAAAAAGTAACATAATAAGAACGACATAACGAGGCTATACACAGGGGGCACCGGTACCGAGTCAGTTTGCGGGGGTACAGGCTCGTTGAGGTAATCTGTACATGTAGGTTGGGGCGAAGTGACTATGCATAGGTAACAAACAAACAGCTAGTAGCAGCAGTGTACAAAGGGGGGGTCCATGTAAATCGTCCGGTAGCGATTATATGAAATGTTCAGCAGTATTATGGCTTGGGAATAGAAGCTGCTGAGGAGCCTTTTGGTCCTAGACTTGGTGCCCTGGTACCGCTTGCCGTGCTGTAGCAGAGAAAACAGTCTATAATTTGGGTGAATGGAGTCTGACAATTTTATGAGCTTTCCTCTGACACTGCCTATTATATACAGTTGAAGTCGGAAGTTTACATACACTTAGGTTGGAGTCATTAAAACTCGTTTTTCAACCACTCCACAAATGTCTTCTTAACAAACTGTAGTATTTGGAAGTTGGTTAGGACATCTACTTTGTACATGACATAAGACATTTTTCCAACAATTGTTTACAGACAGATTATTTCACTGTATCACAATTCCAGTGGGTCAGAAGTTTACATACACTAAGTTGACTGTGCCTTTAAACAGCTCGGAAAATTCCAGAAAATGTCATGGCTTTAGAAGCTTCTGCTCATTTGAGTCAATTGGAGGTGTACCTGTTGATGTATTTCAAGGCCTACATTCAAACTCAGTGCCTGTTTGCTTGACATCATGGGAAAAGGAAATAAATCAGCCAATACCTCTGAAAAAAATGGTAGACCTCCACATGTCTGGTTCATCCTGGGGAGCAATTTCCAAACGCCTGAAGGTACCACGTTCATCTGTACAAACAATTGTTCGGCCAGCCTTTTCCTGTAGTCGACAATCAGCTCCTTTGTCTTGCTCACATTGAGGGAGAGGTTGTTGTCCACATTGCCAGTTCTCTGACCTCCTCACTATAGGACATCTCATCATTGCTGGTGATCAGGCCTACCACTGTTGTGTCGTCAGCAAACTTAATGATGGTGTTGGAGTTGTGTTTGGCCACGCAGTCGTGGGTGAACAGGGAATACAGGAGGGGACTAAGTACACACCCCTGAGAGGCCCCAGTGTTAACTTCACTAGGGTAGGGGGCAGTATTTTCACAGCTGGATGACAAATGTACCCAAATTAAAACGGCCTACTACTCGGGCCCAGGAACTGGAATATGCATATTATTAGTAGATCTGGATAGAAAACACTCTGAAGTTTCTAAAACTGTTTGAATGATGTCTGTGAGTATAACAGAACTCATGTGGCAGGCAAAAAACTGAGAAAAATCTAAGCAGGAAGTGAGAATTCTGGTGCTTGTAGTCCTTTCAAGTCTTGCCAATCGAACGCACAGTGACTAAGGATTCATTTTGCACTTCCTAAGGCTTCCACTAGATGTCAACAGTCTTTAGAACCTTGTTTGAGGCGTCTACGATGAACAGAGACTCGACTGGAAGGCTGGGAAGTTGGTAACCCAAGGAATGACATGACTTCATTGGTGCGCGTTCATGAGAGTGTTAGCTCTGTTCCAAAACCTTTTTCAAGACACAGGAACAGTCCGGTTGAAAAATTACTGAATCTTCACGTTCTATAGGCCCTAAAGATTGATGTTTTACAACGTTTGACATGTTTGAACGAACGTAAATACATTTTTTTTAAACTATTTGTTGTGATATTTCCCTCGCGCGCCCTACATTTGGAGTACCTTACTGAACACGCAAACAACATGGAGTTATTTGGACATAAGTTATGGATTGTATCGAACAAAACAACATTTGTTGAGTACCTGGGATTCCTGGAAGGGCCTTCTGATTAAGATCAAAGGTAAGTGAATATTCCTAATACTATTTATTAATTTAGATGACTCCAACATGGCGGCTATCTGTATCGCCTAGTGTTTTTTTCTGAGCACAGTACTCAGATTATTGCAAAGTGTGATTTCCCAGTAAAGTTATTTTGAAATCTGGCAATGTGGTTGCATTCAGGAGATGTTAATCTATAATTCTTTGAATGACAGTTTAATATTTTATCAATGTTTTTGCCGAGTATTTTTGTAGATTGTGGTGCTGATTCACCGTCAGTATTGGAGGCAAAATATTTTCTGAACGTCACGTGGCAATGTAAAATGTTGTTTTTATATATAAATATGGACTTTATCGAACAAAAAAATGCATGTATTGTATAACATAATGCCATAGGAGTGTCATCTGATGAAGATCGTCAAAGGTTAGTTGCTTAGAAAATGGCTGTGCGGTTATTGTGTCGATGTACTCTCCTAAGATAATCTAATGTTTTGCTTTCGCTGTAAAGCCTTTTGGAAATCGGACAACGTGGTTAGATTCAGGAGAAGTGCATCTATAAAATGGTGTAAAATAGTCCTATATTTGAGAACTTTGAATTATGACATTTTGTGGTTTTAAATCTGGCGCTCTGATTTTTCACTGGCTGTTGAATAGGGTGGGATTTCATCCCACCTTCCCTAGAGAGGTTAAGGATCAGCGTGGCAGACGTGTTGTTGCCTACTCTTACCAACTGGGGGCGGCCCGTCAGGAAGTCCAGGATCCAGTTGCAGAGGGATGTGTTTAGTCCCAGAGTCCTTAGCTTAGTGATGAGCTTCGTGGGCACTATGGTGTTGAACACTGAGCTGTAGTCAATGAACAGCATTCTCACATAGGTGTTCCTTTTGTCCAAGTGAGAAAGGGCAGTGTGGAGTGCGATTGAGGTAGCGTCATCTGTGGATCTGTTGGGGCGGTATGCGAATTGGAGTGGGTCTAGGGTGTCCGGGAGGATGCTGTTGATGTGAGCCATGACCAGCCTTTCAAACCACTTCATGGCTACCGACGTGAGTGTCACGGGGCGGTAATCATTTAGGCAGGTTACCTTCGCTTCCTTGGGCACAATGACTATGGTGGTCTGCTTGAAGCATGTAGGTATTACAGACTCGGTCAGGGAGAGGTTGAAAATGTCAGTGAAAACACTTGACAGTTGGTCCACACATGCTTTGAGTACACGTCCTGGTAATCCGTCTGGCCCAGCGGCTTTGTAAATGTTGACCTGTTTAAAGGTTTTGTTCACATCGGCTACCGAGAGCTTTATCACACATTCATCCAGAAAAGCTGGTGCTCTCGTGCATGCTTCAGTGTTGTTGCCTCGAAGTGAGCATAATAGGCTTTTAGCTCGTCCGACGAGCGTCAGAGCCGGTGTAGTAGGATTCAATCTTAATCCTGTATTGACGCTTTGCTTGTTTGATGGTTCATCTGAGGGCATAGCAGGATTTCTTATAAGCGTCCGGATTAGTCTCCCGCTTCTTGAAAGCGGCAGCCTTGAGCTCGATGCGGATGTTGCCTGTAATCCATGGCTTTTGGTTGGGATATGTACGTACAGTCACTGTGGGGACGACGTCATCAATGCACCTATTGATGAAGCTGATGACTGAGGTGGTGTATTCTAAAATGCCATTGGATGAATCCCGGAACATATTCCAGTCTGTGCTAGCAAAACAGTCCTGTAGTGTAGCATCCGCATCATCTGACCACTTCCCTGTTGAGTGAGTCACTGGTACTTCATGCTTTAGTTTTTGCGTGTAAGCAAGTATCAGGAGGATAAAATTATGGTCAGATTTGCCAAATGGAGGGCGGGGGAGAGCTTTGTTTGCATCTCTGTGTGTGGAGTAAAGGTGGTCTGGGACTTTTTTCCCCCCTGGTTGCACATGTGACATGCTGGTAAAAATTTGGTAAAACTGATTTAAGTTTGCCTGCATTAACCTCTCTGGGGTATGTGGGACGCATTAACCTCTCTGGGGTATGTGTGAAATAGGAGGGCGCCAAATTCAAAACAACAAAGATCTCATAATTCAAATTTCTCAATCATACAACTATTATACCCCATTTTAAAATATACACTTCTCCTTAATGCAACCGCTGTGTCCGATTTCAAAAAGGCTTTACGGCGAAAGCATAACATTAGATTATGTTAGGACAGCGCCAAGACAAGAAAAACCACACAGCCATTTTCCAAGCAAGGAGAGGCGTCACAAAAACCAGAAATACAGCTAAAATGAATCACTAACCTTTGATGATTTTCATCAGATGGCACTCATAGGACTTCATGTTACACAATACATGTATGTTTTGCTCGATAAAGTTCATATTTATATCCAAAAACCCAATTTTTCATTGGCATGTAATGTTCAGAAATGCTTTGCCTCCCAAAACTACCGGTGAATGAGCACATCAATTTACAGAAATACTCATCATAAACGTTGATAAAATATACACCTGTTATTCAAATAATGATAGATACATTTCTACTTAATGCAACCGCTGTGTCAGATTTCACAAAAGCTTTATGGCGAAAGCAATCTTTGCAATAATCTGAGTACAACGCTCAGACATCAAAACAAGCCATACACATACCCGCCATTTTGAGGTCAACAGAAGTCACAAATAACATTATAAATATTCACTTACCTTTGATGATCTTCATCGGAATGCACTCCCAGGAATCCCAGTTCCACAATAAATGTTTGTTTTGTTCGATAAAGTTCATCTTTATGTCCAAATACCTCAATTTTGTTCGCTCGTTCAGTCGAGTTATCCAAATGCACTGTGCTCGCGCAGTAAGTTCAGACGAAAAGTTTAAAAAGTTATATTACAGTTCATAGAAACATGTCAAACGATGTATAGAATCAATCTTTAGGATGTTTTTATCATAAATCTTCCATAATATTCCAACCGAACGATTCCTTTGTCTTCAGAAATGAAAAGGAACACACCTAACTCTCATGGGAGTGCGCATGATTGAGCTCATGTCAATTTCTCAGTCATCTGATTCCAAGCGCTCTTATTCTCTCCCCATTCACAGTAGAAGTATGAAACAATGTTCTAAAGATGATGACATCTAGTGGAAGCCTTAGGAAGTGCAACATGACCCCACAGACACTGTATATTGGATAGGGAATCACTTGAAAAACAACAAACCTCAGATTTCCACACTTCCTGGTTGGATTTTTTTCTCAGGTTTTTGTCTGCCATATGAGTTCTGTTAAACTCACAGACATCATTCAAACAGTTTTAGAAACTTCAGTGTTTTTCATCCAAATCTACTAATAATATGCATATCTTAGCTTCTGGGCCTGAGTAGCAGGCAGTTTACTACGGGCAGGCTTTTCATCCGGACGTCAAAATACTGCCCTCTACCCAAGAGAGGTTAAAGTCCTCGGCCACTGGGAGCGCCGCTTTCGGGTGAGCATTTTCTTCTGGCCATAGAGTTGGTTGAGAGCAGTCATAGTGCTAGCTTCATTTTGTGGTGGTAAATAGACGACTACAAAAAATACAGATGATAACTGTCTTGCTACCTCAGGTGAGCAATACCTCAAAACGTCTTTAATATTACACATTGCGCACCAGCTGTTATTGATAAAAAGACACACCCCCACCCCTTGTCTTACCAGAGGTAGCGTCTCTGTTTTGCCAGTTCATGGAAAATCCCACTAGCTCTATAGTGTACGTACCTTCATTCAGCTACGTCTCGGTGAAACATAAGATGTTACAGTTTTTAATGTCCCGTTGGTAGGATAATCTTAATTGGTCAATTTTATTTTCCAATGATTGCACATTAGCAAGAAGGATGGAAGGCAGTGAGAGTTTACTCGCTCACCTCCGGATTCTCAGAAGGATGCCTGATCTGCGGCCCCTTTTCCTGCGTCTTTTCTTCACGCAAAAGACGTGGGCCTGTTCCATTGAAAGCAGGATATCCTTCTCGTCGGACTCGTTAACCTGTTAGGGTATAGGGGGCAGTATTTTCACGGCTGGATAAAAAAATGTACCGATTTAATCTGGTTACTAATCCTACCCAGTAACTACAATATGCATATACTTATTATATATGGATAGAAAACACCCTAAAGTTTCAAAAACTGTTTGAATGGTGTCTGTGAGTATAACAGAACTCATTTGGCAGGCAAAACCCTGAGACAGATTCTGACAGGAAGTGGATACCTGATGTGTTGAATTGACTTTAAGCCTATACCATTGAAAAACAAAGGGGGTGAGGAATGTTTTGGCACTTCCTATTGCTTCCACAAGATGTCCCCAGCCTTTACAAAGTGTTTTGAGTCTTCTACAGTGAGATATGACTGAAGAAGAGCTTTGGAACGGCGATGGCCCATTAGACACCTGGCGTGCGAGTTGATGGTGGGTACTCTCATTCCGAAACGTTTTAAACGAGAACCCAATGGTCCGCCTTGAATTTTATTCATGTTCTGGTTAAAAAAGGCCCTAATGATTTATGCGATACAACGTTTGACATGTTTGAACGAACGTAAATATATTTTTTCCGTTCGTGATGTGAAGTGAAGTCCGGCTGGCTTAGATCATGTGCTACAACACGGAGGTTTTTGGACATAAATTATGAGCTTTTTTGAACAAAACTACATTCGTTATGGACCTGGGATTCTTTGGAAGTGACATCTGATGAAGAGAATCAAAGGTAATGGATTATTTACATAGTATTTTCGATTTTAGATCTCTCCAACATGGCGGTTAGTCTGTATCGCAATGCGTATTTTTCTGGCGCAGTGCTCAGATTATTGCAAAGTGTGATTTCCCAGTAAGGTTCATTTTAAATCTGGCAAGTCCATTGCGTTCAAGAGATGTAAATCTATAATTCTTTGAATGACAATATAATATTTTACCAATGTTTTCTAATATTAATTAATTATTTTGTTGTCATGACTTGACTGCCGGTATTGGAGGGAAACGATTTCCTGAACATCAACGCCATAGTAAAACGCTGTTTTTAGATATAAATATGAACTTGATAGAACTAAAAATGCATGCATTGTCTAACATAATGTCCTAGGAGTGTCATCTGATGGAGATTGTAAAAGGTTAGTGCATAATTTTAGCTGATTTTATGGTTTTGGTGACGCCTGTCTTTGAATCGACAATACACTACACACAGCTATTGTCAATGTACTCTCCTAACATAACCTAACTTTATGCTTTCCCCGTAAAACCTTTTTGAAATCGGAAAACGTGGTTACATTAAGGAGATGTTTATCTTTCAAAGGCTGTAAGTTAGTTGTATGTTTGAGAAATTTGAATTTTGACATTTATTTGGTTTCAAATTTGCCGCTCTTGAAATGCACCTGCTGTTGATAGGGTGCGCCACGGGTGGCACGCTAACGTCCCACATAGCCCCAAGAAGTTAAGTCTACTCTTAGATTTAAAACAATGCTCAATGAAGAATCTCCATTGAAAGTCCAGGAATAGGCATAATCTAGGTCCGGAAAACTAACCTTCGTATTACACTACACTTCTTATTTATTTACAAATTCCTTTGTTGTAATGATAACAAAGTTGATAACAGTTGTTTTCTCTCATCACCTTTCATCATCATTGTGGAGAGGCACATTGAGCAGTCTACTAAGTTGTTTATTGGCGTGCAAAACATCCCATGGAGAACACACACAGGCACATATTTGTATTCCAGAAGCGGTAATTCAATTTGCTCTGGTAATACAAAAAGAGAAAGCCCATCAACAAATAGAAAATAAATGCCTGACAAAACAAATGAAAGGGTGCACACAGACTAAACACGATGTGCAAACTCGCTATGGGGCAGATTGCATTCAGATTTAACCGATAAACCCGGGTGCGGAAAAAAGCATTGTATCTGAAAAAGTGTATCATGAGGGCTTTCCCCCCCTCGCAGACTCGTTATGCTGTGTTTTCTTTAGCCTCACCTGTTTGCGAAATAAATGTGCAATCACTGATGGAAATGCAGATAGGCCCAAGTTAATGAGAAAAGTGAATGCAAAAGGTCTGCACAAAGGCACACAGAGTAGGGATTTTCAGCTAGACTCCATCAGAGGTCATTGGCATCGTTAAATTTGTTTTAATTAACCTTTATTTCAACAGGGAAGACATATTGAGACATAAGTCTATTTTCAAATGCACCCTGTATAATAAAATATAAATGTACACATTATACACACCCTCCACCCAAAAAATATAAATACACATTAAAATACAAAAACACATGGTAAGCACAAATAAAACATCACAAATCACCAAGAAAAACAGTTACATTCCTCCACAAATAAGTCCCCAATCAATAATTGAAATTGCCCTTACAGGCACTGGAACATCAAGATGAAATGTAATTTGAATTTTGTTCCAACAATACCGTGCATTAACACTAAAAGCAGATTTACCTAGCTCGGTGGAGACCCTATGAACCTCGAGAGTTAACCAATCCAGTGAACGGTTTAGGTTTCAGTGTCTATACTTCAACAGCAAAGTAAGATAAGAGAAAAGTTTATGAAGTAGGGCCTTGTAAACAAAAAGGGAGTATTGTAGAGATCTGCGGGTCTTTAACCAAGTCGAGCCAACCTTTTGGTACAAGATGCAGTGATAAGTATCAAAACTGTCACCTGTAACAAACCGAAGGGCACTATGGTAGATGGCATCCAAAGGTTTACGATTAGTAGCAGCTGTACTTTGATAAATGATATCACAATAATCAATAACAGATAAAAAGATTGACCGAATAATTTGCATTCTACTGCTTAGAGAAAGGCACAATCTGTTTCTGTACTTTAGATCAACAGTCGGGGCAATAGCATATATAACAGTATCATCCACATATACAGTACCAGTCAAAGTTTTGGACACACCTACTCATTCAACGGGTTCTCTTTATTTTTCCTATTTTCTACATTATAGAATAATAGTGAAGACATAAAAACTATTAAGTAAGACATATGGAAATTTGCAGTAACCAATAAAGTGCTAAACAAATCAAAAAATATTTTACATTTGAGATTCTTCAAAGTAGCCACCCTTTGCCTTGATGACAGCTTTGCACACTCTTGGCATTCTCTCAACCAGCTTCACCTCAAATGCTTTTCCAACAGCCTTGAAGGAGTTCCCACATATGCTGAGCATTTGTTGGCTGCTCTTCCTTCACACTGCGGTCCAAATCATCCCAAATGATCTCAATTGGTTTGCTGTTGGGTGATTGTGGATGCCAGGTCATCTGATGCAGCACTTCATCACACTCCTTCTTGGTCAAATAGCCCTTACACAGTTGTTCATTGTCCTGTTGATAAACAAATTATAACCCCACTAAGCGAAAACCAGATGGGATGGCGTAATTGCTGTAGAATGCTGTTGTAGCCATGCTGTTTAAGCGTGCATTGAATTCTTAATGAATCACTGACAGTCACCAGCAAAGCACGCCCACACCGTCACACCTCCTCCTCCATGCTTCACAGTGGGAACCATACATGCGGAGATCATCTGTTCACCTACTCCGCGTCTCACAAAGACACGGCGGTTGGAACCAAAAATCTCAAATTTGGACCAAAAGACAGATTTCCACCGGTCTAATGTCCATTGCTCATGTTTCTTGGCACAAGCAAGTCTCTTCTTATTATTGGTTTCCTTTAGTAGTGGTTTCTTTGCAGCAATTCGACCATGAAGGCTTGATTAACGCAGTGTCCTCTGAACAGTTGATGTTGAGATGTGTCTGTACTTGAACTCTGTGAAGCATTTATTTGCGCTGCAATTTTTGAGGCTGGTAACTCTAAGGAACTTATCCTCTGCAGTAGGTCTTCCTTTCCTGTGACCGTCCTCATGAGGGCCAATTTCATCATAGCACATGATGGTTTTTGAGATTGCATTTGAAGAAAATGTCTAAGTTCTTGAAATTTGACTGACCTTCATGTCTTAAAGTAGTGACGGACTGTCATTTCTCAATGCTTATTTGAGCTGTTCTTGCCATAATATGGACTTGGTCTTTTACCAAGTAAGACCATCTTCTGTATACCACCCCTACCTTGTCACAACACAACAGATTGGCTCAAATGCATTAACCTTTAGGGGCTATGTGGGACGCAAGCGTTCCACCCCTGGTACACCCTATCAACAACAGGTGAAATATCAAGGGCGCCAAATTTGAAAACAATTAAATGTCATAATTCAAATTTCTCAAACATACAACTATCTTACACCCTTTGAAAGATAAACATCTCCTTAATCTAACCACGTTGTCCGATTTCAAAAAGGCTTTACGGCGAAAGCATAAAGTTAGATTATGTTAGGAGAGTACATTGACAATAGCTGTGTGTAATGTTTTGTCAATTCCAAGACAGGCGTCACCAAAAGCAGAAAACCAGCTAAAATTATGCACTAACCTTTGACAATCTCCATCAGATGACACTCCTAGGACATTATGTTAGACAATACATGCATTTTTAGTTCTATCAAGTTCATATTTATATCCAAAAACAGCGTTTTACTATGGCGTTGATGTTGAGAAAATCGTTTCCCTCCAATACCGCCAGTCAATCAGCACAACAAATTAAATAATTACTATTCGAAAACATTGGTAAAATATTATATTGTCATTCAAAGAATTATAGATTTACATCTCTTGAACGCAACCGGATTGCCAGATTTAAAAATAACCTTACTGGGAAATCACACTTTGCAATAATCTGAGCACTGCGCCCAGAAAAATACGCTTTGCGATACAGACTAACCGCCATGTTGGAGAGATCTAAAATCGAAAATACTATGTAAATAATCCATTACCTTTGATTCTCTTCATCAGATGTCACTTCCAGGAATCCCAGGTCCATAACGAACGTAGTTTTGTTCGAAAAAGCTCATCATTTATGTCCAAAAAGCTCCGTGTTGTTAGCACATGATCTATGCCCGCCGGACTTTTCTTCATGAACGAGGGGGAAAAAAATATTTACGTTCGTTCAAACATGTCAAACGTTGTATAGCATAAATCATTAGTGCCTTTTTTAACCAGAACATGAATAATATTCAAGGCGGACGATTGCATTCTCTTTTAAAACGTATTGGAACGAGAGTACCCAACATGAACTCGCGCGCCAGAGTCTAATCGGCCACCACCGTTCCAAGGCTTTTGTTCGGTCAGATCTCACAGTATAAGACTCAAAACACTTTGTAAAGACTGGTGACATCTAGTGGAAGCCATAGGAAGTGCTCAACGATTAATAAGCCCCTGTGTGTTTCAATGGCATAGGCTTAAAGGTAATTCAACACATCAGGTATCCACTTCCTGTCAGAATTTGTCTCAGGGTTTTGACTGCCATATGAGTTCTGTTATACTTAGACACCATTCAAACAGTTTTAGAAAATTCAGAGTGTTTTCTATCCATACCTGAACAATAATATACATATTCTAGCTTCTGAGTTGGTGTAGGAGGCAGTTAAAAATGGGCACATATTTTTTTCAAAATTCTCAATACTGCCCCCTAGCCCTAAGAAGTTTTAAGGAAAGAAATTCCACAAATTAACTTTGATGAAGGCACACCTGTTAATTGAAAAGCATTCCACGTGACTATGCCAAGACTGTGCCAAGACTGTGCAAAGCTGTCATCAACGCAAAGGATGGCTACTTTGAAGAATCTCAAATATAAAATATATTTTGATTTGTTAAAACTTTCTTGGTTCTACATGATTCCATGTGTTATTTCATCGTTTCGATGTCTTCACTATTATTCTACAACATAGAAAATAGTACAAATAAAATAAAAAACCTTGAATGTGTCCAAACTTTTGACTGGTACTGTACATGCAGGTTTTTTTACAGATTGACCAATGTGTTTATCTACTGTAAATAGTTAATCGAACAGGTCCTGAAATCGACCCCTGTTGTACACCTTTATGTACTTCAGGAAATTCAGACTTAACCCCATCAATCACGATGGCCTGAGTTTTGTCACTGAAACCGTGAACAGGCGTCAGAGCTCATTCAATAAAATAGCATGATCAACAGTATCAACATTTTTTGACAGGTCCACAAACAAAGCAGCACATCTCATTTTAGTGTCTAAAGCATTGACAAGATCATTAACAACTAAGTGGTTAGTTCTATACCCAGGCCTAAACCATGACTGGTTTAAATTCAAAATAAATAATAAACAATCTTAGCTCGAAAGCCTTGAAAGGTGGCGCTCAATTTTAAGATCACTACAATCCCCACCCTTATCGAGTGGCAGAACAAGAGCTGAGTTTCATACTTTTGGAATATTTCCTAATAACAATTTTAAATAAAAAATGTGGGCTATTGAGCCAACAATGATGGGCGCTGCACACTTAAGCAGACCAGGATCCAATTGTTTGGCCCCTGTGGATTTCTTGTCTGTTAGCAAAGCATCCAGGACTTATTTTTCTGTAAATAGCCTAAAAGAAAAGCTTTGACTATAATTTCTCTGATAATTCAGAAAGTTTTCCCTATCAGCAGCCAGCCAAATATCATTGTGAATAGGCTTAGAAGTTATTTCAAACAGATAGCCTGGTGAAATAAAATGGTGATTAAATGCATCAATGATGGCATTTTTTCCCGTAATGAGGCCAGTGTTTGAATTAATTTGTTGTGGCAGAGAGGATGTAGTAGAATCCTTCAGGGATTTGACAGTTTTCCAGACTTTAGCCAGGTTCCCATTACTATCCAAAAGAGTGGTTACATAATAATCAGATTTAGCCTTTCTGATTTGTCTTACACAATGATTCCTTAGTTGCTTAAAAGCTTGCCAGTCTGGGCCGAAGCCTGTGTTCCTGGTCTTGACCAAAGCATAATTTATTTTATGAATGACTTCTGATAATTCCGGAGTGTCCCAGGCATTTGATCTTCCTTTAACCCTTATTTTTTCTGAAGGGAGCATGATTATCCACAATAGTATTGAAGACATCTGCAAAAAGGCTCAAAGCTAAATCTAGTTCAGGAATAGCTGAAATACAATCAAGATCACTAAAATAAAGATCATGTAAAATAAAGCCTGTTCACTGATGTTTTTAAAGTTCTTCTTTGTGATTACACAAGGCTTAGATTTTTGTATTCTCACATCTTGAGGGTTGGGTTATATAACTTTAGTCACCAGCTGGGTTAGATTTAGATCATTACCCATTCTTTTAGATTGTCTGAAGCCTGCATTTCACAATCATAATTGGAAAATAACTTCTGATTTAGTAAAAGAAGACAACAAACTAGCTAACTCCTCGAGTGCACAAAGTTTAGCTGGGGGAGGACGGTACACCCCTATAACAGTTATGGATACATTTTTCCCAAGACAAAGGCTTGAAGATAGAAGCTTACATTTTTAGACGAAGGAAATGGATTTCAGTAAAGAGACAGAAATATGGCCACTCCACCACCTCTACCCTGTCTGTCAGCTCTGAGCACATTATAACCCCCAATATTAATATCAGAGTCCAGAATGTCCAGAGATCCAAGTTTCAGTCAATACCAGAATTTTCAGATGTGTCTGCATAGCCCAGATCTTGATGTAATCCAGTTTTGAAAATAAGCTCCTAATGTTCAAATGAATCAACCCAAGTCCTTACCGATTTTTTAAACCACATGGAAAGTCCAACTCAAACAAGCATTGTTCAATAGGCGGTTGCAGGCCCTGTCTGATGGTTGATATCAATATAGTCGGTATGGCTATAAGATTTGCCCACCTCTACGAAGGGAAAGTATGATAAAACAAACTTTAGTTGCTGTTTCGACTCTTCACCGGTGTTTGGCATTCCCCAATATAGTCGGGTGCAATCACTTGGCAGATATTTATAATGTTTTTTTTTGTCAATTTCCTGGACAGGGCTTTGAAGGAAATGTAATGACTTTATGCTTATGATTTTTATAAAAATGTCATACTAACATACTGTGAGAAGGCAGTAAGTACCAGACAGTGATGTAGAGCTGAAATCAATTAATATCCTTGGCAGTTCTTGCCATAACGAAGTGTGTACTTCTGTCAAGGCTCCTTATACAAAGACTCTCTTTCTTACACAGACACAATATCTCTCTCTCTTCCTGCTGCCCTCGCGTCTTTACTCACAACCCCATTATGACTCGCTTTCGAGCTCACAATCAAATCACCGGTTTGTCAGTGGGAGGACTGGAACTTCGTGCTGTTGTATGAGAGGTGAGCATGACGTTAGGGCTGCTGTTTCACTCTAGCCCAGTCACCAAGACGTGAGGAAGAGGACACCCTCTCTATTTAAACTATATCAGCCTGAAGCTATAGCTTGATGCTAATGGAAAGAACCCTGAGGTAGGACATGCACAGTCGACATGACACACACCGACATAGCCAGAGCAACAGAAAGAGACAGATTGTCATTTCAGCTAGCACTTTTGGTTTCTTGGAAGTTGTGGGAATGTACGTTTTTGGTTTCCCATCGGTTCTAGGAAAGAAGCCATAAGTTTCCTGATCGGAAAAACTGTACGTTTTTTAAACATTCTGAAAACGGAAGTGGAAGTTTCACCTGCTCTGGGAACATACATTTTTAGGTTAGCATGTCTCCATCTGTCTTTAAGACATCATGCTACAGTAAAACTATATCTCAATGATGCTAAGTAGTTGGGGTCATTCAGTACTCACCATCTCATTATGATGAATCATTAATTCCTAATTACTGATTGGTTTGTTCATTGTTTGTAGATAGTGTTAGTGTATGGTTGATTTACAGTTATGTCTCCTCTGTCTTTGTCAAATCAAAATCAAATAAAATGTTATTTGTCACATGCTTCGTAAACACCAGGTGTAGACAAACAGTGAAATACTTACTTAATTAGAAAAATAGAACAAAATAAATACACAATGAGTGTTGGAGTAATGATACCTTGGCTATATACATGGGGTACCAGTCTCGAGTTAATGTGCAGGGGTATGAGGTAATTGAGGTAGCTATAGTGAGGTCTGGCCACCCGACAACCTGCCTGCTGGACCCCATCCCCAGACCATCTCTAACATGGTCTCTCCTATCATAGCTATGCGGATGACGTTAAACTACTTTTCTCCTTCCCCCTTCTGAGACCCAGGTGGTGACAAGCATCTCTGCGTGCCTAGCAGATATCTCAGGTTGGATGTTGGCCCACCACCCCAAGCTCAACCTGGACAAGAGGGATCTGCTCTTCCGCCCGGGCTTCCTCATGGCTTCTAATTTGGATATGTACGTACAGTCACTGTGGGACTTAACCACCCTAGCAAAATAAAAAATCCCCATTAAAATGTGTCACTTTAAGCAAGAGATATGTTATTTTGCATTGGATGCGTCTCAATCCACTGCATCCTCCGATGTCGCACTTTCACATCTGCGGTGAAAGGTGACAGAGATAGAGCAGTGTTTGTCAGACCATGAGACATCTTGAAAATGCAGCCTTCTCACAAAATCGTCTATAGCGTCTGACCATGGTGGTGTACTCCATTTTGCTCTACGACCCTCATAAGCGCCTTGGGACTCGTCTGAAGTTGGTACAGCCGATGTGCCAACTTCTGTCTGTAACGTCCAAACAGTTTGGGCTACACACTAATATGACCCCTCTTGTCTTGCTCTGGGATGATGCCCACAGGCCTCACAAGACTCGTCTGAAGGTCCCCCGGTACCAGTTGAAAAAATGAATGGAAGTATACTGTATATGGAGACGGTTTAGTGCCAAAAATAAGGGGTTAAATACATGTAAAAAAGTAACTTTTTTTCCCCCCTGATCTTGCTTATATCGCTCAGTTAAAGGACTGACACTTCAGAACAAACTTCCTTTCGATTTTTTTGGGGGACTATCTGTACTGAATCTGTTATTAAATGCCTTTGTATGGGCTAATAGCAGTAAGGCCAAATAACTTTTTTTTTTAACAATTCCATATATCTAAGTAGAACCCACCACCTGGCTTAGACTGTAATGGGTTAATGAAGCCGGTAAACTTCTCAATATTATCAGATGAATCCCAGAACATATTCCAGTCTGTGTTAGCATAACAGTCCTGTACATTTAAAAGATATCGTTAAATACCCTGGATTGGTGCAGTGAAATGTGCCGTTTTACAGGGGCAGCCATAGTAGTAAAGCGCCCTTGAAACATCAACAGATTTATTTTCACCTTGTCAGCTCAGGTATTCCAACCATCAAACTTTCAGTTACTGGCCTAACGCTGTAACCACTAGACTACCTGCCACAGTAAATTTTTTTAAATATAGAAAAGCTTAGCATCTGTTAATCAGACCGCATCCATATTGAGCGTGTAACTGGTACTTCCTGTTTGTTTTTGCTTGTAAGCAGGAATCAGGAGGATAGAGTTGTGTTCAGATTTACCAAAGGGAAGGCAAGGGAGAGCCTTATATGCGTTTATCTGTGTGGAGTAAAGGGGATCTAGAATTTTGTCGCCTCTAGTTGCACAAGTGACATGCTGGTAAAAATGAGGTAAAACGGATTTCAGTTTGCTTATGGCCCTGTATAGCTCGATGAGTGCCGTCTTAGGGCAAGCATCGGTTTGTGGTGGTAAATAGACAGCTATGAAAAATATAGATGAAAACTCTCTTGGTAAATAGTATGGTCCACAGCATATCGTGAGGTATTCTGCCAAATCGGTCTTGACGATGCTTGGAAAAGCCAGCAAAATGTATATTATTATCCATCAAATATTACAGTTCCTCAGGACCCGTTGATAGGATAATCTTAAACGGAGCTCGCACAGTTTGTTCTATAGTGACTGTACGTTTGCCAACAGAATGGAGGGTAGAGGCAGTTTATTTGCAAGCCAACATAGTCTAGTCAGGATTCTAGGATTCAAGTCCCAGCGATTAGGGCCTGGTCCGGAGTAAGCAGAATGTCCAGAGCTGCCGACTCACTTCACTGAGGTAGAATTTGTCATCCAAATCGAGGTTAGTGGTCACTGTTCTGATCTCCAGAAGCTGTTTATGTCATAGGAAATTACAGCTGAGACATTATGTATGAAAATCTGTGTAAAATAATACAAAATATGTGTGTGTGTGCGTGTGTGTGTATGGATGGATGGATGCATTCACAGACACAGCGATCAGTTTGTTGGAGGTGAACTGGGAGCACAGTGCTGTAGCGGTGGGAGAGAGGAGACAGCAACAGAGGGCTGATCCCTATACTACGAAAGGATTAAGGAGTTAGAGAGGTAACATTGGTCAACTCTGAGTTCAACTTGGGATAACCGATAGCATACAAGTGGCTCACCTTTTAACCAGGTACATTTCTATGGCAACGAATCCTTCAGAACGAACCTGCTCCGGGACAGGCTAACTCAGGGCTAACTCCATTTATCCTGAATTATGTGTCTGAGCTACGAGTTGATGATCAGTGAAATTCAATACCCTCCCTCTCGCAAAGATTGTGTCATCATACCCTTCATTTGAGGAAGACGACTGATTCAATATATTATCAATCAAATGTTTTGAGTTTTTTTTTATGTTAAAATACCTATCACATTACACATTTAGGAAGGAGAAAATGTGCTTTCCAAACTATATGTTTTTCTCGCGATTGTATTTAGAAATTTGTCACAACCAGAATGGGAACTGCCATCAATGGACATATAATCCATAGATGGCAGTTCCCATTCAAGTCAAGACTGGCAGGCATTGCAAGTGTACCCATGAATTTAACAGGGCTCTCCAGCCCTGTTCCTGGTCAGCTACCATCCTGTATGTTTTCATTCCAACCCTAATCTAGCACACCTGATTCTAATAATTAGTTTGTTTATAAGTTGAATTGGGTTAGTTAAAACTGGGGTTGGAGTGAAACCCTACAGGACGGTAGCACTGCAGGAACAGGGTTGGAGCGTCATGATAGGCTATTCAATATGCTACGTTTAAATGTTTTACTCACGTTGGCGGCAGTGAAGGAGCGCCCGCAGGTTTTGGTAGCGGGCTGTGTCAGTGGCACTGTATTGTCCTCAAAGCGAGCAAAGAAGATGTTTAATTTATCTGGGAGAAAGATGTTGGTGTCCACGACGGGGCTGCTTTTCTTTTTGTAATCCGTGATTAACTGTACACCCTGCCACATATGTCTCGTGTCTGAGCCGTTGAATTACAACTCTACTTTGTCTCTATACTGACGCTTAGCTTTTTTGATTGCCTTGGAGGGAATAGCTACACTGTTTATTTGGTTATGTTTCTGGTCACCTTCCATGAATGATGGCGCGAATGCTGCCATCAATCCACAGTTTCTGGTTGGGGAAGGTTTTAATAGTCACTGTGGGTACAACATAACCGATGCACTTGCTAATAAACTCTCTCACCAAATCAGCGTATACATCAATGTTGTTGTCCGACGCTATCCGGAACATATCCCAGTCCACGTGATCGAAGCAATCTTGAAGCATGGAATCAGATTGGTCGAACCAGTGTTTAACAGACCTGAGCATGGGCGTTTCCTGTTTTTGTTTCTGTGTATAGGCTGGGAGCAACAAAATGGAGTCGTGGTCAGATCTGCCAAAAGGAGGGCAACGGAGGGCTTTGTATGCGTCGCGGACGTTAGAGTAGCAATGATCCAGAATATTGCCAGCCCGGGTCGTGCATGCGATGTGCTGATCAAATTTAGGGAGGCTTGTTTTCAGATTAGCCTTGTTAAAATCCCCAGTTACAATAAATGCAGCCTCAGGATGTGGTTTCCAGTTTACATAGAGTCCAATGAAGCTCTTTCAGGGCCGTTGGTGTCTGCTTGGGGGGGAATATATATGGCTGTGGTTATAATCGAAGAGAATTCTCCTGGTAGATAATGCAGTGGGCATTTGATTGAAAGGAATTCTAGGTCAGGTGAACAAAAGGACTTGAGTTCCTGTATGTTGTTATGATCACACGACTCATTAATCATAAGGCATACACCCCCACCCTTCTTCTTACCAGAGAGGTGTTTGTTTCTGTCGGCACAATGTGTGAAGAAACCGGGTGGCTGTACCGACTCTAACGTATCCTGAGTGAGCCATGTTTCCGTGAAACAGAGAATGTTACAATCTCTGTCTCTCTGGAAGGCAACCCTTGCTCGAATTTCGTCTACCTTGTTGTCAAGAGACTGGACATTGGCGAGTAGTATACTCGGGAACGGTGAGCGATGTGCCCGTCTACAGAGCCTGACCAGAAGACCGCTCCGTCTGCCCTTTCTGCGGCACCGTTGTTTTGGGTCGGTAACAGTGTAAGAAATAATACATAAAAAAACAAAATACTGCAAAGTTTCCTAAGAACGCGAAGCGAGGCGACCATCTCTGTCAGCGCCATCACCAAGACTATCAGACTGAGATATATTGCAACGCTTTACATTTATTTTGTTGGGCTGTGCTACAGAAGGCTATATCTGTCACACCCTGATCTGTTTCACCTGTTCCTGTGACTGTCTCCAGGTGTCGTTTATTTTCCCCAGTGTATTTATCCCTGTTTCTCCTGTGCCAGTTCGTCTTGTATGTTAGTCAAGTCAACCAGCGTGTCTTTCCCGCACTCCTGTTGCTATTCTCTTTTTGACAGTCTTCCCGGTTTTGACCGCTGCCTGACTCTGGACTACTTTCCCACCTGCCTGATCATCCTGTCTGCCCTGACCTTGATTCTGCCTGCCCTTTGGTACCTTTTGGACTCTGAACTGGTTTTGACCCTTTTGCCTGTCCATGACCATTCTCTTGCTTTATCCTATTGGATTAAGAAATATTGTAAAGACTCCAACCATCTGCCTCCTGTGTCTGCATCTGGTTCTCTCCTTGTGTCATGATAATATCGGTCCGCTAATACAGGACTAGTAAATTAATTAATTAATTAACTCTTTGATGCGTACGATCACATATTTGTGATCATTGTTGAGTGATCTCAAATATGTGATTGGATCAGTAGCAACAGAACATATGCGTCTAAACAGCATTGTTGTCTGAACATCATCTAAAATGTTTTTGTACTGATTGAAAATAAAGGTCTTAACCCTTTCACACGTACCATCACACAGGGTGTGATCGTTCTACAGTGGTTCCTGAAGCGTACGATCACATCCCGTGTGATTAGAACACTCATTTGGAACGCTCATTTAGAACGGCCAGTTTCGAATGACGCAACAATCAGCATTTGAGCTGGCCACACTTTTTTCAGAAACTATTTACACAAACAGTCCTTACAAAGTTATGTCCAGAACGTGAGCAGTTTATTTTTGGATGCAATGTTCAGATATTCACAGAAGTATCTATAGGATAACACAATCATCCTAACTGGAAAAATGTAGGCTACATTTGTCCTAGCGCTAACTGAGGAAAGATTGACGCAACACAAGCGGTCATATTTTCTAACTCTCGGCTGACGTAAACTATACCATGAATTAGCTAATAGCAATTACTATGTATAATTAATCACATCATGAGTGAGCTCACCATTGATCGAAATAATTAGGTAAAACACTTTCTAGAAATTGAAAGTAATCCGTCGATTAGTTTCAGCGCGCAGCCATGCATTTTTTCCTCACAGAAACCGAAGATAATAAGAGAAGACAAGATGAGTTTGGTCTGTTTACAGTATGCATGTTGAAGGGGTGTGTCATCTACTGTCGTTCACATCCCACCATTCATTTGCAGAAGTCCTCAAAAAATGAGTGAACTCTTACTCACCTCATTTTGTTATAACATCTTTGGTCAAACGGATGATTACGTGAAACCCAGAATGCATTGTATGTCAACAAACATGGCTCCATACACATAGCTGGAATTTGCTTAGCTCATCATAATAATCAGTACATCCTTCAAAACATTATTTTACACACATACTATGCGCCCATTACAATTTATGCAAAAATCGGAATGCATGATTTATCACGGGTAATTGAAAAACGTCAATAAAATACTAAATATATCAATAATACCACACAAAACATTTTCTGATAGTGATTTATTGATACAAATGGCGCGTGCAGGCAGTCAATCACGGTAACCTCTCACTCCCACTCTGAGCCATTCAGTGTTGTTGTTTATGTAACAATCATATCCTGGAATGGAGAGAACGTTCAAACATCACGTGCATAAAAAAACTCACGCTGAGGCGACCGTTAGAGATATTTGGAACTCACGCGTGAAAGGGTTAAACTTTATTTCTCAATTTTACCTTTTATTATAAAAGACAGGTTAACTCGGAAATCCTGGCCTCTTACTAGAGCTCGGGAACTCTGGCCTCTTTCCAGAGCTCAGATTTTCCGACCTGAAGATCATTGGAGTCATGATTTTACCTAGTATTTTTCAGAATTCACATTTGTCTTGAAAGCACCATAAGTCAGTTGAGTGAACTATCCCTTGTTATACCATCTTTGGTCTGACAGACGCTTACGTGACAACCAGAATGCATTGTGTGATGTCAACAAGCATGGCACCACACATAGCCGGCAAATAGCTTAGCATTAGCTCATCATAATTAGTACAACATTCAAAAAAGTATTTAACACACATAATATGTCTCTATAACAATCTATGCAAGAATCGGAATGCATGATGTGTCACCAGAACTTGAAAACATGTTAATAAAACAGTAAATACATTATGATCCATACATACGGTGTGCTACAGCAGAAACAGCACAATATAAAGAAAATAAGCCACTTATTTTGATAGGAATGCACATGTCCAAAGACCAATTCGTAAGGATAACAACCATGAAGGCAATGCCGGCACCAGCCAGAAAATGGGCTGGGGGAAAATGTTTGTGCAAGGCCTGTTTTGACAAGAGATGCACAATGTCTTCATACTTGATCTTGGGAAACACTAGCGAAGTATTTGAGCTCTCGAGTGAAATAGGCTACTTTAATGTGAATTAACAAAGAGGCGGAACACACCTCAATTCAAGCTGTTAGAAAATAGAACTTGTTAGAAAATAATTTTAAATTGACAAGTTGAAACACAGCCTATAGATAATTAGCAAGCAGCGTGCCTTGGTTTGAGGGCGGCGTGGCTAACTGTCCTGTTGCGTAACAATCACATTTTGGAACAGTGAGAGCATTCTGACATCACGCGCATGAAAAAGCAGATAGAGATATTTGGAACTCACACAAAAAGGTTCATATTAAATTTTTTTATTACGATTTTTCAGGGGGTGCTACAGCACCCTCAGTACCCTTACTGTACTTCCTGCGACTATGCCCCCCACACTTTTCTCTTGTAACCGCTCTCCCTGTACTATAGCCGTCTTTAGTGATTGGACAGAGGGATGTAAACACAGACAGCTTGCAGCTAACAGTCAATCAATGTGTGATTTCATAAATGATGAGATAAATAAAGATGATTTATCATTTTTGTTTCATATTCTTGTTTCTTTGTGCTAAGGAGGTCCAGTAGGTTAATTTGAATAGTGCTGATGACTGTATTACAATCATGTTAAGGTTGGCTTGAGTGAAATATTGTTATGTTTTGGTATTGTAATACTTTATTTAACTAGTCTCATCACTTGCTGCTTGCATTTCAATAGTTAAGTTTCTTATGAAATACACAACTGCCAGAAAGTGCGGATAAGAAGCTGAAACATCAATCAACAGCCATCTTATTGCAGATCAACATTTCCCAGACACTTACAGTATATGTATGATTTTGTGATGAGACTCCAAATAATATTGGAGATTTGGCCAAAGAGTAGCTAATACCATTGATCAAGGTAAGACTAGACATAGCTATAATGCTGAAGTTTTGTTTGATGAAACTGTCGCAGCATTATGATATTGCATGTCATTTTAGAGTAGTAGTTTGATTAGCTAAATTAGCTAGCTAACTAGCTACGGCGGGAGATGTCGGTTTGATGCCGATCTGAGTTCATGCCTGTTAGATAGTTAATCTGCCTTGAATTGAATTGTGAATATGTCTGAGATAATTGAACAACAGTATGTTGAGGGTCAATGTTGTCAAGGTACAATGAGTTAGCTAGCCAGCTAGGCTGCTCGGACGAGACCTGAACCCGGTAGCCTGGCTAGCAAACTAGCTAGCAAGTAACATTACAACGTCAACTAACAAAACAGATACAGTTTCAATATGGTAGGCCATCTGGTTGAATTAAACTTTGAATATGGCTTAGATATCGCTGAAAAAAATACAAAAACATATTTTGCATCAACGTTGTTGGGATATAACGTTAGCCAGAGCTAAAATCTTGTGTAGCTACTGTACTATAGCTGAGAGACGAGAGAGTAGCTAGGTTTGAGTTTTGCGTCACAGCTCGGTAGATAATAATACTTTCTGAAGGTACTGTATGTTAACACACTGAGTTTTCCACATTTTGTTGTGTTACAGCCTGAATTTAAAATACATTTCGATTTTCTTTGTCACTGCCCTACACACAATACCCCATAAAGTCAAAGTAGAATTATGTTTTTCAAGATTTTTACAAATGATTTATAAATTAAATGCTGAAATGTTGTACGTCTATACATTTTCAAACCTTTTGTTATTGCGAGCCTAAATGTGCTCAACAAGTCATACATTGCATGGACTCATTCTGTGTGCAATAATATAGTTTAACGTGATTTATTAATGACTACCTCATATCTGTACGCCACACATACAATTACAGTATATGTAAGGTCCTGCCGAGCAGTGGATTTTAACACAGATTCAACCACAATGACCAAGGAGGTTATCTAATGCCTCACAAAGAAGGGCACCTATTGGTAGATAGGTAAAAAGAAAAGCAGAAGTTGAATATCAGTTTGATTATGGTTATTAATTACACTGGATGGTGTATCAATACACCCAGTCACTAAAAAGATGCAGGCCACCTTACTAACTCAGTTGGCAGAGAGGAAGAAAACCACTCAGAGATTTCACCATGAGGCCAATGGTGACTTTAAAATAGTTAGAGTTTAATAGCTGTGATAGGAGAAAACTGAGGATGGATCAACAACATTGTAGTTACTCCACAATACTAGTCTAATTGACAGAGTGAAAAGAAGGAAGCCTGTACAGAATAAAAATATTCCAAAACATGGATCCTGTTTTCAACAAGGCACTAAAGTAATTCTGCAAAGCAATTCACTTTTTGTCCTCAATACAAAGTCTTAGTAATGTGTTGTATTGGATTTGCCCACAAAATAAGTACCCCTCTCCATATTTTCAAGCAAAATGGTGACTGCATCATGTTATGGGTATGCTTGTAATCATTAAGGACTGAGGAGTTTTTCAGGATAAAAAAATGACAAAAATTTGCTAAACACAGGCAAAATCCTAGAGGATAACCTGGTTCAGTCTGCTTTTCACCAGACACTGGGAAATTAATTCACATTTCAGTAGGACATTACCGAAAACACAAGGCCAAATCTACACTGGAGTTGCTTACCAAGAAGACAGATCTACTTGAGAATCTGTGGCAAGACCTAAAAATAGTTGTCTAGCGATGATCAATAACCAATTTGACAAAGCTTGAATAATTTCTCTTTCTCCTTCAACAAAAAGGAAAACATTTGCCTGTTAGCCCCCATGTATCTTTTTCAGATATTCAAATGGGAGGCACTTCTGAAATATAAAAGTATCACTATTGAGAATTTAGTGGAGTTTCTTGAATGTCTTCTTAGAGAATCCCTAAGGGAGAATGATACATTTATATCCAACCTTTCCAGCAAGAAAACTAACAAGCGTATCGCTGCGCCATCGGTGACCATTTAGGGAATTGAGTTCTCAACCGGTGTACCATATTTTGTTTCGTAATATGGAGTATTGACGGCGAAATGCACTTTTAACGTGCATTGCTGGCTCAAAAATGAATATTACATTTTTTAGCATCTACCCAAATACAGTATGTAACGGTATTCACTGAGTATACAAAACATTAAGGACACCTGCTCTTTCCATGACATAGACGGACCAGGGAATCCAGGTGAAAGCTATGATCCCTTATTGATGTCACTTGTTAAATCCACTTCAATCAGTGTGGATGAAGCAGATAAGATACGGAAACATTTTTAAGCCTTGAGACATGGATGTTGTAGGTGCGCCATTCGGAAGGTGAATGGGCAAGACAAAAGACTTAAGTGCCTTTTAATGGGGTATGGTAGTAGGTGCCAGGTGCACCGATTTGTGTCAAGAACTACAACGCTGCTGGGTTTTTCACGCTCAACAGTTTCCCGTTTGTATCAAGAATGGTCCACCACCCAAAGGACATCCAGCCAACTTGACACAATTGTGAGAAGCATTGAAGTCAACATGAGCCAGCTTTGTAGTCCATGCCCTGATGAATTGAGGCTGTTATGGGGGCAATTCAATATTGGGAAGGTGTTCCTAATGTTTGGTATACTAAGTGTACTGTATATGGGACCTGCTGAATATTTTCAATCACTATGACCTTGACCTTTTGTAAATACAATTTTTTATCTCAGCATCTACTCAAGTAATTTTTATGATGATTGGCTCAAATATGTAATATGATATTGCCTAGGGCCCACTGAAATATTGAATCATTGGTTAACGGAAAAACACTTTTCTTTGTTGAAAATTTGGTTATTTCTATATGCTTTTACAAGCGCTAATTCTAACATGTTGTGAAAATAGTTTGTTGAACTTATTACAAAATACTATTTCCCCCCCCCCATAGGGCTGAGGGAACATAGGGTAGAGGGAGCATATGGCCTAGAGAATGTAATCAATTGATATAATCTATTTATCACTTGCCACTTTATATTATTTATATTAGATCATGTTTACATAACCTACATTATTCATCTCAAATGTATATACTGTACTCTAAACCATCTACTGCATCTTGCCATCTTGATGTAATTAGATGTATCACTAGCCACGTTAAACAAGGCCACTTTATATAATGTTTTCATAACCTACATTACTCATCTCATATGTATATACTGTACTCTATACAATCTACTGCATCTTGCCATCCTGATGTAATGTATCACTAGCCACCTTAAACAATGCTGCTTTATATGTTTTCATACCCTACAATACTCATCTCATATGTATATACTGTACTCCATACCATCTATTACATCTTGCCTATGCCGTTCAGCCATCACTCATTTATATATTTGTATGTACATATTCGTATTCATTCCTTTACACTTGTGTGTACAAGGTAGTTGTTGTGGAATTGATAGATTACTTGTTAGATATTACTGCATGGTCAGAACTAGAAGCACAAGCATTTCTCTACACTTTCATTAACACCTGCTAACCATGTGTATGTGACAAATAAATTTGATTTGATTTGAATACAAATCTGAGGGAATATAGGGCTGTGGGAACATAGACATGGTCCCCAAAATTACACCCGCTTTAGGCTAGCACTGAAGAAGTGTCAAAATTAACACATCAGACAGCACCCGAGACAAAACTCATGTCGCATTGGGGTGCTACTCGGTCAGTCCTACCAGCTTCATTGCATTTGGTAAGTAAAAGCCAACACTGGCCTTTCAGTAGTGAAAATTGACATCAGGGAACATCAAATGGTAATAGAAAGAAGTTAAGTAGTAGCTGCAGTTCTGGCAGTAGGAGCAGACCTGAATGCAACTCTTTCAACTATACTGAATAAAAATATAAATGCACATGCAACAATTTCAAAGATTTTACTTAGTTACAGTTCATATAAGGAAATCAGTAAATGGAAATAAATTAATTAGGCCCTAATCTATGGATTTCACATGACGGGGAATACAGATATGCTGTTGGTCAGAGATACCTTTAAAAAAAGGCAGGGGCGTGCATCAGAAACCCAGTCAGTATCTGGTGTGACCACCATTTGCCTCATGCATTATGACACATCTCCTTCGCATAGAGTTGATCAGGTTGTTGATTGTGGCCTGTGGAATGTTGTCCCACTCCTCTTTGATGGCTGTGCGAAGTTGCTGGATAGTTGCTAGATCCAGAGCATCCCAAACATGCTCAATGGGTAACATGTCTGGTGAGCATGCAGGCCATGGCAGAACTGGTAAACTATTAGCTTCCAGGAATTGTGCACAGATCCTTGCGACATGGCCCGTGCATTATTATGCTGAACCATGAGGTGATGGCGGCGGATGAATAGCACAACAATGGGCCTCAGGATCTAGTCCCGGTATCGCTGTGCATTCAAATTGACATTGATAAAATGCAATTGCGTTCGTTGTCCATAGCGTATGCCTGCCCATACCAGAATCCCACTGCCAACATGGAGCACTCTGTTCACAACATTGACATCAGCAAACTGCTCGCCCACACGACGCGATACACAGGGTCTGCAGTTGTGAGGCCAGTTGGACGTAATGCCAAATTCTCTAAAATGATGTTACAGTAAAGAAATTAACATTTAATTCTCTGGCAACAGATCTGTTGGACATTCATTCAGTCAGCATGCCAATTGCATGCTCCCTCAAAACTTGAGACATCTGTGGCATTTTAGAGTGGCTTTTTATTGTCTCCAGCACAAGGTGCACCTGTGTAATCATGTTTAATCAGCTTCTTGATATGCCACACCTATCAGGTGGCTGGATTATATTGGCAAAGGGAATTGCTCACTAACAGGGATATAAACAAATATGTAAACACAATTTCAGGGAAGAAAGCTTTTTAGAACATTTCATGAAACATGGGACCAACACTTTACATGTTGCATTTATATTTTTGTTCAGTGTAGTTGACAAGTGCAGCTCCTGTGCGATGCAAAATGAACTTGCCCCCTGTCTAACAACTCAACTACCACCAGCTGTTACTCATTGCCAATCAGCCTCCATACCTGTCCTCATCCTCCTTAATCACAGCTGCCACCAGTATTTCAACCTGACCAACCTAACATCCTCTCTGTTTTGTTTGACATGTTGTGTTTGCAAGAATTATGGATAACTTACTGTCCTATATACGCAAGTTCTACTTCAAATTATACATTGCAGCTTTGGACAGCAAGCTTTTTCAAGATGCTGCTCCTGAATCTCTGGAGTCTTCCACATTGATGGTTGGAGACACAGGGTGCATTTTGTGGTCGTCTCCAGGCCGATTTCACCACTCCCACCCTGCATGCTGGAGCTCGCCTGCCTCTCGTCCCTGCTTGTGTGGATAGCGCAGGTCTCCACCATCCCGCCCATCTACAACTCCTGTCCCCTCTCCTTCCACGCCCACGTCTGTTTTGGAAAGTAAAAGTCAACACTGGCCCTTAAGTAGTAGAATTAACAGCAAGGAAAATGTACTGGCAATAGAGTGAGTCACATCGTACATGTGCCATTAGTCACCACATACTGTACATTTGCTGTACTTGCTCTTAATCAGCATTCATAAACGGGGTGGTTCGAGCCCTGAATGCTGATTGGCTGAAAGCTGTGGTATATCAGACCGTATACCAACGGAGTGACAAGAGGTATTTTTTCTTCTCTAAATATGTTAGTAACCAGTTTATAATAGCAATAAGGCACCTTGGGGGTTTGCGGTATATGTCCAATATACCATGGCTAAGGGCTATATCCAGGTACTCTGCATTGCTTCATGCATAAGAACAGTCCTTACCCGTGGTATATTGGCCATAAACCACACCCCCTCGGGCTTTATTGCTTTAGTATAGTAAGTGTTCCATTTCAAATCAGCTTCCCGAATCAAATGACCTTGTCCAATCAGACATAAGTTGTCTTCTTCCTCCCTGACAGCTCTTTTCACCTTTTATTAGGGACATTTTTCCAATGCATTGTGTTAAACCTTTATTGCCTTTATGTTGTGGTGTGATCTCAACTTTGACTCACCTAACCCTGAATACAACAATTCATGTTACATGTAATTGACTCATCCAGAGTGACATATAGTTAGTGTATTCATCTTAAAATAGCTAGGTGGGACAACCACATATCAGTCATAGTAAGTACACATTCCTCAAAGTAGCTTTTAGCAAAGTTGGTGTCAAGTACACATGCTAGTTCATGATAGGGGGGGGGGGGTGCCAGGACAAAGAAGAGCTTTGATTGGGCTGAGTGGGAGCTGCCCTGAAGTAGGAGGGCCAAAAGACCAGAGGTGGCAGAACGGAGTACTTGGGTAGGGTTTGAGCATAGCTTGAAGGTAGGAAGGGTTAGTTCCTCTTGCTGCTCCATAGTGGATGAATTTCGACTAGAAGCCAGTGGAGTGTGCGGAGGAGCAGGGTGACATAGGAGAACGTGGGAAGGTTGAACACCAGGCGGGCTGCAGTGTTCTGGATAAGTTGCCGCATTTTGATGGCACAATCGGAGATCCCAGACAACAGTGAGTTGCATTAGTCCAGATGGGAGATGACAAGTTTATGAAAAGGACCTGCGCCGCTTCCTGTGTAAGGTAAGGTCATACTCTACGGATGTTGAAGAGCATTAACCTGCAAAAGCGAGTCACGGATGTTTGCAGAGTATGACAGGGTGGTGTCCAGGGTCATGCTAAGGTTCTTTGCAATCTGGGATGGGTACACTGTGTAGTTGTCCACCGTGATTGAGAAGTCTTGGAGTGGCAGACTTTCTATGGGAAGAAGAGCAGCTCCGTCTTGTCAAGGGATGCTAAATAGAGACTAGGGTTTGTAAAAGTTGAGTGCATAATAACCAGCGTGAGTATGCATAGATATGAGTCTTAGTCCTACGCTAACTATTCTATAAAGGCCTAATTTCTGGCAAGGTTATGAAGACAGGCAAAATAACAACTAATAGCCTATTTTTCTCTCCCTTTTCTTTACAGGCCGCAGCCTCCAAACAAGTTGGGACGAGGAAGGCGAATGTCCCGATTATGGATGTTGAGTTTGAGAGGGACTGAACCACAGTTGGCATACTATTGTGGAGGGAGGTTAACCTTCACCCCATCTTCATAGGTCACTCCGTCTTTTTGTATTACAATCTCTAGATAAACTACGCCCCAGCCTCCATGCTGATACCTTCTCCCTGTCCTGTGCTTTTTATCCCTTTCAGGCTACATGTACATAGACTCTTTCTCCCATACTCTCTCTCCCTACTGCGCTCCCGCCACACAATCAGGCTAATCAGGGTAATCTCACTTTTAATTCGCTTCCCATTAACCTTCTGCTATCATTTGTTTTACCATTACCCAGGAGCCTTAATTGATTTCAGAACTAAATTGGAGTTTATTTCCAAATCATGGCTTAGATATCCCCAGTTAATAAGAAGGTTTTGAATCTTTCCATCGCAACAGACAAGTGTCAAGTTTGTCAGAACCAGTACTGTATGGAAAGAAGAGGGAGGGGTCAGGATAGGGGGAGAGGAGATGGGTTGTTGGACAGCTACTACATTAATGGCAATATCAACGTTAATGTCCTAAAATACATTTTCAAATAATATCTTGAATTTTATTAGGTTTATATTACAGTGTGTTAGTGAATTAATCAACAACCAATTGTAGTGGTAGGAAAAGTAGCTGTGTGCATTACTTTTCTGAAGCAATTTCATATGAGGAGTTTATTATGCTTTATTTTACACTCGAGGGAATCCATGGGAAAGGAGAAGATATGACACCTCCGTGAACAATGACCTATGTAAATATTAAAGTGTCTTATCCAACATGTGGGAAATGGAACCTATCATGAAAAAAGCCTTGCTGTGTTATCATTTGACTCAAAGATGACAGGTTTGACTACTCAAAAGCATTAGCACTTACAGTATAGGTTCACGAAACAAAGAAGGTAATTACAAGTTGACTGAAGGGACTTGACTTTTTTCTCCTCCTCTTATTCCTCTCACTAAACAACAAAGTAGAACAGAGAAAGTTTGAGAGAAAAGACAGCATAAAAATAATCCCCCTTTCCAATGACAGCAGAAGCTTAATAAAGAGTGTAAACATTGGTATCTAGCAGAGCCCGTTTAAATCCACGAAAACAAAGAGGCTATCGATTACCAATTTACATATCGGGCAGCTGCTGTGCAACACAGAGATAATTATACATTGCGTGAGGCTTTGTATAATCAATGGATCTCACAATTTTAGCCTTCATTATAGATTTGGCTGAGGATATTGGCATGTAAATATAATATGAAAGACAGACCAGTACAGTTCTGCATCCCTATCACACCTTCCAGGCCCCCAGAACAGAACAGACTACTGATCTACAGCTCCTAATAGTGTTGTATCCTAGTTGATTTGGATGAGGGTATTGGCATGTAAATAGAATATGAAAGGCAGACCAGTACAGTTCTGCCTCCATATCCCAGGTGTAGCCTATACCAGGGTTTCCCAAACTCGGTCCTGGGCCCCCCATGGGTGCACCTTTTGGTTTTTGCCCTAGCACTACATAGCTGATTCAAATAACCAGGACTGAGTTTGGGAAACCTTGGCCAATACAACATGCATTGATCCAGGGGCTGCTGACCGTTTCATCCACACTACGAGTATGGACAGGAGCATCCTGCTGTCTTTGTTTCACCTCCTTTGACTTCTTGTTGTTGACTTTTAAGTAAGCCAGCTTGTGTTGTGGAGGAGTTGGGGTGACGTTTCCCTTAGTTGCTGATCTTGGGTCAGTTGAGCATTTTCCTCACTCATGTTTAAGGTAAGGGTGGGGGAGGAGAAGATATTCCTAGAACTTTACCTAGGGGAAACTTCACCCCAGAGCTTTTTTGGACTACGGGGAGAGCAACGTTGAATGAGCGTCCCTGTTTTCAAGAACACAAGTTTAATAATTAGGAACGAAGGCAAGAGGCAATGTAAAATAAACCCACTGAAGGCACCAACCCCTGCAAGTTTATCGAAAAAAGCCATTCATTTCCTCATAGGCTTTTTCCTACGAACCATGGCGGAGTTGGTGCCTACAAAAATATACTGTTACCATTTCTCTCTATAGGAAAGAGGTGACGAAACAATACTATGCTGATGTTTGTAATCATTCTCACTATGCCTGTAGAATAGGAAATTAAGTGAATTATATTGTGCTTACTGGAGGAAGTTAAACAAGCATTCAGACCAGCCTTCCTGATTGAACCTTTGAACTAAATTTGGTGTTATCACACAACTAGTTACCCAACTCGTTTGTGATCACGGCAGCCATGTTAGCAAGATGGCCTGAATATATTAAGCTCAACGAGCAGACAGGCTCTGGGAGTGAGGGAAGGGAAAGCAGCGCATTAAAAAAATTCAGAGGACTCATGATTATAAATGAGGTCTTTCACCGCGGTAGGCGGAGGTGTTAATGCAGTGTGGTCACAGGGTGGGGGGGTGGGGGGTGGGGGGACGCATGAGAAGCCGAATGAAACAAATTAAGTCTGTGGGAGTGGTGGAAAGCAGGAAAGCAAGATGAGTGTCACTTAGAGAGAGATCCCTCCATCTGTATGTACAATAGACGGGTACACCGAGCATAGCTAAGTGTTTCCCAGGTCAAGGGATTCACCAAGAGTAGTACCATAAGCGCTGTAATGGAACACTATGGGTTCTATTATAGAGGACAAGGATAAATGAAGCACCTCAGGAAAGGAAACACTATATGCAACAAACATGGGACTTCTATACTGTTTGGTTGTAGCTGAGTTGGTTTTGGCATGATGTGGGAAGCCAGGTTGGAAATGGTAGTGGTGTTGCATAACATGTGGGAATATCCCACAGCTGTTATGTTGAGGTATAAGTACATAGCCTACTTCACACAAGCCATAATCAGGGACATAGCTACTAGTACAAGTTTATCTTCTCTCATGGAATAATATAGAAGAGGAGAGCCGAACAAGCTTTTTTTTACTTACACACACACACACACACACACACACACACACTGAACAAGCTGTCGGTTAAAGAGTCTATAACAGAATCCGAACACATTCTATTAGGTGTCTGAACAATTTCATCATTAGCTTAGCAGTAATTAGGTATTGCAGCAATGGAGACGGCCAAGATAACTCTTCTTTCCCCATTAGCGGAGAGAGTGGTAATATTTCCAGTGGTAATATTTTCATTGAGCCTTTACTCTATTGAAAACTCACTGAACTGGATGAGAGGGACGTGTTAAAGGTACAGAGACTAGCTTAGAGCTAAAATAAGGGAAAATTAGAGAGTATATTACATCAATACGAATTGGGGCCATCTAACACACTTTGGTTAGGAAGGGAAGTTTCCAATATGTAATATCTTGTTATTACATAGTTGAATGCCTCATATGGTTATAAAGTATTCACATTATGTTTAGTTTAGTTTAATAGGATCCCCATTAGTTATTGCACATGTAGCAGCTCCTTTTTCTGGTGTCCGAATGTTAGTATATGGTTATTACAAAGTTTCAATTATGGTTTTAATCCATAATGTAAATACATACAGGATAAAGACATGTTAGTTACTTTCTATGCCTTATAGATTGTAATTGATTTCTGTATTCCCTTTAATGAGTGCACAATCTACTCAAGATGTAACCTGTTATGATGATGCCTTGTACATATAGCAAGGCACGTGGCATCGCTAAGAGACAACTTGTTAATTGACAATGAGAGAGGTGTGAAATATTAGTTTGACGACACGCCATGAGAGACAGTGAGTGGATGAGAGAGCAAATGACATGTGATTGTCAAACGAATGGCAAAGTGTGCTGGTGGAATGTAGATTGACTGACCGGTCTCTCTCCGGTCTCTCTTTCTTCCATGATGGCTCTCATTTGTAATGGCTCCACCTTGTTACCTACCAAGCCTGCCAAAAGCTTAATGCACATGGGAATAGTCACTGTGAAATGAAACACCTCTAAGAATGACAATGGCACAGCTATCAAAGTAGCCAGAATAGAAAATTACCACTGTCGACATGTTCAGTGACTGTAATGATAGATGACATTCTTTTACTTAGTAAATAATATCATGAGTTGAATTCCACATTTCCGTCAAATGAGAAACTGACTTGGACAACTATCGGACTAATTATAACTCCAATTCATTTCATAAGAATGGAAATGCAATTGACATTCATTCTGTATTACGTTTTGTGTGGTTTACCAATGTTGAAAATCTATGACAAAGGAATTGTAACAGGTCTAGGGCCAGCACAGTAAAGACACAGAGGCCTGCTTTGTATAGCCATCTCCGGCAGAATCCTGATCCAGAACAGAGAACACAAGCACTCTTGGAGCAGCTTGATTAGAGTGGCCCTTCAACGCCTGCGACTAACAATTGCCAAAATTGCATTGATAATTCTGGGCAGACACAAAAAGGTGGTTTCAACCTTGAACAATTGCATTCAGTATATAAAATTCAATTTGTTTGTTTTCTTCCCTGTAGTCCCGAAATTGTGGATGCTTATCTCCCGACTATTAGGACAAAAACCTACCACTGTACCTAACTGGCAAAGCTTTTGTTTACCTTGTGTGTTTGACTGAGATAAGCTCGATCAATCCGCTCATTTGAAGTACACACGAAAGGGTACCTACCATTCAGCAGTTAGCATTAGCTTTTCTCATCAGCACTCCATTGCAGAGGAGAAACACATTTTTGGCCACAATAAAGGTCAACTGTTTTTGATTTTGATAGAAAGCGAAGTATGTTCAGAGCAGGAAATAAAGTTTTTGGAGCGATTCCTCTATGGAAAGAGGTCAAATTAACAACTTGACGAATTGTGTGGAACATCTTTTTGAAAGGTTTAGTTGGAAAGAATCTCTTTCCAGGTCCAATACTCAGTCTGATCCCTGTCTTTTGGCAATATTGACATTGTTCCTGCAAAATAGACTCATTTCCACAGTGTATGGCAAAAACATACATTGTATTCGGAAAGTATTCAGACCCTTTACTTTTCCCACATTTTGTTACGTTGCAGCCATATTCTAAAATGTATTAAATTGCCCCCCCTCCATCAATCTACACACAATAGCCCATAATGAAAAAGCAAAAAGAGGATTTTAGAAATATCACATTTACATAAGTATTCAGACCATTTACTCAGTACTTTGTTGAAGCACCTTTGGTAGCGATTACAGCCTCGAGTCTTCTTGGGTATGATGCTACAAGCTTGGCACACCTGTATTTGGGGAGTTTCTCCAGTTCTTCTCTGCAGAGCCTCTCAAGCTCTGTCTGGATGGATGGGGAGTGTCGCTGCACTGCTATTTTCAGGTCTCTCCAGAGATGTTTGATCAGGTTCAAGTCCAGGCTTTGGCTGGGCCACTCAAGGACATTCAGAGACTTGACCCGAAGCCACTCCTGCATTGTCTTGGTTGTCCTGTTGGACATTGTCCTGTTGGAAGGTGAACCTTCATCCCAGTATGAGGTCCTGAGCAGGTTTTCATCAAGGATTGCACCGTTCACCTTTCCCTCGGTTCTGACTAGTCTCCTAGTCCCTGCCGCTGAAAAACATCCCCACAGCATGATGCTGCCACCACCATGCTTCACCGTAGGGATGGTTTCCTCCAGACGTGACGCTTGGCATTCAGGCCAAAGAGTTAAATCTTGGTTCCATCAGACCAGGGAATCTTGTTTCTCATGGTCAGAGTCTTTAGGTGCCTTTTGGCAAACAAGAAGGCTGTCATATGCCTTTTACTGAGGAGTGGCTTCCATCTGGCTACTCTACCATAAAGGCCTGATTGGTGGAGTGCAGCAGAGATTGTTGTCCTTCCGGAAGATTCTCCCATCTCCACATAGGACCTCTGTCAGTGTGACTATCGGGTTCTTGGCCAAGGCCCTTCTCCGATTGCTCAGTTTTACCGGGCAGCTAGCTCTTGGAAGTGTCTTAGTGATTCCAAACTTCTTCCATTTAAGAATAATGGAGGCCACTGTGTTCTTGGGGACCTGCAATGCTGCAGATATGTGTTGGTGCCCTTCCCCAGATATTTGCCTCTACACAATCCCATCTCGGAGCTCCACGGACAATTCCTTCGACCTCATGCCTTGGTTTTTGCTCTGACATGCAGTGTCAACTGTGGGACCTTATATAAACAAGTGTGTGCCTTTCTAAATCATGTACAATCAATTGAATTTACCACAGGTGGACAAGTTGTAGAAACAACTCAAGGATCAATGGAAACAGAATGCACCGGAGCTCAATTTTGAGTTTCATAGCGAAGGGTCTGGATACTTATGTAAATAAGATATATTTTTTATTTGTAATAAATTCGCAAAGATGTATATCAACCTGTTTTCAATTTCTCATTATGAGATAGTGTGTAGAATGAGGACCTTTTTTTAATCCATTTTAGAATATGTCCGTAACGTAACAAATTCTGGAAAAAGTCAAGGGGTCTGACTACTTTCCGAATGCACTGTATTACTGAGCAACCAGGTTTCTTAGAAATGTATTATGTAGAAGAGACATGCCTGTCTGACATGTTGAGTAAGGCACAATGTCAATTCTATTCCTTACATTTCTATTTGCTAAGTTCAGTAGCTATAGCAAATTGCACCCCAGCATTCCCATTTTCTAATTATGTTGATTAGGATGAAAAGTCCCAGTTAAACTTGAACTCGTCGAATCAATAATAAGTCCAATTTTGAGACGAGCAAAGACAAACTATGACGGATGCAAATACCCACTCAATGGATACCTCATTTACTCAACTCGGAAACATTCTCCAACTTTCATCCAGCTTGGTCATATTCATAAGGTCAGAATTAACAGTTCCTCTGAGCTTTCTGCCTCTGGACTACAGCCATTTTGTTCCCTGAGGTTGACATGGTTAATTTCCTGGGGTCCCGGCCTAAGCTCCAAATCAGGCCCCAGGGAGGGCCTGCCTGACCTGACTACCGCGCTGTGTGGGGTCTCTTGGCCACGAAACACTCGGCTGGAACGGGTCGACATTGCAGGCTACAGAAATTAGCTGGTATATCAAAGGTTTCCAGGGGTTTGTGTGGTTGTGTATTGGAGCACACAGCTTTTGTGTCATGTGTCCCATTTTAACTGCCTATTACACCAACTCAGAAGCTAGAATATGCATATTATTGTTCAGGTTTGGATAGAAAACACCCTAAAGTTTCAAAAACTGTTTCAATGGTGTCTGTGAGTATAACAGAACTCATTTGGCAGGCAAAACCCTGAGACAGATTCTGACAGGAAGTGGATAGCTGATGTGTTGAATTGACTTTAAGCCTATACCATTGAAAAACAAAGGGAAGGAGGAATATTTTGGCACTTCCTATTGCTTCCACAAGATGTCCCCAGCCTTTACAAAGTGTTTTGAGTGTTCTACAGTGAGATCTGACTGAAGAAGAGCCATGGAATGTGATGGCCCATTAGACACCTGGCGCGCGATTTGATGGTGGGTACTCTCATTCCGAAACGTTTTAAAAGAGAACCCAATGGTCCGCCTTGAATTTTATTCATGTTCTGGTTAAAAAAGGCCCTAATGATTTATGCGATACAACGTTTGACATGTTTGAACGAACGAAAATATATTTTTTCCGTTCTTGAAGTGAAGTGAAGTCCGGCAGGCTTAGATCATGTGCTACAACACGGAGGTTTTTGGACATAAATGATGAGCTTTTTTGAACAAAACTACATTCGTTATGGACCTGGGATTCTTTGGAAGTGACATCTGATGAAGAGAATCAAAGGTAATGGATTATTTACATAGTATTTCGATTTTAGATCTCTCCAACATGGCGGTTAGTCTGTATCGCAATGCGTATTTTTCTGGCGCAGTGCTCAGATTATTGCAAAGTGTGATTTCCCAGTAAGGTTCATTTTAAATCTGGCAAGTCCATTGCGTTCAAGAGATGTAAATCTATAATTCTTGAATGACAATATAATATTTTACCAATGTTTTCTAATATTAATTAATTATTTTGTTGTCATGACTTGACTGCCGGTATTGGAGGGAAACGATTTCCTGAACATCAACGCCATAGTAAAACGCTGTTTTTAGATATAAATATGAACTTGATAGAACTAAAAATGCATGCATTGTCTAACATAATGTCCTAGGAGTGTCATCTGATGGAGATTGTAAAAGGTTAGTGCATAATTTTAGCTGATTTTATGGTTTTGGTGACGCCTGTCTTTGAATCGACAATACACTACACACAGCTATTGTCAATGTACTCTCCTAACATAACCTAACTTTATGCTTTCGCCGTAAAACCTTTTTGAAATCGGAAAACGTGGTTAGATTAAGATGTTTATCTTTCAAAGGCTGTAAGTTAGTTGTATGTTTGAGAAATTTGAATTTTGACATTTATTTGGTTTCAAATTTGCCGCTCTTGAAATGCACTGCTGT